>NW_024080987.1:0-15729 GCF_003009895.1 Hyaena hyaena | reverse complement strand
CTTTCTCTCTCTCTTCCTCATCTGGGATTCCTATGATATGGATATTGTTGCATTTGACCGTATCGCTGAGCTCTCGAACTCTTCTTTCCTGTTCCTGGATCAGTTTGTCTCTTTTTCTTTCAGCGTCTTGTTTTTCTATATTGGTGTCTTCTAATTCACTTATTTTCCTTTCTGCCTCTTCAATCCGTGCATTGGAGGCCTCTAATTTATTATGTATCTCATTTATCGCATTTTTAAATTCTTCATGACTATTTTTATTTTCCATTCTGTCTGTAGCCATAGTTTCTTTGATGTCCCCTATGTTTTTTTCAAGCCCAGCTATTATTTTTACCATTATTATTCTAAAATCTTGTTCAGTTATGCTGCTTATATCTGTTTTGAGCAGTTCATTAGCTGTCATTTCTTCTTGGAGTTTCTTTGGAGGAGATCTCTTTCGTTTCATCATCTTAGTTAGCTTTCTGGCTCTTGTTGGTTTTAAAGACCTATTATGCTCTCTGCACCTATGAGCACTGCTGTATACAAGAAGACTCTTTGACTGTCCAGGGCCTATCCTTTCAGAGAGTGTTTTTTCAATGGTATCTCCTGGTCTCTCTTGTTGGGACCTTGGTTATTTTATTTTCCTATTCTTAGTGATATTTGGGACTCTCCACGTTGTGTACTCTGGCTTGTTTTTTGAGGTAGCCATTAGAAGACTTTCTCAGTGGATTCTGCGTCCTTTTTCTCCCAATTTTTCGGGTTTCTTAAGGTTTCCGATGGCTTCAGATCTTTTCCGTTTGAGGTATGGGCCCAAGTGCAAGTACGGAGCTCCTTACTTCTCCGCCATCTTGCTCCTCTTATTGGAAATGTTATTTTTAATACAAATTTTATAGTTCATTATACTCAGAATAAGTTACAAATATCAGTAACTGGTAGACGGAAAGAATCCCAGACGGCTTCAGAATATATGATTGCCATGCTGAATCCTCTAGGAATGAATTCTCTGTCCTGTAACAGTTTGCTTATTTTTAAAGTGTGTACAAAATTAGCAAATTTGGTATATTCATGGAACAAAGAATGAATGGGTCTTCATATGAAGCAGGGTAAGTGTGGTACATTTAAAGACATATCAGTATGTTCACGTCCAATTTCTAAGTTAATGCTAAACTGATCTGCAACCAACAGAAGTTTTCTAGCTCATGGCAAGACATGTGTGATACAAATATCCTCTGAGATTGAGGTAGTGAGGAAAGGGGCTAAGAGAACAGTCTCTATAATAACCTAAGTTACATCTGAGCTCAACACTTTGCTTGTTTGACCTTTGGTAAGTTACTTCTCCTTGCATCTGTTTCCTCATCTGTCAAAAAGTGATAATAGGCTCCATTTCTTAAGATTGTTAAGAAGATTGGATATAATAATTCATGGAAATTATTTGGGATAACAGTAAGCATATATAAATTATTCCCATGCATTTATTTATTATTTACTTTTTTAAGTTTTCATTTATTTATTTTGAGAGGTGGGGAAGAACAGAAAGAGAAGGAGAGAGAGAGATTTTCAAACAGGGTCCTCACAACATAGAGTTTGATGTGGGGCTTGATCCCATGAACTGTGAGATCATGACATAAGCCAAAATCAAGAGTCTGTTGCTTAATCTACTGAGCCACCCAGGCACACACAATGCATTTATTTTTAAAGTATTTCAGAGTATATCTACACACTTGAAGGATTTATATACATTTAATCCATAATCCACGTATTGTACTAAGTACTTTATATTAGTTATCTTACTTAATTGTCACAGTAGTCATTTGTAACTATTTTAACTCCATTTTATAGACTAAAAAACCGAGGATCAGAAATTTGGTCAATCTAAAGTCATATAATTACAAAAAGTGGTTGAATCCAAGTGTTGATTATTCATGGCTAAGAGAACATTACAACTGCGGACAACTAGCATTATGGACCCAGGTGAAGACACATTTCTTAACCTCTTAAGTTACTTTTCACAAGCTGTTAGCATTGGTTAGTTTGTGCATAACTGGATGCTCTTTTTTAGTAGTTTTGTTTGGCTTGGAATATTTTCCTTAGTTTACTTCTCTCAGGTTTCATTTCTATGAGAGCATTTTCCTGGAAAATGGTAAAGGATGTAGTGCTATTTAAATAAGGGTAAAAGCGGCTCAAAGGGATCATCTCGGTAAGTGTGGTAAGTGTTGATATTTAAATGAAAGAGTCCTTTGGAATTGGGTAAGGCAAAGGACTTTAAGTCTGAAAGCAATTTTAATTAAGAACTACCAGTTGAGAAGGCAAGACTTTTGAGCCTCCTAGAATAAAAAGTGGCCTTGGTCAACAAGGGAAGAGATATGAATGTAATGTTGTGTGCTTTACAGGAGTCCTATGAAAATGGAATGGTGAAAAGGACATCCTTTTTTTTTTCCTTAATTTGAATATTTCATGCAAGTTGTACTACAAAAGTGACAGGACTTCAAAAGACGTGCCAGGGTCAGAGAACGTGCTTCCAAAAATGTGTCTGTCCATGGAGGATGAGTATTTTATTGCACTCGGGTTTCACTTGGAAACATCTTAGTTGACCACTTGTGCCCTATATCAATGAGAAATGTCATGAAGTCAAACCAGAGCATTTTGCAATAATTTCCAAGAAAAGAGTACATAATACATTTCAGAATCTATTCCCTTAAGTTGTGATTTGAGTATTTAGAGACTTTCAAGTTTCTGAACACAAGGATCACTGACATTTTTAAATAGAGAAAAATATAGTTTGGCTGATCTTTTCCACTTATTCAGAAAGCTTGCACTTTTTGGCAGAGCACGAAACTATGAAAAAGCTTTAGGAATATGCAGCCATTGTTCTTTTACTGTTCTTAATTTAATATGTACTTAAAATAGCTGCTTAGTTTTTCTTCTATCATCATGAAAAAAAGCACAAAAGTGTTTTATAGACTGAAATATGAATTTATTTAAATAGGTTAAGCTACTTTAAGATTAGATGGAACATGCTATTAATTCAAGCCCCATAATGTTTTTTAATTTTAAAATGCTACAAAAGATACACTTGCATATTTTGATCTAAAAAGTGCTATTTCATTTTGTTTCAGAAAAAAAAAATCACCTGTTAATTAGTATTTTGTTTTTACAGAGGTTAATATCTAGATTTTATCCTGAAGACTTTTGGTTTATCTCCTTTTATAGTTTTATGCTCTAATAGCAGTTGATAAGTTATGAATAACAAGATATATTTGTAATGGGTTATAAAATGTCATCTTTATTTTACTTTTTTGTCTCATATACCATGGTGTTTTTAGTTCTGATGCATGCTTGTCACATGTACCATCACATCCAGCACCAAGTTTAATTCCATGATTTTTCTTGAGCTATATGTATTGAATAACTAACAGTAAGACCAATTTACCAATCATTTGTTACTGTGCACCGTGCTCAATATGGCATTCCAAGTTGTAACCCAAAAGAGTAGGAAGAACCCTAGCAGTAAAATGGATCAGCTTATTTGATGAGAGTAAATGCATATGGCACAAACAAGGTAGAATAGTCCATCACTGCAAGAACACTTAGATGCATGATCTGAGGCAATCCTATATTAAACTTTAATGACTACAAATCATAGATTTATAATACATCATAGATTTGCTAAGTTTGGTGTATGGCTTTGGTTCAAGCTCTGATCTGGGCTCTGCTCCAGCACTTTGGGGACTGATTGGGATTCTCTCTCCCTCTCTTGGCCCCTCCCCTACGGGTGCTTTCTTTCTTTCTCTCTTTTCTCAAAATAAGCTAACTTTAAAAAGTCATTGAAATATTTCACTAATAAAGAATATATTTATTGCGTCTAGATGATCTGTCCTTTGTCACTTTTCCTGCCTCTTCTTTCAAAACTGAGTATCTCCAAATAGTTGTCCCTAGAAAGTCTAAATCAGGACACCTTGAAGGACAACATATAAATAAAGGAAGTTATTGTTAGAAGAGTGAGTGAGATTCATAAGAGGAGTAAGACCACATATGCACGTCAAAACCACTTCAAATTTCAATGTCTTTCTAACACCTAAAAATATTCATAGAAATGAAAATAAATGTTAATTCATAAATAAACTTTGCAAGTTGACAATAAATCGCTTCCTATTTATAGTTTGTAAAGCTAAAGAGAAAATTGCTCTTCTAGTACTAAAAGATGCTTATCAGAATGTGACAGGACAGAGGTTACACATTCAAATGTAACAAGATTAGGCTTTGGGTTCCCAAAGTAGAAAGAATGTGTTCAGCAGAAATGGTTTTTTACATTGCCTGTTGGACTGCTTTAGAATTAATTCTGTTTATCTTTGGCATCAGCTATGGTTCTGAGACTGGAGATTTTTAGCCAGAAAAAAAAATCAGATAAACTGGATTCTAGAATTTTCATGCTGATAAAATGCAATGTAGCATGGTTATTATTACAGATATGTATTAATTAACTTTAATATAATTATATCTAATTCTTCATTATTTCCCAATATCTAACACCTAATTTTTGTTTAGTAAAAGAAATTTAAGAAAAAATTTTAAAAGTGAGCAGCCTCTCGGGGCGCCTGGGTGGCTCATTCGGTTAAGCGTCCGACTTCGGCTCAGGTCATGATCTCACGGTTCATGGGTTCCAGCCCTGCATCAGGCTCTGTGCTGACAGCTCAGAGCCTGGAGCCTGCTTCGGATTCTGTGTCTCCCTCTTTCTCTCTGACCCTACCCTGCTCATGCTGTCTCTCTCTCTCAGAAATAAATAAAATATTAAAAAAAACCTGAGCAGCCTCTCATTTTTCTGAAAAATATTTCAATATTGCATTTAGCAAAACAATAAGTATAAAATGAATATGAACATTCACAGTAAGGTTTTATTTCTCTCTTTCTTTATTCCTCTCTTTCTGGCTAGTTTTCCATTTTTAGTTCCACTTGAAGTAATGCCTTTTATAAAATAACACCAACAGGAGTGGCCCGTACTTTTTCCTTAAAATTAACTATCACTGAAACACCATTTCATTAGTTTGATATATGCAGTGTTTCAATATACATGTTGTGATGGACTGAATGTGTTCTCCTCAAAATTCATATGTTGAAATCCTAACCACCATGTGATAATATTAGGAAAAGAGACCTTTAAGAGGTCATGAAGATGGGGCCCTCAAAAGCAAAATTAGTGCCCTTATCAAAGAGACACTAGAGAGCTCTCTCCACTCTTCTGTCATGTGAGAACACAGTGAGAAGATGGCCATCTATGGACCATTAAGTGAGCTCTCACCAGACACTAATCCATAGGCCCCTTAGCACTTTTCAGCCTATAGAATGATAAGAGATAAAGTTTGTTGCTAATCTACCTGGTCTATGGTATTTTTATTATAGCAGCTCAAAATGGAATAAGACACATGTTTATGTTTGTGTGTTTTATTTTAACAGTTGTAGGTTATAATATACATTATCATTCAAAATCTAGTATTCTCTGTTAGGAACACTGTTTTATGTTATAAGGATACAATGGAAATAGTATAAAGCTGATCCATGCAACGTCCTGTCAATTTTTTTATTTTTACTTTTTAAATGTGTTTTTATATTAGACAGAGAGAGAGACAATGTTCGTGCAGGGGAGGGGCAGAAAGAGGTGGAGACAGAATCTGAAGCAGACTCCAGACTCTGAGCTGTTAGCACAGAGACTGACATGGGGCTTGAACCTACAAACCATGAACCTTGAGATCTTGAACTGAGCTGAAGTCCAATGCTCAACTGACTTAGCCACCTAGGTGCCCCCAGTTTAAAAGATAAACACTAACAATGCTGGACTCTCAGAGACAATTGTGGCTGAAGTCAGACTCCCTGAAACAATGTCCATGGTGCTGATGATGAAGAAAAACAACACGGGAATTATAGAATATTTGTCCTTTTGTGTTTGACTTATTTTAATAGCATAATATTTTCAAGATTTATCCATGTTGTATCTATCAGAGATTTATTTCTTTTTATGGATGGATATGTCATCATATGTGTATGCCACACTTTCATTATTCATTAATATGTTGATGGGACACTTGTGTTGTTCTACCTTTTGACTATTGTGAATAATGTTTCAGTGAACATTGGCATATAAGCAATCTATTTGAGGCCTGGTTTCTGTTCTCTTGGATATATATTAGGATTTGCTAAGTCATATGGTCCTTCTATGTTTAGCTTTTTGAGGAACCACCAGACTGTTGTCCATAGTCACTGTACCATTTCACATTTCTGTCGGTAATGTACTAGGGTTCTAATTCTCCATATCCTCCCTAACGCTTGTTATGTCAGTTTCTGTTGATTATAGCTACCATAGTACATGCGTAGTGGTATCTCCTTGTGGTTTTGATTTTTATTTCACTAATGGCTGAAGCTATTATCTTTTGATGCCTTTATTCACCATTTTTGTAGTTTGGAGAAATATCTACTTAAGTCCTTTGCCCATTTTTTAATTGGATTCTTTGTCTTTTTATTATTGAGTTGTAGAAGTTCTTTATACATTTTGAATGCTAAACCCTTAATAGTTATATGATTTCCAAATACTTTTTCTCATTCTATAGGTTGTCATTCCACTCTTTTGAAAATGTCCTTTGATGAACAAAAGTTTGTTATTTTAATGAAATTCAATTTATCTGTTTTTTTCTTTTCATCCTCATATTTTGTCAAATAACTAGTATAAGCAAATTCATAGCCAGAAAGTAGATTAGATGAGTACCAGAAGCTGAAGAGAGGGGCATATGGGAAGTTTTTGCTTAATGGCTAAAGAGTTTGTTTGGAGTAATGGAAGTTTTGAAATGGATGGTGATAATGTCATATAATATTATGAGTTCAATTAATGTCACTGAATTGAACACTTTAAAATAGTTAAAATAGTACATTTTATGTTACATATATTTTGCCACAATAAAAGCAGTAAAAAAAAAAAAGAAGACAACATGGGGCAGAAGTAGTAATTCTCAAAATAGTAAATTACCAAGTAGCCACAATGTTTTAAAATTTTTAAAAAATGATTTAAACTCACAGTCTATTAAGTATGTGAATGGAAGGGAAATAAACAAACAGATAAGTAGGACTATTTGGCTAACTGCATGTTTAGTGATTGCTAGAAGACTGAAATGTCATAAAAACCTAAAGCTGTTTCTTAATTCCTTCTTGGAGTAGTTAATAAATTTGAACTACAATAAAGACCTAAATTTATAATGCCATAAAAATTATATATAATTATATATTAAAATGCATTAAAGATTTAATATGTAATGAATCATATATTATATAATAAAATATAGAAATATAAATAATATATAGTATATTGTTTATAATATATACATTTATATAATTATATAAATTATAATTGTCAAAAACTTTCCACTTAAATAGGGAAAAGTTGCTATTTGCCATCTGGGGAAATAATTAATGCACCTGTAAATTATAATGATTTTTATATCCTGAAACTTTATAGAGTTTTTTATTAGTTCTAACATGTTTTGGTGGAGTTTTGCAAATATTATATGCAAAGACAATGTTCTTCTTCCTTTTTTATCTAAATGCCTTTTATTTCTTTATTTTGCCTAATTGCTCTGGCTAAGATTTCCGGTGCTATGCTGAACAGGAAAGGTGAAAGTGGACATCCTGTTCTTATTCTTAGTCTTAGTGGAAGAGCTCTCAATCGTTTACCATTAAGTAGGATGTTAGCTGTGTGTTTATCATATATGGTCCTTACTATGTTGAGGTATGTTCCATCTATACCCAACTTGTTGAAAGCTTTTTATCATGAAAGGTATTGAATGTTATCAAACATTTTTCTGCATTTTTAAATCATCATTTAAGAAAATTCTTATTCTATTAATGTGGTATGTCACATTTATTGATTTACATAAGTTGAAGCATCCCTGCCTCACAGAAATAAGTCCCTCTTTATTGCAGTGTATTATTTTTTTAATACGTTACTGAATTCAGTTTGCTAGTATTTTGTTGAGAATTTTTGCATTTATATTCATAGAGATATTGCTCTATAATTTTCTTTTCTTTTCTTTTCTTTTTTGCAATGTTCTTATCTGACTTTGATATAAAGGTAATTCTGAGTTGCTAAGATGAGTTTGGGAGTGTTTCTTTAATTTTTTGTAACGAGTTTGAAAAGGATACGCACTAATTCTTCCTAAATATTTAGTAGAATTCACCAGTTCAATTATCTGATCCTGAGCTTTTCTCTGTTGGGAGTTTTTGATTACTGCTTCAATCTTAGTATTGTTAATTTTTTTGGATTTTTTTTATTTCTTCAAATCCAAACTTCATATTTTGTATGTTTCTAGGAATTTGTTACTTCTAGATTATCCAACTTGTTAATTGCTCAGAGTAGCCTTTTTGATCTAACTGAAGACATCCCATCCAACAGCACCAGAACACACATTCTTTTCAAGCACACACGAAACACCCTCCAGGAGAGATCATATGTTGGGTAACAAAACAAACCTTAAGCAGTTTAATATTGAAATCATATCAAGTATCTTTTCAGACTGTAATGTTATGAAAGTAAAAATAAATAACAGAAGGACAACTATACAATTCACTAACACTTAGAAACTTAGACGATACCCTTTGAACAATTAATGGGCCAAAGAAGAAATCAAAAGGGAAATCAGAAAGTATCTTAAGAGAAATAAAAACAAAAACACAATATACAAAATGTATGGGATGTTCTAAAAATTTGTTCTAAAAGGTTTATAGTGATAAATGCCTGCATTAAGAAAAAGGAAAGATCTCAAGTGTACAATCTAACTTCACACTTCAAGACATTAGAAAAAAATACTAAATTCAATGTTAGCAGAAAAAAGGAAACAATAAAGATTAGAGCAGAAATAGAGACCATAAAGACGATACAAAAAAATCAGTGAAACTAAGAGCTGGGTATTTTTGAAAGTATAAACAAAATTCAAAACTCCTTAGCTAGACTACAAATTAAAAAAGAGAGGCGACACAAAATTCTAAGTGAAAGAGAAGACATTACAACAGATATCACAGAAATACAAAGGATCACAAGAGGCTACAAAAAACGATATACAAGATCTTTCTGAGAGAGCACTCTGTTCTTATTAGTCTTATTATGAAAATTAAAAGCTTTAGTGTTCATTCTGAAAAGAGCTGCTGGGATGACCATGACATGCCCCCTTGCATTCTAACTTGCTGTCACATGCAGCTATTTTAGTGCCTCTTCTGCCACCTTTCCTCTCTCTACTCTGGGCTATCGCATCCCTGCTCTCTTGGTTTGGATGGGATACATTTTCTCCTTCCAATACCCCTGCCCGTTTGCTCCCTTCACCTGGCTAATTGCTTCTTATCCTTACAGTCTTACGTTAGAATTTACAGCCCAAGATGCCTTTTTTGCTTCAGTTTGGTTAGGTATCCATGTTATGCACTCCCATTACATTCAAAGTATTTATCTCACTGCGTGATAGTTTTATTTTTTTCAACTTGTTTCCCCAGTTCTTTTAAGAAGAACTTAAAAGATAAACTATTGAATATTTCTCAGGCATATCTCTTGTCATTACTGTGTTGATTAAGTCAATAAATTCATTTTTTTTCTAATTGGCAAAACTATAATTTTAACATAGGCTCATCTAACCAAGATTCATACTACTTAATGAATGAATAGATGAACAAATAATTAAAAAATAAACTGTACTAAAATGTATAAGGTAGAAAAACTCCCTTATATCATAGACTATGATTTAAGTAATTTATATTTATCAGGATAGTCCCCACAACCCCATTAAATTATTCTAAATTGTTCTTTTATATTCATGAGGCACATTGCTCTCCAGATGTGTGCTGGTGGTATCTCACTTTTTGCCAAATGGAGATGGAAACAGAGTTTCTTTTTCCTAGTAGAAAGTCACATGATTTTACCATCTATCGAAAATAAACTTACACAGAAAAAAGAAGATCCTTTACTATCTACAATGAAGAAACTCCTAAAAATTTCTTAATTCTAACCTGTTTTCTTCACTCTTTTCCAGAATGAGAGATCAGAATTTATAGTACCAAGCTTATAAATTAATTATAAAATCAAAGAGGTGAAAGGGTCTCAGAGTACAAGGATGAACTGAGAGTATAAAGATGTGGAAAGGGTGTGTTGCTGGAGTTTCAATTTTTATTATTAATTCTTTTTGGCATATCAGCTCTACTAGGTATTGTTTAGTGCCCTGCATTCTTTGAAAATGCAGAGCTCTACAATCAGCTTTGGATTCTGATTAAGAAAAGCCTTAAATCCTTCCCTCGCCAATAAAAACTTTCTATATGATTGATAGCACTTACTTTCCCCTATCACCAATGTCATGATATAGATCCCCATGGAAAGGGTTCCTGTGGAGATGACACCATGAGGCTGGAGCAGTTGCAAAAGAGGCATAGGGGGAAGTGACAGAGAAAGTATTAGAATGCTACTGACTTAATTCTCAATCTATGTTGGATCTAATTATCTAGGGTAAATCAACAGACTGACTGCCTAATCATGCTGAGTATGTGAAGGAAAAGAGGATGGCAAATTTCATTTTCAAAAGTAGAAATTGACAAAGTAGAATTATCTAACTTCTTTCAAAAATAGCACTGGAGGACTGTTGCTTGATTATGCTAATCACCATTGATTTTTCTCGTTTTGAATTGAATTTAGAAATAACACTACGGGTGATTTGCACATTCATCTTTTCACAGAAATTGGCCAAACTCCTCAGGCTTGTATTCAAGGTCATCTATAATCTGGTTAAAATCTATATTCAATTTTGATCTTTTCCTATTCCCAGATTAGCCTTTTGTTGGCGATGGTGGCTGACTTACTGCTCTCTCCAGCTGCTTTCACTTCAGAGACCACATGAATTGCTCTCCCGTTCCTACTTCATGCACACTTGTTCTTCCTTCAAGTTGAGGACTGTGTTTGAATTAATTATCGGTCTAGTGTCTGACACACAGCAAAAGTCCAGTAAATATTTGTTGAATAAATGAACAATTTTTTATTATCCTTCCATTGGAGTTAAGTTATTAGAGACTCCTTATATCTAGAATATTATGAGGTGTATCCAAAAGTATCACATTTCTAGGAAACTCCATTGCTTGAGGGGATTAAGGTACAATATTGTATTAAAGGAATTTCATGAAAGCCTACTCTGCCCTAATAGTCTACTAACATATTAATACTCTTTTCTGAGATAGGGCTTCAGAAACATATCCGAGCTTACTCCAAAATTTTATTAGAATAGCTTAACAGAGATAAAGACTTTTCCCTGGTAAGAATGTCAATATAACTCTGTTTTACTTGACTTGGATTCTGTCTATCAGGAGACTGAAAGAGGATTGGTGTGGAGTCAGACAAACTGATGTGTGATTCTTCTTAGGTTTGTGACATTGGCAAGGGATTCTTTGAGCCTCACTTTTTCATCTATAAGACACTGATGATAAGATGTACTTCACTGAGTTATAAATATTCAGTAAACAACATTAGTAAACTTTATATTTATTTTTTTTTAAATTTTTTAACGTTTTATTTATTTCTAGGAGAGAGAGAGAGAGAGACAGCGTGAGCAGGGGAGGGTCAGAGAGAGAGGGATTCACAGACTGAAACAGGCTCCAGGCTCTGAGCTGGCAGTCAGCACAGAGCCCGACACGGGGCTCGAACCCACGAACCGTGAGATCATGACCTAAGCGAAAGTCGGACGCTTAACCGACTAAGCCGCCCAGGCGCCCCTGCATATCTGCCTTTAAATTTTTAATGGAATGTAGGAGATGGAAGCATTCAGATCATAATATTTTGAACCATAACATAAATTAAAGTGTTTACGTATAGCATATAAATTCAATAATTTTATGTCAAATGTTTAGTATTGAGAANCGGGGCTCGAACCCACGAACCGTGAGATCATGACCTAAGCGAAAGTCGGATGCTTAACCGACTAAGCCACCCAGGTGCCCCATCTTTATATTTAAATTAACAATTTAAAATTGTTTGGCACACTGCCTAGCACATAGTAGGTCTTCAGTAAATACCTGGGAGTCCTGCTTTCTAAGGACATAGTATAAATTAACTGGTTTAACATTGTAGTATGGTGATAAAATAGAATGACATGTTTAGTGACTAAAATGTAAAACTTAAAAAATATATAAATTGTGTATTGAAAAAACTTCGTTTTATGCATAAGAAGGCTTAGAGAGTTGAAGTAACATAGGTTACCCAAAGGCAGTTTATTGTGATATGCCATATTTCATTTCTTTAATTTACTTTAGAAGTATACACATACATAGACATGGCACTTTTGACTTTAGGTAACCCTCACTTAAATTTCACAAGGAAAACTATGTAAGAATTTCTGGCTAATGGTGTATACAGTGTTTGACTTAAAGTTTAGCCAGCTATTTTAAATACTACAACATCAAAAATGGAATGTGGATCGAATTTATAACAGAAACAACACATCATAGACTCATTAATAAGAGGTCAATAAATGTTAGGAAGAGAGTTTATAGGGGCAAATAAATGGAATTGTGGACGGTATGGCCAATTCTGATTGATTCTGGTGTCTAGATTTTTTTTTAAATGGCAGAGTAACCAATGTGCAAGTGGAATGGAATTTAAAGGCATGTCCAGTTAAAACTGATAACAGAAGTTTCCCACCGCCCTGAAGATTCTGGGGTTATAGCTAATCCAAAGTAGATAGAGCAATTTGATTTGTTGAAGAATTTTAAGAGATTTTATTGACTTCAGGTGACTGTTAGTCTCATTGCAATAGGTCATAGAGATCTCAAACCTAGCTCAGATGGGCAAATGTGCAGCAAAACTTACATAAGTTGAAAAATATTATCTAATTGTAACAACTATCACAGTTCGTGCTTTTTTATTTTTTCTTTGACTTAAATTATTTTACTGAAGCTTCACAACAATTCCTATGAGGGAGGCATTATTGTTCCCATCATTTAGAGGATGAAATGCAGGCTTGAAAGCTGAAGTAAGTTGCTCAAGGTCATATAGCAAATGAGAAGAAGAACCAGGATTTGAATTGAGGCACTTTGCCTCCAGAACCTGAACTCTTAGGTATTTTAAAAACTGAACCAAGTCTTCATCACCTCCCAGTTAACATCTCTTCTCATGTCAGTGTAACAAATTACCATCCCATCCCAAACAGGAGGGGACATGGACAAGAAAGACTAGGCCAAGACTGTGTTAATGTGCTATTTGATTCCTCACAAAATGAAGAATGGTGCTGGAGGGTCTCCTTTTATGTTAGCAGCATCTGCCCATGAGCACCAGAGAGAGGTACAAATCCAGCTATCGAGAGTGTCACTGGCTATTTGGCCCATCTCCATTGCAATAAAATGTAAATACAGTGTAGACAATGGCAGCTGCCTCTCTCTTTCAAACACAGTGGCAG
The DNA here is from genome assembly GCF_003009895.1 of Hyaena hyaena. Lineage (NCBI taxonomy): Eukaryota > Metazoa > Chordata > Mammalia > Carnivora > Hyaenidae > Hyaena > Hyaena hyaena. The sequence goes on along the minus strand of NW_024080987.1, from coordinate 2,302 downwards.
CTGATGGCCATAAGACAAACCATGATGGGTTCAAATAAAGACTGTCTAAGTAAGTCTGGAGGCCTGCCACCGACAAGTGTAAGGTTTGAATAAGTTACACAGGTTTGTGTAAGGTACCTAGGTATTGTCACACTTAGCTTCCTCGTCTATAGAGTTAAGATGATAATGCATCTTTATTACTGTAATCAGTAGGAATAGCAGCAGTATTCACCTCAGTTAGCATTTAACAATGATACTTTTCACTTGTTCCATTCAGACTGAAATAATATATTCATTTACTTCTTATCCATTATTCAACCAACATATAAGCACTGGAGTAAAACCTACTTCCTGCCCTCCAGCTGCTTGTTAGATAAATATTTGGAGCTCACTATAATCACTCTTCTCAGACTCTCAAATTTATAATACTCAGAATCCTGGATTTTCTATTTTTTCTCAAGCCTTTATATTTATTTAGCATTCTTTTTCTTCTATCTTTTAAAAGCTTGGAATGTCTTTGTTCAACCCTGACTTTTTTTCCCTCTCCCTCAAAAGGATCACTGCTCTCATGTCCTCTCGGCCTTTCTTCTCAGGCATGGAGTAGCTAAATTGAAAGTTGTCTGCATATAGGGAGTGTGGCTGGGTGAACAGGATGTGTCATTTTAGCAGGTGCATGTCCATTTCCAGGCAAGATGTAAGGCAGATGTATAGCAGAAACTTCCATTGGAACAATCTGAGGTGCCTTATAGCTCAGAACTCCGAGACAATTTGCTGATGGTGGGTCAGGGCAGAGAAAAAGAAGAGAGAGAGCAAACAGGAGAAAAAGGTGGTGTGAATAAGTAATTTTCCATGACAGTTTCAAATACATAGAGAACAATCAAAAGGCATGCAATTTGAACATGTGTTCTAATGGTTGCTTCTATATGAGTACAAAGGAAACATTTCACTTTGAGCCCCGTGAAAAGGTTTTGCATATTGCAAGTCAAAAGTTAAAGATAGTTTTGCTATAATACCGATCTCTTAGTGCAATCCTTAGTTGCTATCCATAAAGCAATCTTAGAATTCAAAAACCATTACCAATATTGTAAATAACATTAGCTATATCTTTATGAGTATAAAATAAATAAGGATATTCATGAATAAGAGTTATAGGTACCCAAGAAGTACAGGCTATTTTAAAATATATCCATATCACATTTTATAAAAAGAATTAAAATTTAAAGTCAAATTTACATGACATAGTATATTAACATGATGTATGCCATTATATTGTACATTCCAGCGTTCACATGAATTCTGCCTTCTGAGAAATTCAAACTAAAAAGATTGTGATAGGACATAGGTTAGGTCTCGGATATTCATTACCTTTCTCTATTGTTAAAGCATATTTGCTCCTGCTCTGCCATAGTATGTCAACTTTTCTGTTTTTCTAGCACATTTCTCTGTTGGGAAACCAGTGGAGTTGATGAATTCTTCCCCATAGAGAAATTGCAAGTGAAATCATTATAGGAGAACTTTTGTATATTAACCTAAAATTATTTCATCTTTTAAGGAAATCGAGCCCTAAAATTATTAGTGGTTGCTTTGTGTTGACTACAGTGAATGCTTTTTATTTAATTCTGTCTTAAGTGGAAGTTGTTTCTTGAACTGTAATATCCTTCTTGAAAGGAGGTAACAAAAGCAATTCCAGCACTCTGACTTCACAGAAAGCCTCTATATTTTACTAAGAACTCAAACCAAGATAATTACTTCAAAATTTTTGTCCCATCAAAAAATGAAAGTTGCACGCTATCACGCAATGCTGCAAATGTAATATTTCTGATAAACCTGGTGGGAGCTATTTATAAAAAGATAAACCTTGACTTCTGGGAGATGTACAAACTATTTCTTCCCTCAATCATTCTTGATTTCTCACCTATTACACCATGAGTTTCCTCAGAAGGTAGCAGTTGAATATTTTTTTTTCCTTTCTTTTTCTTTATAAAGCAGCATTTAAGTAGACTATGTGGAGAACAAAACAAAACACAACACAACAAAACCGCTGCCTTGCTAAGACAGCAAAGTTTCAATGCTGGAGGCAAAGTTGCAAAACCAGAATATTCTTTGCTTTTGATCCAGTTGTCCCAGAACAAAGTTATGCATGGCGACTGCTCACTTGCCTTTTCTTTTCTTAGAGATTCCATTTTATTGCCTCAAAACAGCCACACCTTTCTTAAGACTCATCTCTCACAATTTGCAAATCTTTTTTTTTAAATTTTTTTAATGTTTTATTTATTTCTAGGAGAGAAAGAGAGACAGCGTGAGCAGGGGAGGGTCAGAGAGA
>NW_024080986.1:1806330-1868427 GCF_003009895.1 Hyaena hyaena | reverse complement strand
GGGGGGCTTGCCTGCCGGGTGCGCTGAGCCCGCTGGAGTGAGAAAAACCAGGTCCCTCTATGGCTCGTCACCCGAAACACGAACTCACAGGGAAATTTCCCAGTTTTTAGTTCCTTGCCTTCCCTCTCGAGTCCCAGCCCGCCAGGAGCACGGATGCCCGGTGTCCGCACGGCTCTTTCAGGGGCCCCAGCCGCCCTGGAGCTACAATGGCGGCAGGCGCGCCACCACTCTGAAGTCCAGCCGCCAGGAGCAGCACAAAGAAGCAGTTTGTGTGCTCAGCCCTCGCCCCCCGCCGCCCCTAGACCAGTTGGCGCGACGGCACCTGGCGTTCAGGTATTTGGCAAGTACGGTCTTTGTATGCACCAAGCGGAGGTTTTTCCCCCCCAGAGTGGAGGTTTTTCTGTTTCAGACTCTCTCCTTTTCCCCTCACTTTTCCCCGTAGAGGGTAGAGGGGGATCGCCTCCCACCCTGGAGCCTCCGATCCCGGCCCGATTTTATCTTCCCCGGTTTGCACTCACGTTAGAAGGCTCTCTCAGTCGATTCTGCGTCTTTTTTTCTCCCAATCTCTCAGGTTTTGTAAGGTTTCCAATGGCTTCAGATCTTTTCTGTGTGATGTATGGGCGCGAGTGCAAGTACGGAGCTCCTTACTTCTCCGCCATCTTGCCCCCTCTCCTGTTTTATTTATTTCTGACAGAGAGAGAGAGAGAGACATTATGAGCAGAGGAGGGTCAGAGACAGAGGGAGGTACAGAATCCAAAGCAGGCTCCAGGCTCTGAGCTAGCTGTCAGCACAGAGCCTCGTGCGGGGGTCAAACCCACAAACTGCGAGATTATGACCTGAGCCGAAGTCAGACGCTTAACTGACTGAGCCACCCAGGTGTCCCAGCACACAGTGTTAATTCTCTGATCTCACTACAGAAATCATGGTGCTATGTTCTTCTTAAACATAGTTGTCCAGCTTCCGATTTGTCAAAAAAATTGCAGTATGTTTCATAAGAAAATACCATAGACCGTCTCAAATGTGAGAGTGCAAACTCTTGGGGAGTCTCACAATCCAAACGTAATCTCTATAAGAAATTTTTGTTTCTGTATTGCAATTTTAGTACTTTTAAAAATCCCTACTTGAACTTTAAAAATATTTTAAATTTAATAAAAATCAAAATACAGCTTATCAAAATTTGTGAGTGCAGTGAAAGTAGCATTTAGAGGGATTGTTATAGCGTTAAATTCATACTTTAAAAAACAAGAAAGATATAAAATCCATAATCTGTATTGTACCATAGGCAACTAAAGAAAGAAGAGTTATTACAGTATAAAGCAAGGGGAAGGAAAAAGAAACAAAAAACAAAATAGACCAGAAACTAATAAAATTGAAAACTGGAAAATAATATATATAAACAAAAATGAACACTTTTTAAAAAGATGATCAAAAAATGATAAAGTAAGCAAGACTAGCAAGACTAACAAAAGAAAGGGAGGAGGCACAGATTTCTAGCATATGGAATAAAACAGAAAGATAATCAACCAGACTCTGTAGACATTAAAAGAATATTAAGAAAATCCTGCAAACAGCTCTATGTACATAAATTTGATATTTATACAGACAGGAACAATTCCACAAAACAAAAGCAATAACAAAAACAGAAAAATCCCAAACAACTACTACAATGTACACAGAGAAACAGCATGAATAGTTCTACAGTTATTAAGGAAACTGAATTTATAATATAAGAACTCCCTAAAGAAAACTCTTAAGCTGAAAAGAGAGAAGAAACAAATTACAAATATTAGAAATAAGAGTGGTATTATCTCCAATGGATGTTAAAATTTTGATAAGAAATGAATAGCATATTCTTTGCCCAAAATCTGTTAACTTAAATGAAATGGGTCAATTTCTTGTAAAAACAAACTACCAAACTCAAACAAGGAGAAAAAGATTACATATATATAATGTGTATATATATATATGTGTGTGTGTGTGTGTGTGTGTGTGTGTATAATGAATTAATAATGAATAACTTTACATATAGGTTAATTACATATAATCAAACACAACTGAAAACCTATAAAGGGGTTATATTCAGCTATGAGTATCATGAAACATGAGGAACATACTTACTCTCACAGGTAAGGATTGTATCAGAGCAGTCCTCTACCACTGCACTGTGGAGAATTCTGATTTTCCACAATCCTTTCTGAAAACAGAAGTAGAGAGACCACTTTTTAACTTAAAACTCATTTTATGTGACCAGTATTCTAATACCAAAGCCTGATAAAGTCATTACAAGAAAGGGAAGCTATAGATCAATATCTCTTATGAACATAAACATAAATATTTCCCAGAAAACATAAAAATTTTCCATATTACAAATTTAACACAACAATGTATGAGAAGAAATATATACCAGATCAAGGGAGATTTATTCCAGGTATGCAAGGCTTGTTCAGCATTCCAAATTCATTCAATATAAACTACATATCAACTAGCTAAAGAAGAAAAATCATATGCTCATATAAATTGATGTACAGAAAGCAAATGGAAAAAGCTAATATCGATTCATCAAAACTTTCAATAAATTAGGAATAGAGGAAACTTTATTCAACTCGATAGAGAACAACAACATAAAATCATACAAGTAACAACATGCTTAATGGTAATAGACTAGTCATTCTTTCCCCCTAGGATCAAAAACATGAAACTACTCCTATTTGAATCCTATTAGAATCCTAGTTAGTACAGTAAGAACATAAAAAGAAAACTATGCAAATATAAATAAAATAATTTCTTGGAGGATGGTATTAAAAACCATGATGTAAGAAAAGTCAAGGCCTAGTCAAGAAAGAGGTTCAGAGGTGTCTGACTAAAGGTTGGTCAAGGAGGCAGTCCATCAAAATGCAAGAAATGAATCTAGGCAAAAACCTTTCACAAAAATTTATGTAAAATGGATCATAGTTCCAAAACAGAAAATACAAAACTATAAAATTTCTAGAAGGAAATCTACAGGATCTTAAATCTGTTTATAAGTTTTAAATATAATACCAAAAGCATAATCCAAAAGAAAAATTAGACTTCAATAAAATGAAAAGTGTCTGCTCTATAAAGATAGTATTTGTGGAATAAATAGACAAACCACAAACTGGGGGAAACTATTTGCAAAATACATATCTGATAAAGGATCAGTATAAAAGGATAAAAAGGGTTTCTAAAAAGAACTTTATAATAGGATTTGTAAAAAATACAAAGAAGTCTTAAAAACTCAACAGGAGAACAAACAACACAATTTAATAAATGGGCAAATGATCTGAACAGACCTCTCGCCAAAGAAGATACAAAAGTGAATAAGCATATGAAAAGACATTCAAAATTATCTTTGGCTGTATTAGTTTCCTATTATTGCCAGAATAAATTGTCACAAATACAGCCTTAAACCAACACAATTGTGTTTTTAGACTTCTGGAGGTTAGAAGTCCAAAATTGATTTTCTGGGGTGAAAATTAAGGTGTTATCAGAGCTGCATTCCTTCTGCAGGTTCTAGAAAGGACTCCATTCCATGTCTTTAAATATGCATGTGCATAGACTAGCATACATACATATATTTTCTTGTTCTATCATTGGAGAGGGCCCAAGAGCAATGACACCCATGTAGCAATGACATCCACTTAGTAAAACTGGGCCCAGATAGTGATTTTTAATACAATTATCTAATAGAAGGAACTTCAGATTCCTCGGAGAAATGACTGTTTCTAGTACTGGGGAAGGAAATATGCAAAACTAGCCTGAAGCATCTTATAGTGCCAGGAAGTAAGAAAATGCTAAAACAAACAAACAAAAGACCCACAATAGTGGGATTATGTCAAAAGGACACAAGAAATAACTGAAAGCTCATAGTGGCCAAAGCTGAAATAATTTGAGTAACAAACTAAATAACATACTATTGGATTAGAAACCAAAGCATAAAATAAAAATTCATGAGTCCATATTAAGATAAACATATAGTTAGATAAAATAAATAAATTGAGGAGAAGAAACCAATCTCTTGTACAGAAGAATTCCAAATAACTTATGTGCCAGGAGGTGAAACATCGCTTTCCATTCCTTAAATATGAATGGCACATAATGACTACCTTCCACAAAAGTAACATATAAGTGAAGATAAAAGTAACTTTAAATTAGAGATGTCTAACAAATATTGCATCTATGAGATGATCAAGTTTAACATCAACATTGATAAATCCTCTTCACAGTATGGATCCTTGATATGATGTGATAGGGATAGCACTTTACCTTGGTGGCCTTCCTCACAAAAACTCTTAACCCCAGTCTGTTCATGAGAAAACTATCCGATGAATTCCAGTATAATGATGTCTGATACATGACTAACACCTTCAAAACTGTCATGGTCATCAAAAACAAGGAGTGTTTAAAACGGGCACAGCCACAAGAAGCCTAAGGAGACATGACGACAAAATGCAATGTAGTATCTTGGATGGGATACTGCAACAACAACAACAACCACAGCAACAAAACCAAAAAAATTAGGAAAAACTAAGAAAACTTGAATAAATTGAGGGCTTTGGTTAATAATAATGTCAGGATTGGTTTACTAATTGGACAAATGTACCATACCAATTATATAAAGTAGCAGTAGCAGAACTGAGTGTGAGATATATGAGGGACAATTTGTCCTGTGTTCTCAACTTTTCTACACCTAAAACTAGTTTAGAATTTAAAATTTATTTAAAAAATTTTGTTCTACATTTATCTGGATAACCATCTTATTACAAAATTTTACCATAAGATTTTGGTCCACACATCTCTATATTTGTTTACAATCATGTATGTGACAAGTAATCATGGGGATATATGATTTTTGGATAAACATATCTGGAAGCCAGTAGCAGATTTGATCTAAGTTATTGTGCTCATGCTGAATCATTTTACTAGAAATAAATACAAAATGTCTCTTCTACATGGTTAGAAGACAATGACCTATCCTCTGTACTATTCAGGAGTCAGCATCTCCAAGAGAAAAGTCATCAGTCACAGACAAATTTATTATCAATGGGGAGATTTAATGAACTGCCAAATTTAGGAGCTATGGAGACAGAGTGAAAAGAAAAAAGAAACAGAATAGTAGATAAAAATGGGTAAAAGTAATAAAGCCAAGTTGTAAAGGACAACAGCAGAAGAAAAGTGATTTAGGAAATGGAAAGAAAGAACGGAGATAGAAGTAGTGCCCCATGTAGCTTCATTAATCTGTGCTTTTCTGGCTTTTCATTTCAGGTATCTCCTCAAACAAAAATGTTCTCTTTTCACAGGGATTGAAATATAAAGGAAAACTGAGAATGCACAACAAAGAAAACAGGCTGAAACTCAATCAAATGGTTGATCGATCTTTATGAACAAACCAACATATATAACGACTCTTTGTTCAGTATTTAATTAATTTTTTTTCACCGAGCTATCTTTTTGTTGTGACAGAAGCCAGTCTATCCAGAAAATTAAACTGTCCTTTACTACTTCTATGACTTCCCTTCCAGGTTTTGGCAGAAATGTGAATTTAAAGTGAATATATCATACGATATATGACCCAGTCATTGTGACCATTATGATCATTCTTTGAGACTGGTATTGATTCAGCAAGAGTGCAAAGTATAGATCATGAGAACAAATTATGTAATTGGATCAGATACAGAGCCACCTAGCCCAGCAGTCACAAAGGTAACAGGGATTTGAAGGATTTATCTCAATAATAAAACAGAAAACATTTGAGTTTCAGTTCATTAAACATCATTTCATATTGGTATAACAGGATTTTACAAGAGTCTAGAAGTAGTTATATTTCTAGAATCTTCTTTAAATTCTTGTTATTCTGGGGTGTCTGGGTGGCTCAGTCAGTTAAGCGTCCGACTTCAGCTCAGGTCATGATCTCACGGTTCATGGGTTCAAGCCCCGTGTCAGGCTCTGTGCTGACAGCCAGCTCAGAGCCTGGAGACTCTTTCAGATTCTGTATCTTCCTCTCTCTCTGACCCTCCCCTGCTCATGCTGTCTCTCACTCTCTCTCTCAGAAACAAAACATTAAAAAAATTTTTTTAAATAAATTCTTGTTATTCCAATAGAAGATTATATCAGTTTAGGTTTTTAAGAATTTAATGGAAGATATTTAAAATTTACTAGATAAATAATTATATTCATATAAAAATGTCAAACCAAAATGTACATTAAAAGCATATTACATTTATGTTGAGATAAAGTATTCTTATCTCACAATATTAGACTAGTTTGTGTACATGTTGTGCATATATATTTTAAGTAACTGACATTTGAGTCCCCTTTTTAAACTGTGAGAAACTTTTACTGCATACAAAATTTCAGACGAACGGAATCCAGATATGGAAAGCATATTTCACTCGTATCTAAAAATTCTGGTCTATTTTAGTAGTCTTATGTTGGTCACATCCAGCATCAAACCCATAGTATCTAGATATTTTTTCTGAACCTGATGACAAAATTTAGTCAGATGTGTAATAATATTTATAGGTCTCAAGTCTATAATATTGTGTGAAAGAAACTTATTTATTTTATTTAAGTATTATGGATGAAAATGTATTTTAGGTACAAGACAAGAGGAAATATGCATTTTATCCATCTGTTTGTACCTTTCTATGACCCAACTAATGACTGTCATTTTGATGAAATGTGGCTACCACTCTTCAGCAAGAACCAACCAGGACCCAATCTCTTCCAGCTCTCAGGCTTTCCCTACAACTCATCTTTTGTATTGTGTCTAGATTTTTTCCCCCTAAAACACTAACCCCATTCTTAAAAGGTAAGCAATAGCTACTCTGTCAATAAACACAACCGACGTTAATCTGCCTTCACCTTTCTTGACATTTCAGAAGATATAAAACTGTTACTACTCATTTTTTTTTTTTTTTTTTTTTGGAAACATGCTTCTCCTGGCTTCCTGTGCAGGATACGCTCCTGTCTTTCTCCCTACTGCTCTGGCTCCTCTATCTTTCCCCCTCTTGCAGAACAGCACCTGGTGGAAATTCCTCAAGGCACTCTACTCAACCTAGATTCTCTTTTTAGGGGGTTTCCATCTATACTGTAATTACCACATCAGATGATTTATAAACTTAGATTTCCATTGTAGGCTTGTCTTCTGAACTCCAGACAAGAATATCCAACGACCTCTCTTATTTGATCCCAAAGTACTTAAAATGACAATGTCCCAAATGGTACCTAAGTAGTTTTATAACAGGTTGCGAATTCTTACCATTGAGAGGTATAGTTTCCATCTCCTCTCTCAGAATCTATGTACACTTGTGACTGTTTCAACTAATACAGTTCAGTGGGAGTGAAAGTGTATGATATCTGAGACTAGAATACAAAAGATCTCCAAGTCTTCACCTTATTTGATGAAAGGGTTATGGAAAGCTATCGTGTACGAATTTCAACAACCCCCAGGTTATCCTGATATGATAAAGCCCAAACTATGTAGAGGACATGTGTAGTCATTCTTCTAGATAGACCTGCCTGAGCCTAACTCACTAAGTCATCCCAGCCCCACTCCAGAGAGGAGAAAGAGGAAACCTGAAGATGGTCCCATCCATCCATTCAAACCACTTCTGGCCATTTGATTTTTTCCAGCTGAAACTCCAGATACCATAGAACAATGAAAAGTCATCCCCACTGAGACTTATTAAAATTCTTGACCCATTGGCAATGCCACAGTACATACCAATCCTCGTCTTCTTTCAATGTTTGCCTCCATTTCAACTCCATCATCAACTTCTGTAAATTAATTTTTTTATCTAAATTCCAGTTAACACACAGTGTAACATATTAGTTTCAGGTATACAATATAGTAATGCAACACTTCCACACAATACCCGGTGCTCCTCATGACAAATGCACTCCTTACTCTCTATCAGTTATTTAACCCATCACTCCACTCACCTCCTTTTGGATAACTCTCAGTTTGTTCTCTATAGTTAAGAGTCCATTTCTTGGTTTCCCTCTCTCTCTATTTTCCCTTTGCTCATTGTTTTGTTGCTTAAATTCCACCTGTGGGTGAAATCATATCGTATTTGTCTTTCTTCAACTGATTTATTTCATTTAGCATACTCTTTAGCCCCATCCATGTTAGTGTTAATGGCAAGAATTTTTTTCTTTCTGATGGCTGAGTAATATTTCTTTATTCACACACACACACACACACACACACACACACACACACACCACTTCTTCTTTATCCATTCATCAGCTGATGGACACTTGGGCTGTTTCCATAATTTAGATACTGCTGCTATAAATATTGGGGTCCATGTATCTCTATGAATTACTATTTTTGTATCCTTTGGGTATATACCCAGTATAAATTATGCCAGTGGCATTCTTATTGGTCAACCCTCTTCTCATTGCCTCCAGCTCAACCTCAAACTATTCTCCATATTGTTAGCTAAGTGATCTTTGCAAAACTCAAATTTCTTAATGAGAGAGAAATGTTTAGCATATTTCAGAGGTATTCAATTGATGTTGGAAGAAAGATAAAATTCCTAATGAGTATTTTTTAGGAGGTTTATATGATCTGCATAATCTCACTCCCTCATTCCACAGCATCCACCAGAGTAGTCACCAGTTTCATTTGTGATTACTAAGCATTTGAAATATAACAAATGTAACTGAATTTTTAATTTTATTCTACTTCAACTTGTTTAAGTTTAAAAATAGATACTTGACCTAATTATTGGAAAATTTTAAGTATGTTTGGAACAATTTGGGATGTGCAGTTAGTTTTTCAAACATAAACTTTATGAAATCTAAACACAGATCAAGTATTCCCAATGAAAATTTATCATCTAAATTGGGATGTGCTATTAAATTTAAAATGTACACTGGATTTCTAACAGTACTAGAAAAAGAAGGTACTATGTCAAATTAATAATTTTTATGTTGGCTACATGTTGTAATGATAATATTTTGGATAAATGGAGTTAAAGAAAATATTTTTAATAAAATTAATTTCAACTGTTTCTTTTTATTTTTTTTAATGTAACTAGTAGAATATTTACATTACATATCTGGCTTTCATTATATTTTTATTGGACAGAGGTGCTTTAGATCTGTTTCCTCTAGACAACCAGCTCCCTCCTTGCCTTTGTACTCATGGTGCTTCCTTGCCCACAGGACCTTTGCACATGCTGTTTCTATCCCTTTCTAATCTTTTCCCACTTAACTCTTACTCATCTTTCAGCTGTCTGTTCAAGTCTCATTTCCTCAATGAAAACATTTCTGATGCCCTTGTGTTGGTTCAATTCTCCTATTATCTGCTTTCACATCACTATGAACCTCACTTTTGTAGCATTTGTCACAGGGGCAATTCTACCATTGTGTACTTATTAGATATCCACCCCCCAACCAAACTGTCAGTTCCATGGGAACAGACAGCACATCTACTTTTGCTCACCATTTTTTCCTCAATGTTTTTAGCACAGTGTCTGGCTTGGATTGGAAATATTAATAAAACACAAGTCAAGATCGAAGAATGTCAGACTACAGCAAACAGGAGAACTTTGTATTTGAGAGCAATGAAACAATTCTATGCATATTTTACTAATTGAGTTCAATATGTAGCTGTTAAATGAATGAACAATAAATGAATGTTAATGTCACTTCTCCAAGAAAATCATTCACAGTTTTCTGATGTCAAGGGAAGAAAATACAAAATCTCTGTCTTCTCATTGGAGTCTTTCACTACTTGAGTTCAAGGACTTCATTCTAGTTTACTTCCTATCCATGGTCTCCTCCTGAGGAGATAGGATGGCAAGCTTCTGGAGTCAGGCAAACCCAGGTATGGTCCTGCTCTCCTCTGTGACCTCCCTAAGATGTCTTCTTATCTGTTTGTTAGAGAGATAGGAATAGTAACCATGTCAAGGAGCTATTGCAAAGATTAAATGATGTATATTTGGCATAGTATCTGTCATGCAGTATGATCAATAACCTTAATTATTAATATTATCTCCAGGCCAAGAACAAGATAATAAAAACTACCCTTATATACCAGCCATTATGTTAAGTTATTATTTCAACAAATCCTTACTGAAGTTACCATCAGAAAAAGAAACTGAGGCTCAGAGAAGTTAAGTCACTTGCACAAAACCATACAGCTAGTAAATGAAAGAGATAAGATTCACAGCTAGGCAACTTGATTCCTAAGCCCAGCTTTTCACCATGGTATCTCCCTACCTGGCAGTAGGCACTCAAGCAATCTTGATTTCCTTTTGTTTCCATGTACCTCATGCTCCTGTCTTTTAAATGGCCATTCCTGGGGCAATTGGGTGGCTCTGTCAGTTAAGCATCTGACTTCAACTCAGGTCGTGATCTCACGGTGCTGACAGCTGAGAGAGTGGAGCCTGTTTCGGATTCTCTCTCTGCCCCTCCCCTATCATGCTCCCTCCCTCCCTCTCTCTCTCAAAAATAAATAAACATTAAAAACATTTTTAAATGGCCATTCCTCTAACAGACATGAATTTTCACAACTCCATTTTCTTGTTCACTCTGTTAACCCCCTTCATCTAAATTATCTTCCCTCTCTTGTCTCCACAGGGCAAATTCTATTTGTGCTTCAAGGCTATCTCACTTATCATTATCTTCTTTTATTGTCTGTCCTTCTTTCTGAATGCATAATTTCATCCTATCAGCTAACTAGAACTCTGTTCATTAAATTAGTAAAACATGAATTCTGTTGCTTTATTGCTATTTGCATGCAGAATTACCTCTCTTGTTTTATTTTGATATTTTCAAGGTCCAGAACAGGGTTGTACACATTTTTGTATCTTATGTTTTTTACAAAACACTAGGAACATATGTATATGCTCAGTGAATTTATGTTGATGTGAAAATTGACTTAATATGTGATCTGCACAAGCTGCTTCTATTTATAAATACACACACATATGCATTTATACAAATGCATATGCCCAAGCACAGAGGCTCCCATGAACACAAACACATGTGCCTACACATGCACATAACCATACAATTATGTACACAAAATCACACAGGCACACACACAAATACTCGCAACAGTTTTTGCACTTGCATAAGCACAGATATGCACACATATGCACACAGGCATGGTCACAAATATGTTTATGCACCATTGCATATGTGCACATACACAGCTTAATTTAGTTTTCTGTTTTGTTTATAACTAGACAAATGAAATGTTGAGGGAAGAATGAGTTTAAAAGGTCTTTGTAGAAATTAACGTGGCCTTCCTGATTTTGTCTTTAAAAACAATGAAAGTAATAGGTGTGTTTAACTTTGAAAAGACACTGAATAGCTAAGGGAGTATTTTTGTTACTTTGTTTTTCTAATTTTTACTGTAAAAATGTATTTCAAAATAAAGATGATCTTAATATTTGATACTGAGACCTCTCTCTGTCTCTGTCTCTGTCTCTGTCTCTGTCTCTCTCTCTCTCTCTCACACACACACCCTTAGAATAATGTTCATTTGTATATTTTTGGTAAAGAGCAGAAATATTAAGAAAATTCAGATCAAGATCATCTTGAAGAGGCTAGAGGCTTTATATCAATAATATCAGTACTTTTATCTAAACTATTTGGCTTTGGGATTTTATGCTCTATTCAGAAATTATTAGCTTCTAGAATATTTTATTATTTGAACATTTAAGTCAGTGAAGCTACCAGCAAAAGATGTTTCAAAGAAGTAAATAGATAAAAGCAAATGAAAAAGTACTATCAAAAGAGAAAAGTGATGCTGCATGATCATTAAAATTTTAACAAAGCAGATTATAAACAATCATGCGTACAACTGCATATATAAAGATAATTCCACTCCAGATTGCTGATGCTGTTACTAAATCATGGGAGCTGCACTTGTAAGTTAGGATGTGCTGGGAGCCCATGAGGGAATTATAGCCTTATTACATACAGTCAAGTGTGCATTACTATCTGTTGGGAGGAGGTGCAGCGGTAATGAACATCTCATATGGTCTGCACTCCATTAGATAAGGATATTAAACCCTCCGATCAATAAGACGCCATGAAGCCATTATGATCATTGGCAGTTAAAATAGACCAAAAGCCTCACTTGTGTCCACAAAGAGAGGAAGTGTATTTTAATATCTTTGAGTATCAGATGTGGCTGCATTCTGAATCTTTCTGTTTGAGGATTCACCCTCTCAGTCATGAAGAAGCAACAACTAACATTTGCATACTCTGCCCAGTGCCTGCAACATGAGTGCTTGAAGTGGTAATGTCAAAGGGGCCCAATTTATGTCCATTTAAGAGGCCTCATAATTTCAGATCTTGTAATGGAGTTTTCATTCTTTTAGCTACATAATGCATGCAAACATTATCCTGATGCCTTTTAAAAAGCTGTCAAAATGCATGGGAAGAACCAAATGTATTATATGTTGGCCTCCCATAGACTGCAGCAGGGAAAAGAATGGCTCAGAGAGGTTTCAACTGTGTATAATTATAAGTAGCTCTACAGCTGAACAGTTATTGTAATGCCCACAGTGTGTGGTGTCTGGAAGAGAATACAGAGCAACATGCAGCACGATATTGTTGCTTAATATATTAAACATATATTCACACGCGTCACATGATATCACCACCATTCCCCCATCATCCTACGGATGAGGAAATGGCAGAAGCAGCACACCCAATTTCCCATCTCCCTGAGTCTCCCTCGACAGCTTGCTCCTCTTCCACAATGGGAAAAGAAAAGCTGAGACCCCTTTTCTCTTTGCTGGGCTAGTCCACAGCTTTTCATCTGGTCTGAACAGTGACATTTGATTAAGTGGAATTATAAATCTGTCAGAAAACAATTAACCTCTTCTGGGTTTCACTCCTATATGAAACCACTCAGAAATTATGTTAGTGCTATCCAGGTCAGAGCCCTGCCATAGGGACTTCCACACACTGGTATTTTCCAACTCCCCCAAAGCCTATTGGAGATATGAGGCAGCCCAGCCTTCCATGACTCTTTCCCCCCTTAGCTTCATTCTCTTGCTAGTAAATATTTGGTGGAAACCAGCCTCAAGGAAATATATAGGCATTTGGGGGATACACAAGTCTCATACACTAAATAATCAGACATAAATTAGGTTAAACAAACTGTTAAAGGGAGCACCATCAGGAACTAGCACACATAATATGGAAATATTATGACATTTCATAGCATGACATGGGAAACAAAATGATCAAACTGCCTCAATTTACCAGGAATGAGGTAAATTTAAATTCTTTAAATTTCTATTTAAATAGAATTTGAAATAAGCAACCAACAGTAAATTGACTGAACTGGTGCAGATAAAAGAGTGCAGGCCAAGGCCCAAAGGCCAGACACTCATGTCAAGCCCTTTCTCACAGACTAGAAAAGAGTAACCAGACAATGGTTGACAAATGATGGGACTACAACTTGCCAAGTGCTTTGCTACCAGGATGTGGAGAAACCTGCAGTCATGCTCAATTCTTGAGTAGTTGCTAACCATCAAAACCATATGCATCTAGGCCAGCATCATGGACATGTGTGTGAAGTTGCATAGACCCCGTGTTCGGGAAGCCTACACTCAGCTTAAAGCTCTACTGTCACTGTCTTGAAATTTACAATAACTTCTGAACATGGAGCCCCACAAATTATGTAGGTAGGCCTAGCTACAGTCACTGTTCCTCACACTTTTACTAGATGTGTAAAGTACACACCTCAAAGGTAACATGTATACTAAGGGTCTCATAGACTAGGGAGAAGGGGTGACTGGGGTAGGTTGTGTGAGCTTTTGGTGTCACTTGTCTTACCCTTACACCCTGACTATGCTAGAGCCTCTTCCTCACACCTTCACTCTATGCCTTATGACTACTGGGAGGGGCCCTTGAGTTCATTCAGCTTCCCCTAATATCTATCCAGAAGTGTTTCAATAATTATATAACCCTGAAAATTGTTGGGAAAGATCAATTTTGTACAGTCTGCTCCAATGTACAACTACTTACTTCCCAATCTTCTTTCTTCTCTTCCCTTTGATCCCATTGTCTGTAATCTTGAGAAAATTTCTTAATTTCTCTAGATCTTTGCTTTCCTGTCTATAAAAGTGAATAATCACATCTAGCTTGGAAACATTATTTTTACAAAGATTCAAAGAGGATAATTTACTTAAACGTTGTCAACTCAATAGCCAGGATAAAGGACTACTCTTCCACAATTGTTCTGTCTACCTCCTTCCCTCCCACACTTCCTCCTTCTTTCTTCCTTTCTTCTTGCCTCCCATCCTTTTGTTTGTTTGTTTTGTTTGTTTGTTTTCCCTCTGTGGAGATAAGTTAGGTATAAGGAATTTTGACAGTTGATTTTCCTCAAATATCTTTTTTCGCATAGTGGACATGAATATAGGTGATGTTGAGGAAAGCAAGAGACGTCAGAATCAACATTGGAACTAAGATTCCCATTTGAATTTCTACAGAGAAGGGAGAAAGTGAGAGCTTTCCCTCCAGAAGCTGGCAACCACCACATCTCAGTTCTTTAAGACATAAAAATCATAGGATCTCTTTCCTTTTTTTACATAACAATGTTCGACTAAGTTCTTCAACACACTTTGCCTTATGGTTAGCAGGATATAATTGTCAAGATGCTCAGGAAGGGAAGAGGAGACCAGGGCCCCAATGAAGGCAGAGGGTTTCACTTGCAGATGTCAGAAGGGCTTTATATAAGTAGGTAGAGGTAATGTATAATTGAATAACGTCATGGTGTTTTCTCAGAAAACATAAATAAGTTACTGTTTTCTTGCATGTCTTATTGTTGTATGTCATATCATTGAGAAACAGATTTCTTCATCAATATAATGATACATAGACAAAGAGACCCATCACTGGCTTTCGTTCTTTCCCCCACCTTATCTCTTGTATTCAGAACACCTGCTTGCCCTCTCTCACTAGTTATCCTTTCCCACTTAGGCTTGCTCTTCTTGGGAAATCTCATGTATGCCTTGATCTCCTCTAGCTCAGATCCTTGGCCAGCTCCCAAACTTAGAAGCAAGGGCTACAGAGTCTCTTTTTTATTATCATCTTAATTATCATTTTATTATCAATTATATGATAATTATAGGATTATAATGATAACCATTGTCATTTTTTTTTAGATTTGAGTATAGTTGACATACAATGTTACATTAGTTTCAGGTGTACAACATAGTGATTCAAAACCCTATACATTGTGCTGTGCTCACCACAAGTGTAGTTACCATCTGTCCCAATACAACACTATTACAGTACTACTGACTATTTTACCTATTTTGTGCTCTTTATTTCTATGACTTATTCATCCCATAACTGGAAGCCTCACTTCCTTTCACCTCTTTGCCCCTCCCCCATTCCCCTCTTCTCTAGCAACCATCAGTTTGTTCTCTATATTTATAGATCAGATTCTACTTTTGTTTGTTTATTCTGTTTTGGCTTTTGTTGTTTTTTTAGACTTGACCTATCAGTGAAATTGTATCATATTCGTCTTTCTCTGTCTGGCTTATTTGATTCAGCATAATATCCTCTAAGTCCATCCATGTCTCAAATGGCAAGATCTCATCCTTTTTTATGGCTAAGTAATATTTAAATACACACACACACACACACACACACACACCCCACATATTCTCTATCCACTCATTTATCAATGGACCATTGGGTTGCTTCCATATCTTAGCTATTGTAGATAATGTTGCAACAAAGAGTCTTTTTCTAATCTTTCATTCCCTAAACTATTCACTTCTGAACCCAAAACCAAAGGTGGATGTAAGATGGTTCTGAATGTGAAATACTGTCTGTGACAGTGTACGTGTTCAAGATTGAAAACTGGAAGTTCTGAAGAGTCTCTTCTTTAGTTTTAGGTAAAGCAGGGCAGGAGACTGACATGAGAAAGAAGCTTTAAAAAGCAAATTTGTTACATTCTTATAGAGAATTTAGAAACAATTTTTACCTTTTAAGGGTATTTCTCCCTTTCCCAGCTATTACTGGAATATAGAAAAGGAACTCAAGTAGGAATAAACAGCTCCATGTATATCTTGGGTGGGGAAAGTAGGGGAAGGGCAAAGAGAAACTAATGAAGAAGCCTGAGAATTAGTACTCTTGATGTACTGAAGACTTCTGAATAGACTGAATTTATTTTACTATGGCTTACAGATACTCTAGCAGCGCTTGCAAATCTACCATCCATCTTCATTTCTTATTTCTTCATTGGAAGTGCTATACAGGCAGTTTCTTTTGACCTGTATCTTTCATTATTCACTGTATCATAGCAACTTAGCAACTTTGTTGTAGTTCATCTCTGTGATGGAATTAGATCACATCAAAATATCCCTATACCTCATTTGACATTAATTATTAAGAAATGCAACAGCAAGCTATGGACATTACAAGAGTTGTGTGATATTGCATATTATAACCTGGCCTGTAGATTTTGCCTGCACTAGGAGCTCAATAAAATGTCTATCCAGAGTGGCTTCTTTCTGGAGGAAGGAGTTCCAGTGTACTCATAAGTGGACAAAAATGGAATATGTGGCTCAGAGAACCAATTCATAGCTTACCATTGTGCTAGAGTTTATAAAAGCTCTGCTGTTGGAAGTTTCTTTCAAAAACCATCACTGATAAAGTTCATTGCAATTTTTCTAGAGCTTCTAGAAATAATACTGTTTCGCTCACAAGGAAAAAAATAGAAAGCTATTGAAACAAACTATGAATCTCTTCAGTCTCTTAATATATATTTACAAAGATCTTAAAAAGAATAATTAAGGACTAACTTACCAAATGAGGAGTAACAGGAGAAAAGTTTTTTCCTATAATTTCAGAATAAAGCATAATTCCAGGTGGACTGTTTTCCTGTTTGAATTAAATTGACTTTGACAGCAAATGCCATTTTTTGGCTTAGAGAAATCCTTGCATTCTTACCTGTTCCTTTCACTGCTTCTCTTGGGACTAGATCTGATTGACTTAGATATTTAGTGCACCCATTAGAGCTGGTAGTGTTGAGTTACAGCCTCAGCTTTGCTTTCAGAGGCCTCTTACCTTCTAAACTCCCCTTGCCTGGAAGTTCTTACTTCATTAACTTTGCAAGTGTGCCAGTTATCCAAAGTACCACACCACATCCTGTTAGGAAAAATTTCCCTTGCTCAGTTTCATGTTCACTACTACATGGGAAGCAAATGAGCTGAATTTTATTCTACGCCCAACTAATAACAGGCCCTATCTGACATAAAATTTTTACTGTCAGAACATAGATTACTTTTCAAGAAAATTCAAGATGGTTTTGTAATGTTTTTCTTCTTTTCAAAAGTGCTCCGTTAATGTCCAAAGATTCATGTTGACCAGTGATCAAAGATAATTCAACAACAACAGATGGAAGAGAAAGGGAGATTTCTGGTGACAGAGGGTATTGTGAAGGATGGGATTCAAGGCCTACCCATGTGTCAAGACCTCACATGCTCACAACCAGAGGAGTGTGAATAAAAGGACCTACCTAAAATGACTTCCTAAACTAGGATAACTAACCCACCCAAGTGGGAATTTTATCCAATTAGCCCATACAAGACATCAAATTGAAAGTAAATAAGTGTAGTGAATCTGGTTTGGTCACTGAATTGATCACCAGTTGAATCAAACTGATATAAATATATATGTGTCTTCATTCCTTTGTGAGAGAGAAAGAGAGAGAGAGAGAGAGTCTCTTAATCCTTATTTCATATGTGGAATGCTTGGAATGCTTGGGAGCAACTTTCAAAAGAAAAAAAATGACATTTGTAAAACAGCACAATTTCAATTTTCATAGAAAAGGTTAAAAAACATGCAAACCAACCTGACAATAAACTATTAAAAAAAACAAGTGTAAAAAAAAAAAAGGTTAAAAATCACTCTTAAATAGGAACTTGAGATTGTGTCTCAGTAAATTGATCGTACTAAAATTAAGCTAGTGGTGTGGGGGAACACTTAGTTAGTCTACAGTTCCCCATGAAAATCTCCATTCATTTATAGTAGATATTAAATATATAAATTTAATCTGCGAAAATTTTAGTGTTATTTAAAAAATCAAATATATAGTCAACATTATAATAATATTTTTGACATAAAATGAAAAATCAAATGTGTGTATACATACAATTATTTGTTTTATTAATACAGTACCATATTGTCTCCTAGAAAAATATATCAAAGTATCACTGAGCAAATTGATGATTTTCATATTCAGTGAAGGCCAGCACCTAAAGTAAAAATGACAGTGTCACTCCTTGATCTGTCCCTGAGTAAATCTTTGTAAGTTTATGTACTTACTTGCCCCTTCCTTTTAAGAAATCCCTGCTGGTTCCTCCGATGGAGGAATTGTAAGCTCTTGCTTCCCAAAGCAGGCTGCGTCTGGATTGTCTCTGTTGTGGCTCTGGCGCCTGAGGAGGCCAAAGCCTTGACCTCAGAGGAACTGCAGCCTTTGAAGGATGACTGAGCATCTGGGCTGTCTCAGGAGCCCAGCAGGCCTAAGGACTGTGACAACATCACTTTTCCACTAACGAACATAAATCCAGCTCTAACATCTTTTCCATTGTGTTAATTAATGTATACCCATGCTTACATCTTTGTAACAATGCAAACTGAGAAATAATCTTGCAATTGTGCACATTCTATAAGCTTCAGAAATTTGGAAATTAAAAAGAGGTCCCCTTAGTTCAATATCTTTGCTTGACCTGCTTTCACGGAGCACCTCAAAGCAAACAGGGATGTGTTTGAATATATATAATATATAAAAGTATGGTGTACACATATGTACACATATGACAACTTAACTCATCCTATAAAGAGATGTTAAGCTATTTTTCTACATTTCTAAATAAACAGATAAATAAGAACTTATTTACTTTTCAATAGTCGTAAACGACACTGTTTTATTCACTTCCATGTCTCCAGAATTTAGAAGCTTAGAAATCTGAAGCACAGTAAGTGCTTAATAAATATTTTATTCATTAAATTTTTCTAAAAACAACATAAATTCCTGCATGTGTATTTATATGTGCCTACATATGTACACACACGTACACACATGTAGATATGTATACGGTTGACCTTGAATAATGAGTAGGATTTGGGGCACTGACGCTTGTGCAGTCAAAAATTATATAACTTTTGACTCTCCCCCAAATCTTAATTACTAATAGCCTGCTGTTGACAATAAGCTGTACTGGTACCATAAACAGTTGATTAAAACATATTTTGTATGTTACATGTATTATATACCGTATTCTTACAACAAAGTAATCTAGAGAAAATAAAATATTACAAAAATCATAAGGAAGAGGAAATACATTTGAGTACTGTATTTCTCAAAATAAGTTCAGATATATGTGGACCCACACAGTTTAAACTCATGTTCAATAAATATATATAATATATATATTAATTTCTTCAAATCATGTGACTATATCGGTATGTTAAATAAGCAAGTTTTTCAATATGCAGCACCAAGCAGCTATACTACAAGCAAAAGCATTAGTGGTTTGGTTTTGTTGTTTTGGTTTTGTCCGTGTTATTAGATTTCATTTTGGTTTTGGTATTCAGTCTTAAGCCATGGTGTTTTCTTTCATCTCTAGAGAAAATCTGAAAGTGTGAAGCCTTGCCTCCTGGAACAGTGAAAGGATCAATAGTCAGACAATTCTATCTCCCTAAGCACAGTAGATGGGTCCACAAATGGGCTCCTGACCCAAGCTGGGCCTATCTGTCATCTTTCAGAGAGAGGAAAAAGAGAGCTGGGGCAGGCCAAGGTCAGCTCTTTCAGGTGATTTCACCTATCAGCCACAGGCCTAAGGAACTGAGGTGAGAGTCTTCTGCTCACCTTGGGAACTGAAGAAGTAAAGGAAACCAGTCACAGTGGGAAGGACATGGAAACAAGTCTGCTAAGAGGAACAGGGGTAACAAAGCCTCATCCCTTTTCTAGGCTCTCTTTCCAAGATCTATGCTTCAGCACATATCATGCAACCTTAAAAAAGTATCTAACATATTTTGCTGAAGATAACTTTCTATCACTTGTTAGGCAAGACGTTATAAATTAGTCAATTTACACCAACAGGCATGTGCACACGCCTGCACACACACACACACATGTACACACACACACACACACACACACACAGTGTTTCCAAAAAAGATTTAAAGTGGGTATATCACAAATAAAATAAAACACAAAATTATTTAACACATTTAAAACAGAAGAACCAAATAATATGAAGGCCTGAGAATGAAGCAAATTTTCATGCCAAATTAAGAAAATCCTTAGCAATCACTCTTAGGCCTCCTGGAAGTCAAAGGAAAGAGGAAAACAAGTTGCAGAATACCCATTGTTTATTGAAAGTAAACACTAATTCAACACAGAAAAACAAAAATGTATACTTTGAAGAAAATTCTGTGGGTTTTTTTTACATATAGCACAATGCAATATACTGTATAATATTATTCATTGCACATATAGATGGATATCTCCATATTTTGTATTGACCTTTGACTAAATCCTGCAGCATGTAGTTAAAATGCATGCCTAAAAGAAAAAAAGGAAAGATAATGCCAAAGTCAAATATCCAAAAGTGTAGTTTATTATTTATATAAAGGATCAGCCTAAGTAATTTTGAAGAGTGACAGTTTAACCTGCTTTAGAACAAGATTCATAATTCACCCCTAGTAAATAGTCAGTCTTCTTGCCTGTGTTTGTTATTTTTATTTTATTCCTCTTTTTTGTCTGCTTTCTTTCTCTCCTTATTACAAATTATATTTTACCTTGTTTACTTTCTTTTTTTTTTAATGTGTATTTATTTTTGAGAGACAGAGCATGAGCTGGGGAGGGGCAGAGAGAGAAGGAGACACAGAATCTGGAGCAGACTCCAGGCTCTGAGCTGTCAGCACAGAGTGGACATGGGGCTCGAACTCACAAACTGTGAGTGAGTTTTCACATTCTCACTTGATCTGAGTGGCTCAGATCATGACCTGAGCCGAAGTCGGCCACTTAACCGACTAAGTCACCCAGGTGCCCCTACTTTCTTTTTTAATATGTATTTATTTATTTTGAGAGAGAAACAGAGAGTGCCATTGGGAGAAGGGCAGAGAGAGAGAGAGAGAGAGAGAGAGAGAGAGAATCCCGAGCAGCCTCAATGTCCAGTGTGGAGCCTGACACGGGGGCTCAATCTCACAACTGCCAGGTCATGACCTGAGCCAAAATCAAGTAGGACACTCAACTAACTGGGCTACCCAGGTGCCCCTCCCCTGTTATATTTTCTTCTTGGAACTACATGGAATATGTATGCATATATAAGTACATATATGCATAATAAACCAGCAGATAATGGGAAACACTCTGAACTATTCCCCACATTGCTTACTCGCTAAATTAACCGGTGCTCTCCATTTCTTCTGTAAAACATCTGACTGTTGCCCATGGTACACTAACACGGCTACTGCATTATGCTGGTAACTGCATTATGCTGGTAAGTATTTGTCTTGACTCATATATGAATGAGTCATATGAATTAGTTGTGTTTGTTCTAAAGCTGGCTTTGTCCTGTGCCTTTGTTATTTTAATAATCTAGGTAATGAAATTGTGTTTATGGTTATGAAATGAGAATGTGAAAAGAGATATCTAAAAGTAAATAAGTTTAAAGCTTCTGAAAGACTTGAAACATGCAGCTTAAAGAAACTATCACATTTTCAAAATCCTATCTAAAATCCAGTTCTTTCTCTCCACCTCCACTGATACCAGCTTGGTCAAAGCCAGGGATTTTTTGTAGGCTCCTCACTGATAGTCCTGTTCCTTCTCTTTTGCCTTTGAACTTATTACCAGCATGGTTTCAATGGCCTTTGCACTGGCTGATCCTCCTGTTGGAAGGTTCTTCCCCACATAGTTACATAACTGATTCAGTCCCTTCCTTTAAAAGTTTGTCATCTTGTCAAGTCTACTGTGACCTTTCTAGTAAGACTGCAGGCAATTCCCCATGTGTCTGATCCCCTTTACTCTGATTTTCTTTCTACTGTGGCACATTCCACATCTATTATAGTATTCAATTTACTTATTTGTTATGTTTATTGTTTGTCTGTCTGTTGTCATAAGGTGGACAAAATGTAGTTTCCATGGAGCATCCTACTATCTGATCTATCCCAAGTGCCTAGGAGAGTACCTGGCACAAAACAGACTCTCAATAAATATTAGCTGAAGTAGTAAACTACATATAGAAAAGGCAGCTGTAAAATGCAGAGAATTAAAGAGCTGATGAAAAATAAATCAACTTAGGAAAACCAAGTGTTTCTCGCTACTAGCAGTAACAAATTAAAGAAATAACTTTTAAAAATGTTTTTATAGGGTGCCTGGGTGGCTTAGTTGGTTGAACATCCTATTCTTGATTTCAGCTCAGGTCATGATCCCTGGATCGTGGATTAAGCCTTATGTCTGGCTCCACGCTGAGCTGGAAACTGCTTAACATTCTCTCTCTTTCTCTCTCTCTCTGCCCTTCTCCTCCTCTCATGCACACACTCTTTCTCCCTAAAATTAAAAAAAAAAAGAAAAAATAGTATTTTTTTACAATAGCCATATAATTGTGAGAAATTTGTTTAGCCAAGAGTCTGAAATTTTTCCATGAATAAAACTTTAAATTGAAGGGGTGCCTGAGTGGCTCAGTCAGGTAAGCATCCAATTCTTGGTTTCAGCTCAGGTTATGATCTCACAATTCGAGAGTTTGAGCTCCTCATCATTGTGCTAATAGCAGGGAGCCTGCTTAGGATTCTCTCTCTCTTCTTCTCTGTCCACCCCTTACCCATTTTCTCTTTCTCTCAAAATAAATATAAATAAACTTAAAAAAAACTTCAAACTGAAAAAAAGACAAAGAGATCATCTGAATAGATATATTTACAATTAATCTGTAAGGTCAAAGCAACTCCAATATAAATTGAAGACTTGCCCTTCCACATATTAAGCTATACTACAAAGACACAGATCACAGTAAAAACAAAACAAAGTAAAACTATTGTTGTGATATTGCCAGATGACCAGTAGGTCAATGGTACAGAATAGGTAACTCAGGGAACACTCTCAATTTACAATATGGTTGGCACAATAAATTCATCAGATTGGACATATTGTTTAAAAAATAACATTTGGGAAAATGATTCATTATCATTTTTTATCATTAAAAAAACCCCTATATTTCTACCCAACACAACAAGCAATGTGGACTAGAGAGGGTTTAGATGCTTAAAGTGATAGATAAAACTATATATTTAAAATCAATAAGTTAGAGAATAGCTTTGTGATTTAAGGACAAAGAAGGACTTCTTAAAATTTCAAAATCCTGTATGAAAAGAAAATAAAAGAATGTGATTACATAAAAGACAGGATGTCTGGCCAATAAAAAACTCTGTGAATAAACAGATGAAAGGTACTGGCAATCCCTAAAAGTGACAAAGGGCTAATCTCTGTAGTAAAACAAAAATGTCTGTGAATCAACCAGAAAATTACAGGATCTCCAAAGGAAATAAGCAAAAGATGTGAAAAGGTAAGTTACAGAAGAAGAAACATGAACAGCTATGTTTACGAAGACATACCCAAACTTAAAAGGAGAAATGCACTTTAAAACAATAGGATCCACTTAACTTAATGACCAGTGATAAGCCATGTTGATACCATGTATCCCCTGATATGACATAATGAGAAAGGAACATCATTTCTGTGGTATTGTTTCCAAACCTCAAACTCAAGTCTAATAAGGTGAACATATCAGATAAGCCCACATACTAAGAGAACTTACAAAATATATGGCCAGTGTTCTTCAAAATTCTCAAGGCCATGAACAATGAAGAAAGACTGAGAAATAGTAAGGCAGAAGAGAGGACTAGGTGGCATCATTACTAAATGTAATGCAGTATCCTAGAATCCTGAAACAGAAAAACGACCTCAGTGAAAAAATATGAGATCTCAGTGGTCTCTTGCTTAGTTAATAGGTTTGTGCCAGTGTTGGCCCCTTAGTTTTGACAAATGTATCATTGTTATGCTAGCATTATGGGAAGGTGGATGAAGGGTACATAAGAACTATCTGTATAATCTTTGCTGCTTTTATATAAATCTAAAACTATTCAAAAATTTAAGATTTTTAAAAAGAAGAATGAAATACCTCTTTATATCTATTCAATTGACAAAAATTAAAACCCCAGGACATGCAAAGTGTTGGAGATAATGAACTCTTGTGTACTAATCTTGGAATTATAGACTGGTGAAGGTACACTGAAAACAAATATAACATGTCCTATGGGCCAACAATTTCTTCAATTAAAAAAAATCTCACACCAACAAAAGGAGACGTATGTAATATTTATGTACATCTTAATATATCAATGTTGTTTGTAGTGGTGAGTGCCCATTATTGGAGGATTGAAGATATGAAGTGTAATGGAATCACACAATGGAGTCCAAGTAGCATTAGAAGTGGCAAGTAGCATATGAACCCACATGGATGGATGTCAAAATATAGTGCTGAATGAAAGTGGAAACAAAATGAGATAGACTGGAATTTATAATACAGCATACAAAATAACCTACATTTTACAAGAATACACACAGCAATTAAATATATTAGAATGGATGGCATTACACTGAACACATCAGAATGGAGAGAAACACAAAATTAGGGGGTCGATAGGCATGCCAATCATGCAAAGAATAAAGTGACCTTAAGTAAAACAATGATAACTGTGGACTGCAAAGAAATAGTATGATTAACTCAACTTGCTCACACTAAAAAGAATTTTAAAGTAAGCAAAGCCTAAGATACTACACTCAGATTATTGTGCAAGTGTCCTTAGTTTTGTTCATTTGTTTTATTTTCATTCTTGAAAGGCTGAAATTGGATATCAGATAATGTACTATAGGTTCAGTTTTAACAGGAAAGATCACTTCAAACTCCATTCAAAGGGCTCATACTCAAAGACATCACCTGACCCTACGTCTAAAGTTTGGCAAATAAGTGTAAGTAACATTTTTAAATTATGTATATATTTTTTAATAAATGCCAATTTCATCTGTATATTTTAATTACCTCATGAAAAACTGGTCACTACTATCCCTGAATAAGTATATTCTAGAGTATATATAATGAAGTGATTCACTTATTCTATAAACTATACTACTCAGCAAATAGCAGCTGCTTTAGTTGGGATTGAATTTGTGGTTCTGGGCTCACAAAAGCAAGATCACTACTAAGTAGATGACCACTTTAGTGTTCTTTTTTGTTAACTGAAAGACAAATATGATCCAGAACAGCCCTTTATAAACTTTAACATGTACTTGAATCAATGGGGAATCTTTTCAAAATTCAAATTCTGATCCAGTAGTTTAGGGGGACAGTTTGAGATTCTGCATTTCTAATAAGTTCTGAGTGGCACCAACACTGATGGTCCAAGGAGCATATTTTAAGTAGTAAAGGTCTCAAATGACATCATGAATTTCCCAAAAACACATTTGCAGTTATTTAAGTACTTGAACAAATATACAACTGATTCCCTGAAATTCTGTAGCATGGAGCTCAAAGTGGTACCCAAACCTGTATAATTTTTGAGGGATCTAATTATCAAGCACATATTCATTTGTGTTATAAAAATCTTCCTGGGGTGGCCCTGGTGGCTCAGTCAGTTAAGCATCTGATTTATGATCTCAGCTCAGGTCTTGATCTTAGGGTCATGAGTTGAATCCCTGTGTTGGGCTCCATGCTAATGATGGAGCCTACTTAAAAAAAATCTTTCTGTAGTTATTTTCAATTTTTTTCCACTATGGTATATTAGAAATAAAATGTACCCCACCTTCAAAATGAAATAATTTAAATTGTAAAGTGGATTTAGTGCTACCTAAATCCTGAATGCTGGAAGAATGCTGGCCCAAATTAGTTTATTTTTGTCCTAATTAGTATTTAGTCCCGCCCATATCACCTCTACCAATTGACTAACAGTTCAAATTTCTTTCAGTGACAGTCCTAGAATATAAATAATAAAAGTCATGCTCTCAGAATAGAGAAGGACATAATTCTATTTGCTGGCTCTGATTAAAGGACTAGTATACATGAAGTTTATATGTTCCTATATAAATGCAAACATCTTTTTTTAAATGTCTTATTTATTTAGTTATTTATCTTTGAGAGAGACAGAGTACAAGTAGGGGAGGGTCAGAGAGAGAGGGAGATACAGAATCTGAAATAGGCTCCAGGCCCTGAGCTGGCAGTCAGCACAAAGCTTGACGCGGGGCTCGAACCCACGAACCGCGAGATCATGACCTAAGCAAAAGTTGGACGCTTAACCGACTAAGCCACCCAGGCGCCCCTCAATATTCCNTGTCTTATTTATTTAGTTATTTATCTTTGAGAGAGACAGAGTACAAGTAGGGGAGGGACAGAGAAAGAGAGAGACAGAATCTGAAGCAGGCTCCAGGCCCTGAGCTGCCAGCACAGAGCCCAACATGGGGCTCAAACTCATAAACCGTGAGATCACGACCTGAGCTGAAGTCAGACACTTAGCCAACTGAGTCACCCAAGCTCCCCAATATCTTTTAACTTACCAATGGCAAAGACGTTTTCAACTGGGCAATGATTCCAGGTTTATTTATGAAAGAGAATATAGTTTATGAATGTTAGTTTTTCTTCATTGTCTTTTCCATTAGGAAACATTCACTATTAAACTATGACATATATGCTGGTTAATTCCTTCCCGAGACATTTATTGCTGTTTTGTGGATAGGCAAATTATAAATCGTACACATAATTCTACAAACATATTGAAATTAACATTAAAGAAATGCTACTTTAATTTGCTTTAATATTAAAAAGTTAACTGTCACTTTCTTTGCTTTAATGAGTATCTTATAGGATTTTAATCTGTACAGTGTTAAACTTTTCTTTGTTTTTATTATAAGGTACAATTTTTTTAAACCTGGGTTGTTTCTCTACAAGTATTTAATTTCCACAATTGACCATTTCAGTAGTTCAACAGCAATTAATGGTTAACATAATTAACCTAAATACATATGATTATAGGAGTTTCAACCTGCAATTACATTGCCTAATTAGGAAATTGTGATTCAGAATGAAATAATTATGAAAGGTGAAGACTTTAAATAAAATCTATACCAAAGTATTCTTTGTTTGCTTAGTAGAACATACGATTAGCAAAATTATATACTATTCTCTTCTTCCCAGTTATGTATTTTTGAGGGAAAGCAAATAGCAGTTGTTCCACATTGATTATTTCTTGCAAGGTTAGGAAAATCCACTCTCCAAAAAGGTGGAAGAGATCAATCTTATTCTCAGTTTTCTTTCTCACAAGAATGTGGAAAGAATACTACTTGTCAGGATGTAGCATCACATTATCAGCAGAATTGTACCCACTTTTCTCTTCTGATTCCAGGATTCAAGACAAAATTGAAACTCTTAAAATTAAACACTAAACAAATCATATGGTTGAGTGTGATGAAGAGAGGGAATTATTTGCTATTAACAATTGACCTTAGTTCCTATAGAGAGGAGTCATTCAAAGCCTGCCTACTTCCCACATGGAAGAACATCAACACAAAGTGGCACCAGCGAAGGTGATAGCTTCAACATTCTTCCGTCTTGGAGATCCACACAGAGGCCCAGGAAAGATGCTCCACTCCTCTTGCACAAAATCTTAGTAGTTTACATTCATTTGATGATAATGTCCACCTCATCCATTTGTTGAGAATCAAATAAGGAGATACTATAGGTTCCTGGACCCAATTCCAATACTGCGAGAGGTTCCCCTCCACACAACACTAAGAAATTCTCAGACACCAAAAGACTGACAAGCTTTCAACTCAAGTCTGACACCATCTACCCAGAGATAGCATCAGATTCCACAGGTTATTGGTCCACTGCTACAAGACTGCCCCCTCCTCCACCAGCCAGAGATTGGAGGTTTCTTTGACCTCCTCCTTAGCAATTAATTTGCTAGAGTGGCTCACAGATCTCAGGGAAACATGTGCCTACATTTACCAGTTTATTAAGGATATGAATCAATAACCAGATAAAGAGATACATAAGGTGAGGTCCTGAATAAAGAAAGCTTTGTCCTTGTGAAGCTTGGGAACTAGCTTGGTAGCATGTGGGATGTCTGATTCCCCAAGCATGGAAGCTTTCCCAAAAAAGGAACCAAAAAATGCTTGGGTTTTTATGAAGGCTTGATTACATAGTCATAATTGACTAAGTCATTGGCCATTGGGTGATTCAACCTCTAGGCCATCTTCTCCCTCCAGAGGTCTGAGGT
Organism: Hyaena hyaena; assembly: GCF_003009895.1. Classification (NCBI taxonomy): domain Eukaryota; kingdom Metazoa; phylum Chordata; class Mammalia; order Carnivora; family Hyaenidae; genus Hyaena; species Hyaena hyaena. The sequence goes on along the minus strand of NW_024080986.1, from coordinate 1,840,080 downwards.
GGGACTGAAAGTTCCAACCCCTAATCACATGATTGGCATCTCCTGGCAACCAACTTTTGCTCTTGGGTGGAGTCTAAGCCACTTTCATTTATAACAAGACATCTATTTCCCCTTTATGGCTCTAGAGCATTTTTAAGAACTGTGGATGAAAACCAAATATATCTGAGAAATACATATTTGTTCATCATTCAGATGACCAAATATATATAAATCATTATATGACAGAAGGCATTCATGAAATACTTTGGAGCTGTAAAGAGTTAAGAAATATAAAGGGTTTTTGTTATTTTCATTAGATAAGATTAAATGCATTTCAATCCATCTCTTCTTCTGAACCATTGACATCTTCCAGGACAAATATCTGCTAGGTAGAAATGTCCTTCCTCCCACATATATCCAACCTGGAGAAAGTACTCATTTCCTTCTCTGTGCTTTAATAACATATTATTTCTCATTTTAAAATTCAGCCTTCTGTAAAAGATGTAGGTCCTGTACATTAGGTTGAGACCTCCTTGAATGCAGAGGCCACATTTTTTATTTCTGTTTACTGCTACCTATTATAGTACCCGTTCCATGGTAAGTATCTAATATATATTGCTGAATATGTGAATAAATGATTAATAATGAAAATGTCCATAGATAGCCGAGGAGCATACTATACCTAACCTCTTACAGATTTACAACTAGAGCTCATCCAAAAGTCATAGAAGTAATGAGAATCAAAGCAGGATTTAAACTCTATGTCTAAATTAAACTTATCCCTGCCACACAAAACAAACTTGCTGATTTTAAGAAAAATGATTACTTGAAATTTCAAGTAAACTGAATTTCTATGATCTGAATACAAAATCTGACCAAGCTTCACTATTCCAAACAAAATTGGGATTAAATAGAAGGCTTCATAGGAAATACACACACACACACACGTCAGTTTTACTTTACCTTCTGAGGAAATTAATAAAATGTGTTCTTACTGTATTTATTCTTTCCAGCACCTCTATTTTTGAGTAATCTACAGTGGCACAGAAAGTATTTTAGGACAGACATGAATCTAATCATGGGCCAGGATGGTAATCTATCACAGTTGTTACAGTCCGTAAGATGCAAAGCAGATCCAAACCATCAGAGGCTTTAGTGGAAATCGTTAAGCAGGGATCAGATGATTATCCATCAGGAGACAGGTTCAGTTTGAAGAGTCATTGAAACCATCTCTAGTCACTTTTTCAAATGTGTTTTTAAAATGTAGTCCTTGAGACTTAATTTTCTCAAATGACAGCATAATTTAGTCCAACACACTGAAGAATAAATCCTTTTTCCTGCAAACCCTTAATTTCTGGTATAATTCTTTGAAAACTTCTATTCCAGAAATAGCTGATCCTGTATTAATGGAAGGAAATATTCCTCAAAAAAAAAATCTTTTATAAGTGCATTTTTCAGTTTTTCCAAAATTTAGATGGCATTGCAGTTGAGAAAAACCTTTATATCATGTTACTTTATGACCTTGTTGAAAAAATAAACTCTCTACACAGACATTATGACTGAATACTACACTTTCATGGGCATTCTACATTGCAAACACTGTTGCTCTTTCGTAACAAAGCTCAAAAATACTGACCAAGGGAGAACAGACTGAAAAATCTCTGGCTTAGTACTTCTGACTTTCTGCAAAATCAGCAAAACACTAACAACAAATAGGGGAGAAAAGTCTAAATATTCTCCTGTTTCAGTAGTTACACATGTAAATATTATTAATCTTTGGTAAAACTGCCAAGATTTATCATCTAATTTAAGAGTGTATGTCAAAAACGGCTCCTCAGGGAAGTACAGGGATAATCTTCCATTCAGCAGACTGTCTGTTATCTGACACAAGTTGGGAGGAGAGAAGATGTAATCTGATAAGTCATCCTTCCAGATGGTTTGCAGAAATTACTGTTAGCTGCTAGCTTGAAATAAATATTATATTGGTCTATATTATTCAAGATAAGATTTCTGAACATACATGGGCTTTTGCAAGATAAGTCAGTTCTTAAAATTGTACAGAAGGTTAGAATCAAGGAAAAAACATTTTTGACAAAAAGAATTCTATGAGGTGCTGCCAAGATCTACTAGAACATTGACATCTGACCTTCTAGAAATTGCAAATAAAATTTTGTTTCAGGACTACCTTTGATTTTACTTCATAACTAGGTAGAGACATACACGTGATAAAAATGAACCGAGCAAACTCTTCTCTGTTTAAATAAATTGGAGTATAATTTGATCAGGTTTTCTGATAAGAAGATAACATCTTTGGAAGAACAATCTATTCGCAAGTTCCTTGAGGGAAAGGTTCATGCCTTATCTATATATGCTTCACAATAACCAATATACAACCAGGTTTGCAATAGGCAATTACTGAGAATCTGATGATTTTAATCTAATCACTGTTTTGTTTATAATAAATAGGAAGGCATTAGATGTTGTCAAACCCCAAAGGGAATAAAAGACAGAAGTGTTATCTTTATAGAGCTGATTATCTTATTTGGGAACCCATGCTCACAAATATGAAATTGTTAAATGATGACAAATCAAAGTACAATACCCAAAAATAAGCTGTAGAAGTTATTGCCTAATAATTATAAAATTAAGTCTTGGGGTGCCTGGGTGGCTCAGTCAGTTAAGGTTCCGACTTCAGCTCAGGTCATGATATCACGGCTCAAGGGTTCAAGCCCTGCATAGGGCTCTGTGCTGAGAGCTCAGAGCCTGGAGCCTGCTTCAGATTCTGTGTCTCCCTCTCTCTCTCTGCCCCTCCCCTGATCACACTGTCTCTCAAAAATAAATGTGTTAAAAAGGTTTTTTTAAATTAAAATTAAGTCAGAAAATATCAGATAGTATGTAATTAGACATATAACTATAACAGAATGAAAAGAAAAACATGAGTCTTTTTTTAAATGTTTATTTATGTTTAAGAGACAGAGCAAGAGTGGAGGAGTTGTAGAGAGGAGACACAGAATCTGAAGTAGGCTCCACTCTGAGCTGTTAGCACAGAGCCCAATGCTGGCCTCAAACTCACGAACTGTGAGATCATGACCTGAGCCGAAGTTGAACATTTAACTGACTGAGCCACCTAAGCACCCCATGAAAAACATGAGTCTCAAAGCTAGCAGAAAGCATCAAAAGACTGGAATTAGATGAAGTTTGTCAGCCTGGAAAGTTTGCTACATAATATTATAGAGGGAAATGTCAATTGTAACTGAAGAAGCTTTTCATGGAGAAACAACATCTAAGGAGCGCAAAGACCCTTAGGATTCAGAGAGGAAGAGAGGAGTCTGGCCAACTGAAGAAAGAGCAGAAGCAATGTGAAAGCTGTAAGTAATAAAGTGCAATAGTCGAATTGCACAAAGACAGGGTTAACTAACCTCGGGTCTATATTACAAATGTTAAAATAGGAGACAAGCCAAAGTCAGTCAGTTGAGCTGAAGTCATAAAGGTCTCTCAATGGTTGGTAAGGATATTTGGAATTTACTTTTTGGGCAAACACAAACCACTTAGAAGATTTAGATCACATATGATTTTTTTAAGAGAGAGTAGCCTAAATATATTTAATAAAACATGGAAAAGAAATTAGATTTATTTTTGTGACTAGAGGATAGATCTAGAGCCAATGAGTGGAAATTACAGAAGGAGGAACTTTGTTAAAAAGAAGAGATATATAACAATTTGATTTAACTGAACACAGCATGGAGTGACTTTAAAGGCGCAAATTCCCCATTATTAATTCAAAGGGTCTTGTACTTACTGTTCCTGTTGTGGAGAAAAAATTATGCATAAAACAGGTTTCTGAAAGACATTCTGATTCCAGACATTTAAAAAACAAGAAGTAGGAGGTGATGGCAGATTCTGACTATAGGAAGATCAGCCCAGAGGCCATTGATAAAGTCCAAGGTTAGGTGATGGACCCTATTACACCACCCATCATTAATCATGCCAAATTGCTCATGGAGCTAAGTGTTTTATGTAACTTTTAACTCCTAAACTTTACAAGACCCTGTAGAGTGCACACTATTCCTCTCCTTATGTTACAGATAAGGTGTGGAGCAATGGGAATGGAAAAGGTCGAAGAAGCATTTGAAAGGACAACAAGAATAAGGGGATTACTATTTTACATGTAGTAAAGCAATAGGCTGAAAGGAAGGTTACTTGATGACTTAATATGCTCTCTATGCTGCCTTATAGCTCAGTCCTATATAGTCCACCACAGCAACTTGGGTATCAGTGAACACTGAATCTCAAATATCATTTTTATTTAATAACTTATTTTTGCTCAAGCTGCTTTACAATGAATTATCATGATCATCATCATCGAAAATATTCATAAAATATCTCTTGGTCACAGGCATCAGAAGCACTGGGTAAGGTCCTCAGAAATAAAAGATGAATAGGAACATGGGGTACAAGGCTGAAGGCAATGTAAGCATTTAGTGAAAATGATTGAAAAAGAAAAGTGTTCATCAACCTGCTCTTTTACTACACACTGTTCAGGGACTGATTTACTTAATTCGTTTTAATAAGTTAACATTCAACAACTGTGTTGTTTGAACTGTTGAGGATAATGCCAGATTTTTTTGCAGCAGCTTCTTATTGTTGGCCATGATTGTTGGAAGGAGGATGTAGGTATATCACTTACAAATAAATTCTGCTTCAGCCATCTTCAGACTTTTATGCCTGCTATTGCCTCTAACTAGAATTTCCTCTGACTTCACTCCATGAAGACAGCTAACTCAATTCACAACCAGAGCCGTCTCCTCCATAAAGGCTCAGGTTCTCCCCATTGCATCAGTGGCTCTATCACAACCCTTGTCTCATTGTGTCTTTCATAGATCCAGAATTTTTCATAAGCAAGTGAGTGGTGTTTTATTTCCTTTTTTGCTACTGCTTCTCTTCTTTGACTCCCTCCCTAAAGCCCTCAAAGCTAAGAACATAATTCACACTCATGAATCATTAAAATGAAAAGCATACAGATGACAAAGATATATGTGTAACCTGGTTACACAATTTAGGTGAGTGAGAAGAAGGAATGATGGATTAACCCCTCCTCCTCCTCCTGCCTACCTGAAGCTTATTCCTATAGCTAATATAACACATTGCATTGAATTATCATAAGCTGTTTACCTATATGTGATGCTCAGCAGGATGTGTATGTCATATAGTTTATATTCAACATATGTTCCTTGAATTAAGTCAAATTATCATTGTCTTCTAAACATCTAATAAAATTTAATGATATAAATTATTATTCTAGTTCTGGAATTGAAACTGGCAAACAGATGTGTATCAGTGAAGCTAATAAATGGTATTTAAAACTAGCATAAATCAAATCCCCTAAAATAAGCGGCAGCAAATTATAAGTCAGCGAATAAAAATATAGCCAAGCCACTGGTATTTGCTTGGCCTATAATGTTTCTATAATGCTTTTAGGCATGGTATGCAAGCTGCCACCTTCAAGCTCTACCCATCCACACTGATTTACTCTAGGTCATTTAACACATTTATGTTAATTTCTTGGCCTCTTGGGAAATTTACATTTGTGGCCTCTCTGTTAAAACTTGCCTTGGAATTATAAATAAGATCAATCTGCTTTTTCCCCTCAAGTACTTTATCAAATTTCTTTCTTCCAGTTTCAGTTAATGTAAACTTTTATAAATACAAGTTACATTCCTATAGCAAAGCAATGCCCACATTGATGGAATAGAGTATAAGAACTTTTATTTATAACAGATATAATGCATTTGCTTCTATACATATATTAAAGTATGACTATTTAGGTTACAGCTATAGGAAAAGCTTCAGTTGTGATTATATTGAACATCATGGACACAATGTTTTTTCATATTTAAGTGTCTCTCTAATTCTTTAAGCACCATGGGTTCTTCTGAGGGGAAATGGCCTCTGATCTGTTCCCCCTCCATGAAGTAATAATCCTTTGACTGTGGAATTAAAGGTACTCTCAAGTAACTGCAGGAAGAGAAATATAAACAGATAGTGGGAAAAAGAAGTCTTCAAATTCTAGGAAACAAATTTTATTTCCATACAAAATGCAAGAATATAAATAATAAAAATGTCACCATTAAAATAGTATTTGGATGATTAAAGCTTTCTCTATGTCTTGCCTCAGGAGTCTGAGGCACAGGCTAGTCACTGACAATAATAATAGGAAGTGTGCAAAGAGTGTCAAAACTTCTCTAAATTTTTCTCCAACTGCTAGAATATGATAGATTTTGAACAGAACTCAATTTGTTCACATTTTTATTAATTCACAGTTTTTACATCAGAACTGAATTTATGATTCACAAGTTCTCATATCATGTTGTGTCACTAAAATACCAAGAAAGTTTTATCACTTCAAAACTCTGAACATGCACTGTGCCTCTATGGGGGAAATGTCTGCTTTGCTGTAACTTTTAGGGAGGAAATAAATTCATATTTAAACACCAGCTCTGACTCTGTTGTATTCCAAATTTAAATAGATTAAAATCTCAAGAGAGACAAGAAAACAAAAAAAAAGTACATTCATTGGACATAGCCATCCCTTTCAGATAATTTATGATTATTTTAACAAGGCTTGTTCCAGTTATAAAATAATACTTCTGCAAAGCTATTGACAGTAATAATAATATCTAACGTTTCTTAACTTCTTATTGAAACAGTTCTTGGTAGATAACAAGTGTTCAAAAACTGTTAGCTGCCATTATATTAGATATTATTCCAAGAAGTGTATATGTATTAATTCAACTATTCCCCCCAAAGCTCTAAAAGATAATTATTATTATTATTATTATTATTATTATTATTAAATAAGGGCACTAATACCCTCAAGGTGTTATCAAGGTTTGGAGTTGGGTCAGGGCTCTTCACTACCTTGTCATTCTGGCTCCCGGTTTAAATCGATGATGTTCAACAAGACACATCATTCTTTTTAGTTACCATTCTGGTTAGGTTTATCAATACATCACTTACTTAAGGGTCATTGTTTGAGACAGAAAAAAAGAAAATATTTCTTTATTTTATCTGATATGTCCTTCTATTAACAACTGATTCCAATTAGGTGTGATTAAATTAATTTTCCTCAAATACAATTTTTGCCCTATATTAATAGTTATGTACAATCTCCTCAGTGTAGAACTCCATTTTATTCCAGATAAAACTAACAATATTAAATAGTCAAAATTACTTCAAAAGCAAGCATTTTGTCTTAGGAGACACATGCAAGCAGTTGCAATTTTGTCATCTCCTGTCTACTTTCACTCTGAAGACAAAGTGTACATTCAAAAATTTCTTCTTAAATACATGGGTAATTCTCAAGTCCATATTTTCAGCCTGGGTCGTTTTCCCCTGGAATTCAGGAACATGATTTTCAGTGCTCTAATGATTGGTGTGATCTATTGATGAATAAACTCAAGAAATCTCACTTTCCCCTTGATTTCCTATTAGTGTTAACATTGTACCATCATTTTCTTGTTTACCAGGATTAAAACTTTAAAGCTGTGGTTGTTTCCGGTCTCAGAGCATTTGTCCAGGCCATTACATCCTCCTAGACTGTCATCCTACCTCACGGCATCTGCTCGAATCCTACTATCTTTGCAGCCTTACGACCTTCAGTCAGATGTGGCCTCTTTTTCCTTTGAATCTCTACCATACTTGTTTATCCATCCCTTACAGCAGGATATGTTAGGAGTTAAGAGAATGAGTGGCTCAGTGGGTTGAGCACCTGACTCTTGATTTCGGCTCACTCATGATCTCATGGTCCTTGAAATCAAATCCCAAATTGGGCTCTGTGCTTCTCATGGAGCCTGCTTGAGATTCTCTCTCCCTCTCTCTCTGCCCCATCCCTGCTTGCTTGCACGTTCTCTCTTCTTCTCTCTCAAAATAAGTAAACATTTTAAAAAAAGGAGTTAAGAGAATGAACCCTAGAGTGGCCAGACTGTTTGGATTCATTTTCTGGCTCTACCACACATCTCATGTCACTAAACCATGTAACACTGAGCAAGTTAATTTATCTTTTTGAGTCTTGGATTCTCATACATAAAATGGGATAACTATGGTATCTACTTCATAGGAACATTGGGAAGGCTAAAGAAAATAATTATTGTAAAGTAATTAGTATATTCCACATACACAATAGCTGTTAGCCTTTATTATCCTTACTAAACTCACTATTATTATCATCACCATCGTCATTTTTGAAAATAAAATATGACTTATTTTATGTCATTCAATGGCCCTGCCCTGTCTAAGTACCTTTCCTTTTCTTCTTAAAACACTTAACTTTAGGATAGAACACATGCAGTGTTAAATAGGTGGATATGCTTGAGTAGTTACGATAGCTGAATCAACCCTAGCAATAGATGTGATCACCATGAGGTGATCTTTAGGCATTATTTCCCCCCAAAAATGTTAGTTTCCATAAACTATATTACAAAATAATTTTTTGCAGACATGGCTGTCCAACTTATTTGTCATTGTGGTATTACCTAGTATAGTCTCTGGTATGTAGATGGTCTCAGCACATAAGTGCTAACTATAGCTAAATATGTCAGAATTATGACACAGCATCATTTAAAAAGTCATACACTGAAAATGTTTTGGACAATGAACTATATCTCTTAATTTTCTAGTGCTCTGAGTCTTATAATGCAATAAACTGTTAATCTACCCAAATTATCAACATTAGTTTTTATTGTTACACTCCATCCTTCAAGTAGTACATATTAAGCATAGACTGTTACATGTTGTTTCCTTAGGATTCTAAAAATATATATGAAGTCACTGTCTATAGCCTTGCTACCCAAAATATAAGCAACATTAGCAACACCCGGAAGTTTGTCAAAAATGCAGACTCTTGGGGCACCTGAGTGGCTCAGTTGGTTAGGCACTGACATTGCTCACGTCATAATCTCACTGTTCCTGAGTTTGAGCCCCACGTTGGGCTGTGCTCACTGCTCAGAGCCTGGAGTCTGCTTCAGATTCTGTGTCTCCCTCTCTCTCTGGTCCTTCCCTGCTCACACACACTCTCTCTCTCTCAAAAATAATAAATATTAAAAAAAAAATTTTTTTAATGCAGACATTCAGGCCCTAGCTGGGTGCTCTAACTCAGGCCTCCTGAATCAGAGCTTACATTTAAAAAAATTTTTTTAACGTTCATTTATTTTTAAGAGAGAGACAGACTGTGAGAGGGTGACACAGAATCCAAAGGAGGCTCCAGGCTCTGAGCTGTCAGTATAGAGCCTGACGCAGGGCTCGAACTCACAGAACCATGAGATTATGACCTGAGTGGAAGTCAGATGCTTAACTGACTGGGACACCTACGCACCTCAGAGCCTATATTTTCAATGTTTATTTATTTTTGAGAGAGCATGTGCACAAGAGGGGGAGGGGCAGAGAGAGAGGAAGACAGAAAATCTGAAGTGGGCTCTGTGGTGATGGCAGTGTGTCCAATGCAGGGTTCAAACTCATGAACTGTGAGATTATGGCCTGAGCTGAAATCAGTTGCTTAAGTGACTGAGCCACCTAAGTGTCCCCAGAGCCTACATTTAAATAGGTCCCTAGGTGGTTCATGGACACATTCAAGAGGAGCACTGGGCCGAACATAAGAACGACTGATGTTTATAAAAATATAGATTCTTACAATCTAAGTGGAAAACCAATGATATTGAACATCTTAACCAACTAAATCATTCTCTAATAATTCAAAAATTCTTTTAGACTACATAGATGAATTTTTGTAGAAGTACCATTTAGTGTTGTCACAGAATACATTTTAATGACAGGCGATAATAACTCCAAATCACAACCTGTCATAATAAAGAAACAAAGATACTAACCTTGGATGAAGTTGCTTGCTTTTGGCTCTCTCTGTTGATATATTCTGGGAAGATTTTATCAACCTTTTTTAAATGTTTATTTTACTTTTTATTTTTGAGAGAGAGAGAGAAAGAGAGTGTGTACATTAGAGGGGCAGGGGCAGAGAGAGAAGGAGAAAGAGTCCCAAGCAGTCTCCATGTATCAGTGTGGGCAGACTCCCAGCTCAGTCTCACAAACCATGAGATCATGGCCTGAGCTGAGAGCAAGAATGAGTCACTTAACTGACTAAGCCACAGTGACGTGCCAATGCATGAATTTTAAGGGCGATAAAGTCTAGATGAAAAGGGGAAAAGGGAGGATTTACCAGATGGGAGGAGGCATTAAATCTTCCTCTATCTGAAGGAGTTTAATCAGAGTTGAAGTTCAGGGAGAAGGTGGTCATTTATGTCACTTGGAGAATGTGGCAGAAGCAGAGAGTTCCATGTGACGCGGCAGCGAAGAGCCCCAGCTCAACAGGAGCTACGCTGGGTCCAAAGCAGGTGACTTGGAATCTAGGGCTGGATTAGATGAGAAACCAAGAGGCACTACACCAGGAGTCAGAATCAAGAGTAACCTCCCTATGGGAACAAATTTCAGTTGGGGACCTGAGCTGGGCTGCCCAAGGGTCAGGAATAGAACTGGTCAAAGCAGCACCAGGTATCAAAGATACCGGAAACACAATGCATTTAATGTGCTAACCAAAGAATTCCATTTGAGAAAAAACCAGGGGCATCCCAGCAGATCCTGTGGAACCAGCAGTTGCTGCTGGCGTAGCTAAGGATTTGTTATGTCACACTATGTTAGTGACCAATGCATTATAATATATTCTAATTAAAGCTCATTATAATAGGTATAATCAGATCAGATGAAGGAAATAAGTTGTCTCCTATGCCTTCTTAAAGTTTAATGACTTTTGTGATCAGCTCTGGAACAAGTTTTTCAAGGTGCTTTAAGTGCCCAAGATGACCATGTTTCGTATATTTAAAATTTATGATAGGAAAGTTTCCTCGGTGTTTCTTATGTGGCATTTCCTGGATTAAGGGTCATGAAATAAAATCACCAATAAATTAGGGAAGACATAAAACAACACTGCGTACTGTGAAAATGGCCTGAGTCCAAGAACAGCATGCAAAAAAGCAAGCACTTTGCACTCCTTAAACCCTCCTACAATTTCAACACTTATTTATTTATTTATTTTTTCACTTCTTTTATGAAAATCCTTAGATACACATCGCGGCAAGGACTTTCTGTCCCTTGGGTTTCCTAGTTTCCTTATTTGAATGTTGATTTAAGAGCTGGCCAAAGCAGGCTGACTATACCTGACAGGTAGAACCCCTTCTTGACAAACTTAATAGGGAACCAACATTGCTACATTGTAAAGCACACTACTTTCAGATATAAGCCCAAAGCCCACGTGAACAGATGGAGTGTCAACAGCATATAAAACTCTTTTTACAGCCTTCATTTTCATAAAAGAACAAGTGTAGAATTGTGTATCAGCATTCTGTGCTGGGAAGACAAACATTCTGTTTCTAAAATTACACCTTCAGCTGAAACAGTCTAGCCAATCTATTGACTGTCTCCAAAAAGTGCTTTCTCCATCCCTTTGCCTTTTTATGACCCTCCTTCCCTATCCAAATTCTGTTTTTCAAGGTCAGGGCAAATTCTTCTTCTGTGAAGTCTTCCCAGATCCCTTCCCCAAGTGGAAGGGACCACTTCCTCTGTCTATTTAGAACGCCTCTTTTACCTCATAAAGATATAAAAAAGAAGTTGGCCAATTATATTTACACCAACCATCTTTTGCATGTCAGTGTGGTTTATAACCAGTTGCACACATGTCCCTGACAGCAGTCTACAGCACCACATGGTAAATTTCCCACTTTACCAGAATTCAGTGGGGAACACAGCCCTTCCTCATGCCTCCTCCCACATCATGCCACTACCCATGAGCACATTGAGCACTAAATAGACACTCAATCAATATTAGATAAATAATAGAATAAGGGAATGAGTGGATTGTGGATAATGTGCAAGTACACTTTATCAAAAGGACAAATTAACTGTAAATAAAGACTTACAAATAAATGTGGTTTGTAGAACTATATGCGCAGAAGAAACCTTCTACTTGATAGTTAACACTACCCTGGTGTGCTTGGTCCTAGCCCGTAATAATCTACAGGACAGTGAGGTGCAAGTGAGGATCAGTTGAGGAGCTTTTAAAAATATCTTGAGGTCTCAGATCACAGATGTACTGCATCAGAATCTCCGGGGAGATGGGAGTGAATGGGGGAGAATATCTTATCATGGAACTAAATTACATCCCTAGGATCCATGTCTAGGATCTATTTCCACTCAGGGGGCTGTAGGTAGGTCCTAACTCCCTCTTTGTGGGTGCAGCTACACCACACCTCTAACCTTTTATAGCAGCAAGCCTCTCAGGGAAAAGTCTCCACGCCAGCATTCTGAGCAAAATGTCTGACATTAACTTTGATTAGTCCAGCTTTGATTTGGCCTCCAAATCCCTTCCCCTTAAACCAGTCCTTTGGTCAGTGATAGACCTAAGCCAATTATAATACCTAGTGGAAGCATGAATCTCACTCAAATCTATTCAGTTGAGAAATTTAGAACCATATTTGAAAGGGAAAAATGGATGCTCAGAAGGCAATCAGAAGATATCACTACAACAGCTTATTTTTCCTACTAGAAAGTAAGTTATTAGAAGCCAGAGATATCTGCTCAATCAGCCATCCAAGTGGTGACCCCAGGTTCTTAATTTATAACGTATCAATATAAGGATCAGCCAATAATTTCTTTATAGTCATAACAACTTAAAATCAGGATCTATTATGATTTTGAAAAATGTAGGGGCACCCGGTTGGCCCAGTTGGTTAAGCATCCAACTTCGGGTCAGGTCATGATCTCACAGCTGGTGGGTTCAAATCCCACATTGAGCTCTGTGCTGTCAGCTCAGAGCCTGGAGCCTGCTTCAGACTCTGTGTCTCCCTCTCTCTGTCCCTCCCCCACTCACCCTCTGTCTCTGTCTGTCTCTCTCTCTCTCAAACATAAACATTAAACAAATTAAAGAGAAGAAAAAAGAAAAATGTAAAGTTATTTATGTGCATTATCATATTTGCATCTCACTAAGAATCTACTAGGCAATGAATAACTTATTAGCCTCTGCTCCTAAATGAAGAAACTAGAGGTAAAATGTTAAATGTTTACCTAAATCTACACTTCTGTTTAGCCAGGATCAGAATCCCAGGCTTCTAACGCCTCCTCTAGTGATCTTCCCACCTTATCACTTTGACTTTGCACACTTGAATACAATACTAATAATAAAACCTTTTATCCAAATTATGGCATTTTTATATAAAACTAGTTTCAATAATGGTTAAGGCAAAGTTGAATTTTATGTAAAGTCGATCTTCCCCAGAGTTTTGCATAACTTACATTATCTACCCACCATATACAAAGTAATGACCAGTTTAGAAAATAAACTTTTAAAAATAACAACAGAATCCACACTCTATGTTTTAATCTCTATGTCTCTTGGTGATATTTAGCATGTCACATTTAGCTGTATCAGAGAATTGCACGGCGCCTTTAAATGTCATCCAGAGCAAGAGCCTCAGCATTCACAGATGGCCAGAGGAAATCTAGGAGAAGCCACAAGGAAATCATTTGGAGAAATTTGTCTTATCTTCCCCACCTGACCCTTTCTCTTATCTTTGATACCCAGCTACCTTCTCTGGCATGTGACCCAGAAGTACAATCTGGACTTTGTATTCCTGTAGCCTTTTCAAATGATTTTTGCTACTCTCTGTGGAATACTATTACTGAACTTGGTTATTCTTTCAGCTTCCTTTGCCTGCTGCCTCCAAGGTCATGGAGATGGCTTAACTTTAAACCTCATCCATGTTCCCATTACTAACCTGGCATGCCTACCCCCTTGGATTTGATGTCTGACTTAGCCCTGTTGTGCCAGTGTCTGGCAAAAGCTACAGACTGAGCTTTAATTGGAAAATGCAAATATGCTTCTCATTCATTTATCTGAGACAACAGGCCACCTCCACAGAACTCCTGAGACAAGGAACTAAACCTAATCTGCATGCCTAAGCACTTGCAAAAATATCTAGCAATGCTTTTCTTGATGCTGTCTTCATACCTGGTAAATCTCTAGGGGCTATATTTGCTCAGAAACCAAAATGTGCACACTTGAAGGCTCAATCCTATAGAAGCCCCCATGCTCATTTCCTGCAGAGCTTTGTTATTTCATCTGTGATCCAGGATATTCATGAGGCAGCTGGATTGGAGATGTACTTTTCATGGAATGAGGTGAAGGAAACCCTAGAGCAATACCCATTTACAGCACTACTTTTGCAGAGAGCTAAATTATTGTCAGATCTTAGGTCTGCAGTCACTTTCCTGACTGTGGCTTGTAAGTCATCAGAGGCGTCCTGATGCTACCTTGCCAAGAAGAATGGTGCAGGCACTAGTGAGTGGGTTTCAGTTGTTTCCTTCAACCAAATTTATGTGCTTCCAGATGTGAGAGACTGGAGTTATTCTCTTTTCATTATTAATCAACCACTAGAAAGAAAAGTTATAGTCAGAGGGAAGGAAGAATTAATTGGTTTCTCATGTTTTGCAAAATAGTATATCTCAAACTGCCTTCAAACCATAATCTGAAGATGGTAGCTCATCTGAATGAAATCACAAAAATGATTATTTATAAGGATGAGAAATCTGCAGGACTGGATGAGGAAATCTGTTCCTTTCATTTTGTAAGAATGTCTATTACTACCTCTTCTGCTATAGAATCTGTTAAAAGAAATTTGCTACCAGGTTTAAGTATAGTTTTGGAAGGTAGGAGTCTTACTACCAGATAGCCCCATTTTAAATTTTATAAAATTCAATGACCGTCATTAACAGTTCATTCCTTCCTTTAAGATGCGAAGTGGAAACCCCTTCCAACTGAAAGTTGATGCTAAAAGTAAGTCAACAGATTTTTTTTTTAAGGTACTACTCTATGGGGTTTCACTCTCACTCCTTTCTAAGAGAGGACAAACTTGGTTCTAAGATTGAATAGGGAAAATATTCAGGCCTCCTGTGACATCAAATACCTGGTGCCCATAAAGCAGAGAGATCTTTCTCAGGAAATGAATGTGGGAAATGAGGGACACGAGGCAATGACTCTGATTGCTGTTTGCCCTTTTCTCTACACTGGCTCTCAAATGATAGTAAGTTTCAGCGTTGTATGGAGGTTCAGCAAAAAAAAAAAAAAAAAAAAAAAAAAAAAAAAAAAAAAAAAAAAAAAAAAANAAAAAAAAAAAAAAAAAAAAAAAATATATATATATATATACATATATATATATATATGTACGAGGACACATTCCAGAAACAAGCCTGACTGAATAAGCTTGAGGAGATCTTGAGAATCTGTATTTTAACAGGCTCACAGATAATGATGGTAACATCACACAGATAATGCACACCAAAATTAAACCACTGCTCTAGATTCCACTTTCTCAGAATCCCTGGAGTAGGTACACTATACAGTATCTCCTCATCAAATTGGTTTTCCCTATTAATAGATGTTATCTTGGAATAATAGAGAGGAACTGATTGGAAATGAACAGGTCTCCAAACAAAGCTGTTTGTTAGATACAAACTGCACACCAGGAAACTGTCTTCAATCATGCAGCAGCCAACAACTGCAAGAACACAAAGGGGGGCAAAGTACTAAACAGAACTCAGAAAACCCAACATAAAAACTGAATTACATTGGCCACACTCCCTCAATCCTTTAGCCAAAACCAGCCAAAACGACATTTATTGAGATCATCTCGGTATTGTGCCATCGACTATAGAAATAACAGATAAGCCTACTTCAGCATTTGTGCAGGTAAGGAAAAAATCCACTCCTTCCATTTTTGTTACTGGGAGGGACCTTATATGTGACCAAACTTGTTGATTCTAAATGGATCTAAAGGAGTTGTTGCTTTTAACTATATCAATGATATGTCAAGATACTTACTGTATCTTTGATTTGAAATTTAAAACTATCCTATATTGACTGGTATAAAGTTCTAGTTTTGATTCAACCAATTGTTAGCCCTATTGATGAAATACATTTGCTGAGGTTTTTTGGTGTGTAAATGAGAATACCTTCGGTGAAATAGAACGGTTCCTAAATGTCATGTGGCCTTTTGAGTGGGAAGAGATTTCCAGGGGATTAAAACTATGTTGTAATGGCTGCTTTCAAGTCTGATGTACTCCAGCACTGCTTAGCCAACCTGATAAAACCTCACTTATTTTACAGTCTGCCTGTGAGTAAAACAAGGCTTTATCATCTCCCAGGAAGCCAAATCATCACACTGCAATCTCTGCCAAAATGTATGCATGACTTGTAATTAAATGTTTTATCACCTAATAAATATCTTCCATGCGACATGTATGTTGCTTGTTTTTCTGGACAACAAGCAACATGTCTGTTTATATCATTTTTGCTGTGGTTCATGATTGCAGTCTGAATCATTGTAGGGGAACTAAAATCAAAAATCATTCAAGAAGGTGGGTGGGGTATGGGCTAAATGGGTGATGGGCATAAAGGAGGCACTTGTTGGGATGAGCACTGGGTGTTGGATGTAATTGATGAATCACGGGGTCCTACTCTTGAAACCAATACTACACTGTATGTTAAATTTCAATTTAAGTAAATACTTTTTAAATAAAATAATATAAATAGAATAAAAAATGTCATTTGTGAATCCTGCAATGGTAAAAACCATTTTATTTAATGATGTCTTTCAGAACCTTTTGCTTTCCATCAGCAAAGTAATGGGAGTTTACCCTTTCTCTTTGAAGACCAAGGGAACTGCCTTATTTCATTTAATCATATTTTCTTCTCTGCCTGGTAGCCTTACTCTGTGGCTGCTTCTTTTGATTTATAGTATGGCCTAGGTGTCACCACCATTGTCCTGTTTATTCTGAGATCATAAATCACTGTCTCTTTGGGGATTTTTTTTTAAAGAGTAACCTTCCTATTACTTCCCAAATTATTTTCCCTCAAGTCAACACTGTGTTCTATCATGCTTTTCACATCATATTCAGTACAGATCTTTCTAAAGTGAGAGTTATGTATTGCTGCCTGGCAAATTATTCTAAAACACAGAAACCTAAAACAACATACATTTATTATCTCACATAATTTCTGTGACTCAGGAATCTGAGCGGGACTTGCCTAAGTGGTTCTGGGCTCAGTCTCTCATGATGTTGTCAAGATGTCAGCTGGGGCAGTGCCATCTGTAGGTAGACTTGATGGGGACCATCTTCCAAGATGGTTGGAATTCACATGGTTGGCAGGTTGGTACTGGCTATTAGCAGGAGACTTAATTCCTCACCATATAAACCTCTCTATTGTGTTGAGTGTCTTCATGGCACATTGGCTGGCTTCCCCTAGAGCAAGCAATATAAGACTGAATGAGGTAAAAGCTACATATCCTTTATAACCAAGCTTAGAAGTCACACAACTTCATTTCTCCAATATCTTATTGGTTACAGAGGTCAGCTCTTCTCAGTACAAGAGAGAAGTAAACAAAGACATGCATACTAAGAATAAGGAAAAGAAATATAATTCCCAGAGAGATAGTTTTCATAGTCACCCACTGCCCCAAAATTATTTGTTCCTAAAATTATGGCAAGAAGATTACAGTCCTTTCCAGAGGACTGAGACTGAAGGGAAATAGTGGGAGCTACTGAGGTCCAAAAGTACTAACAGACCGCAAAGTTGTGACCATCATCGGGCCCCTACTTGTAGGTACAGCAAATGGTCATGTGGTCAACATCAGCAAAACCAGAAAGAAGGTAACACCTCTGAGATTATGGACTTGTGGTCATAGGGACTTCCTACAGAACACTTTCAAGAGGAAGAGAATGCACAGAGCGGCACAAGATGAAAGCCCAGAAGTAGTGATTCTTAAGGAAACCAGTCTTAGCAAAGATTAATGCAGAACTTTAGGTAAATGCATAAAAAATTTTTGTGACGAGACAGAGAAATATCTCCCATTCAGAAGCCAAATGCAAAGCACAAAAGTGCAAATATGCAGAGACAAATAGATGAAATAAAAAAGAGGTTCAGAAAGAGTAAAAGCAGATGTTGTACTTAAGATGTTCAGCTTAATACACTGGAAACTAGACTTCAGGAAGTGCAAGGGCAGCTGCAAAGGCCTGCAACCATCATGTTTTAAACACATTATTGTAATAAAAGATGTTTTGTTTGTTCATTCGACATGCGTTGAGGACTGCTGCATACCAAGCTTTGTGAAGGAAAGCATTATCCTCATGGAAAAGACCACATTAAAAGTGAAAACAGGGGAGGTGCCTGGGTGGCTCAGCCAATTAAGCAACTGACTCTTGATTTTGGCTAAGTTCATGATCTCAAGGTCGAGAGATGGAGCCCCGAGTCAGGCTCTGCACTGATAGTGTACAGATAGGTCCCTGCTTGGAATTCTCTCTCTTTCAAAATAAATTAATAAACTTAAAAAATGAAAACGGGATCCAGGACTGTCCCTACTTCTAGTCATCAATGATGGAAAAATGTACTGGTCCCATAAAAGGGGAAAGCAAATACATAAGAATTACGCTATATATATCCCAACATTTTAATTATGTTATTTAAGTTCCCAGGCTAAATGTGTAGGGGAGACATTGCAGAATGTACTTAATTGCAATCCCAAGGGCAAGATAAATGTTAATTTTGTCTAAAATTGCTCTGATTTTCCTCAGGCATTCCCTCAGACATTCCCTCAGGCATTCCCATTACCTAGGTGGTGGGAAAAAAAATAACAATGTCCAATCTGGTTTATAAATTAGTCTGATGAAATAAGCAGTCCTTTTAGTTAATGATCAGTTTGGGGACCACTGCTCAGGATGTAGAGTATGTGGGGAGAGGGTTAGTGTGACCTTGTAGGTAAAGGAAAGGGTCCTTTGATCCATGTAGCATCACCTAGGGTCTTGATGGTTCTGCCCAACTTGGGTTGTGTGACTAGCCTAGCCACATCTCTGAGTTGCCATTACACCTCTGCTGCTGATGGTTGCTTCTCCTCCCCAGGAATCTACTTTTCCTCAGCTCAGTGGCCTTTCTCAGTGGTTTCAGTCTCCCTTAAGCCCCTGCTGAGTCTCCACCACATGCACCAGCAGGCCTGGTTGATCTCACCCCACCTTTTGAAGTAGGGAGTCACCTTGTTCTTGCCCCAGCAGGGCCAGTATCAGGTTTGTTGACTCTTGACATAATGCTTGAGAGTAATGTGAGAGTAATGTGAATACACAGGCCTCCTGAAGGGAATCAGAGAACAACCTTATGTTCTCCCCATGCAACCATCCAGAGCTAAATTCACCCTCTCGAGCTAGTTTTCCTGCTTCTCATAAAATCTCGGAAGTTTCATAGTTTACTGCTTACTCTCAGATAATAAGAATTCCCTCAGTTAATTCCAGTACAAAAAAGTGTCATTTCGGTAACTACCATGCCCAAAAGAGGAGTCTAAAAGAAAGCATAATTTCTAAAATTTACTTAAGGTTGAATTTTCTTTCTTCCTTCAGTTTGGGCCTATAGCAATGTGGACACCTGCAGAGGGAAAGCGGTGGGTGGTTGTTTACCTTCTCTATTTCCTATCTTAACCTTCTCTTTCTTCCTTCCACTCACTGGGCTATGGAAAGAAGAAGGGGGAAGGGAACAGAAGGGTGGGATAGTTTTATTTGGCTGGCACTAATGTCCACTAGTGAAATTTACCTCTAGCCAAAGTGCTATTGAAAGCCTCTTGTGAGCACTTCTGTCTTCCTGATTCTGCTGGGCTCTAAATACAGCCCCTCAACGGTGGCAGGGTCCTTCTTGCCATCAACAGCTTTTCCTTGGCTAAGGCACACATCAGTTCACCTTTAGTTCTTTCTTTGGTGATGCCTTTTGCCCCAGCAGAAGACTTCTTAGGCTTTATTGCTTTTAAAATAGCCCCAGGCCAGGGGAAGATCAAGATGATGGAGCAACATGGAGACCCTGAGCTCATCTTGTCCCTGAAAGGCAGCCAGATCAGCACCAAACCATTTTGGACACCTAAGAAATTGACCTGAGGATTAATACAACAATCTACATAACTTGACCCACAAAATTTGGCAGGTCCAGTGTGTTAAGGTGAAATGGGAAGAAAAAAGCCATGGAGTGTAGGAAGCTGAAAGGGAAAGGGGGAGAATGCAACACACTGGGATAGTCCAAGAAAAGCACTCCCACAAAAGTAGCTGGAGAGAAAGAGAAAGAAGAGTGAAAACACTCCTAGGAGACTGAACAAGAAATCTGTTCCCCAAAACCATTGACTGGAAGAAAGGAGAGGGTTTCAATACCACCAGGATTCTATAAACAGTGGCACAAGAGTCTGAAGTTTCAGATCTCAGTGCCTGGTGGTGCTCTGGTGAGGAAATAGGGCCAATCCCCAGGAGACGACAGCAGGGTCTGAGGGATCCATGTGCCACATGGGGAGAAGCAGTTTCTCTGCTTGGAGTCCATTTGGTAGATGCCATAAGGCTTCCCCACAGGCAAAGGTCCCAGTAGACCCTGGAGATCAGCCACATTTGCTAATATCGGGGCAAAGAATCCAGATTGCGGTGAAACTTGGCACCAGCTGTGTGTTGTGATTTACCATAATCTCTGAACCTTTGCCTCTGCATGATTGTATGAACATTTTCTGGGGAAAGCCAGCACCTGCCATTTCTCTGTGAGATCTTCTCCAAGAGAGTCCTCACAAGTCCACACTTCAGGGTTTCTGAATCATGGGGTTTTGAAACACAATCCCATCTGAGATAAAACACTGGAAGGAGGTGCTGCCTGGCAGGAAAACAGCTTGGATACAGACAGGATAGAGGCGGGTAGCGGATGAAGTCCTGAGACAAGGGAGGGCAGCTTGATCACAGGTCGGTGAGTGCACAAAGTTCCTGTGCCAGAGACTAGGGATCTGGGTGAAGCCATTTCCATCTTTCCCACATGCACCTACATGCCACACTGATCCACTCCAGTAAGCTAAGCAGTGCCACCTAGTAGAGAACCGAGCTGTTACACCAAGGCCCACCCAACCGATCCCTCCAAGCACATCCCCAAGAAGACAAGCACAAGTCATTCCATGTTCTTAGAGTAAGGGCTATAAGAGGCTTCAGAGATTCAGTTTTAGGGTAAACTGGATGTAACTTCATTCAGGTTTCATTCTGTTTGCTGGTTCATTTACTTGTTCATTTTCTTTGCTTCTGTGTTTGCTTAAATTGGTTTCTTTTTTCTTTTCTTTTTCTCCTTATTCTTGGATACAGAAAGAGAAAAATTTACTTTTATACTATTTTATTTTTTACTTTATTTTTATTTTTAAAAATGTTTATTCTATGTCATTTACTTTACTTCATTTTATTCTATTTTCTTATATATTTTTTAATTTTAAAAAATTTTCTAACTTTTTTTCCTTTCTTTCCATTTTTTCCCTATTCTATCAATCTTCTTTCAACAAGCAGACCAAAACACACCTAGGATCTAGTTTCCTTTATTTGATATTTTTCTTTTTGTTTTTAATTTTTTAATTTTTATTTTTTTACTTTGTTATTTTTCTTCTTCCTCCAAAATGACAAAATGAAGGAATTCATCCCAACAGAAAGAACAAGAAAAGTAAAAAAATGACATCCAAGGGCTTAATCAACATAGATATAAGCAAGATATCTGAGCTAGAATTTACAACCACGATAATAAAAATACTAGCTGGGACTGAAAAAAATAGAATCCTTTTCTGCAGAAATAAGAGAAATAAAATCTAGTCAGTATAATATTAAAAATTTAAAAATTGAAAACTGAGATGCAATCTCCAATAGATGCCATGATGGCAAGGATGGACAAAACAGAGCAGATTTAGAAGATAAAATTATGGAGAATGGACCAGAAAAAAAGAGGGAAACAAAGGCAAAAGATCACAATACAAGACTTAGAGAACTCAGGGACTTACTAAAAAGGAATAATATCCTAATCATAGAAGTCCCATAAAATGAAGAGAGATAAAAAAGGGCAGAAGGTTTTTGTGAGCAAATTCTAGTAGAAAACTTTCCTAATCTGGGGAAGGATACAAGACATCAGAATCCAAGAAGAACAGAACTCCCAGTATATTCAACAAAAACTGACCTATACCAAGGCATATCATAGTCTGATTTACAAAATACACAGACAAGGAAAGAGTTATGAAAGCAGCCGGGAAAAAAGGTCCTTAAGCTATAAGGGAAGACAGATCAGGTTTGCAGCCTACCTATCCACAGAAACTTGGCAGGCCAGAAAGGAGTGGCAGGATAATTCAACATGCTTAATTAGAAAAACATTCAGCCAAGAATTCTGTTTCCAGCAAGGCTGTCATTCAACATAGAAGGAGAGAAGGGAACCTGGGTGGCTCAGTCAGTTAGGTGTCTGACTTTGGTTCAGGTCATGATCTCACGGTTCCTGGGTTCGAGCCTCACACTGGGTTCTTTGCTGATGGATTGGAGCCTGGAGCTTGTTTCAGATACTGTCTCCCTCTGCCCCTCCCCACTCATGTTTGTTTTCTCTCTTACTCTCAAAAAATGAATAAACATTTAAAAAGTTTTAAATAGGAGTGATAAAGAGTTTCTCAAACAAACAAAAACTAAAAGAGGTAGTGACCACAAAACTAGTCTTGCAAGAAATTTTAAGTTACAGGACTCTTTGAGTGAAGAAAAGACAAAACAAAACAAAAGAGATCAAAAGCAACAAAGACTAGAAAAGACCAGAGAACATCACCAGAAACTGCAACAGACAACATAATGGGGTTAATTAAAATATCTTTCAGTACTCGCTCTAAATGTCAATTGACTAAATGCTACAATCAAAAGACATAGCGTAAGAGAATGGATATGAAAACAAGACCCAACTATATGCTGCTTATAAAAGACTCACTTTAGACCTAAAGACACCTATATATTGGAAGTAAGGAGATGTGTAACCACCTATCATGCTAATCATGCTATCATGCTAATAGTTGTCAAAAGAAAGCTGGTGTAGTCATACTTACATCAGACAAACTAGATTTTAAAATACAGACTGAAACAAGGGACAAAGAAGAGCATTATATAGTAACTAAGGGGTCTATACACCAAGAAGACCTAACCATTGTAAATATTTATGTCCCCAATGTGAAAGTACCCAAATATATAAATCAACTAATCACAAGCATAAAGAAATTCATGTATAATAATACCATAATAGTAGGGGACTTCAACACCCCACCTATAGTAATGGACAGATCATCTAAGCAGAAAATCAACAAGGAAACAATGGCTCTGAATGACACACTGGACCAGATGGACTTAACTTATTCAAAACATTTCATCCTAAAGTGGCAGATACACATTCTTCTCGAGTGCACATGGAACGTTCTCCAGAACTGATCACATACTGGGTGACAAATCAGCTCTCAACAAGTTAAAAAAGATCGAGCTCATACCTTGCAAATGTTCAAACCACAACATGATGAAACTTGAAATCAACCACAAGAAGAAAAAATGGAAAGATCATGAATACTTGGAGATTAAAGAAAATATTACTAAAGAATGAATGAGTTAACCAAGAAATTTAAGAGGGAATAAAAAGTACATGGAGGCCAATGAAAATGAAAATACAAAAACCCCAAACCTCTGGGATGCAGGAAAGTTGGTCTTAAGAAGGAAGTTTATAGCCATCATGGCCTTCCTAAAGAAGGAAGGAAGAAAGGTCTCAGATACACAACTTAACCTTACAACCTAAAGGACTAGGAAAAAACAAATCAAAAACAAAAAACAGTAGAACAAATCAATGAAACCAGAAGCTGATCCTTTGAAAGAACTAACAAATTGATAATCTTAGCCAGATTGATCAAAAAGGAAAAGGACCCAAGTAAATAAAATCATGAATAAAAGAGGAGAGATCACAACAAACACCACAGAAATACAATAATAAGGGAATATTATGAGCAATTATACCCTGATAAAATGGGCAATCTGGAATAAATGGACAAATAAACTACCAAAACTGAAACAGAAAGAAACAGAAAATATGAACAGACCTATACCCAACAAAGAAATTGAATCAGTAATCAAAATCTCCCAGCAAATAAGAGTCCAGGGCCTGATAGTTTTCCAGGGGAATTCTACCAAACATTTAAGAGGAGTTCAAACCTATTCCTTTGAAGCCATTCCAAAAAATAGAAATGGAAGGACAACTTCCAAACTCATTCTATGAGGCCAGCATTACTTTCATTCCAAAACCAGACAAAGACCCCACTAAAAAGGAGAACTACAGAACAATTTCCATGACGAACATGGATACAAAATTCTCAAAAACATACTAACCAACTAAACAGAATAGTACATTAAAAGAATTATTCACCACAATCAAGTGGGTTTTATTCCTGGGATGCAGGGCTGGTTCAATATCTGTAAATCAATGTGACACATAGTATTAATAAAAGAAAGGATAGGAACCACATGATCCTCTCAATAGATGCTGAAAAAGCATTTAACAAAATATATCATTCTATCTTGTTAAAAACCCTCATGGAAGTAAGGATAAAAGGAACCCATCTTAAGATCATAAACACCATATACAAAAGACCCACCACTAAAGCTCTCAGAAAATTGAGAACTTTCTCCCTAAGGCCAGGAACACGACGAAGATGTCCACTGTCACCACTGTTATTCAACTTAGTGTTGGAAGTTCTAGTCTCAGCAATCAGGTAACACAAAGTAATAAAAGGCATCCATACTGGCAAGGAGGAAGTCAAATTTTCACTCTTCGCAGATGACATAATATTCCATGTGGAAACCCAAAAGACTCTACCAAAAAACCTGCTAGAATTGATCTACGAATCTCAAAGGTCTCAAGGTATAAAACCAATACACAGAAATTGGCTCCATTTCTATACACCAATAATGAAGCAGCAGAAAGAGAAATCAAAGAATCGGTGCTATTTACAATAGCACCAAAAACTATAGGAAGCTTATGAAAGAAATTGAAGACACAAAAAATGGAAAGACATTCCATGCTCATGGATTGAAAGAACAAATATTGTTAAAATATCAGTACTACCCATGGCAATCTACCTATTCAATGCAATCCCTATCAAAATAGCACTAGCTTTTTTCATAGGGCTAGAACAAACAATCCTAAAATTTGTATGGAGCCAGAAAAGACTTCAAATAGCCAAAGCAATCCTGAAAAAAAACCCAAAGCTGGAGGCATCACAATCTTGGACTTCAAGATGTATTACAAAGCTGTAATCATCAAGACAGTATAGTACTCACACAAAAACAGACACACATAGATCAATGGAACAGAATAGAGAACCCAGAAATGGACCCATAAACATCTGGCCACCTAATCTTTGTCAAAGCAGGAAAAAATATCCAATGGAAAAAGACAGTCTCTTCAGCAAATGGTGTTGGGAAAACTGCACAGTAACATGCAGAAGAATGAACCTGGACCACTTTCTTACACCATACACAAAAATAAACTCAAAATGGATTAAAGACCTAAACGTAAGACAGAAAGCCATCAAAATCCTAGAGAAAAAAACAGGCAACAACCTCTTTAACCTTGGCTGCAGCAACTTCTTACTTGACATGTCTCCAGAGGCAAGGAAAACAAAAGCAAAAATGAATTATTGGGACCTCATTAATATAAAAAGCTTCTGCACAGTGAAGGAAACAATCAGCAAAACTAAAAGGAATCCAATGTAATGGAAGAAGATATTTGCAAACAATTAGATAAAGGGTTAGTATCCAAAATCTATAAAGAACTTCTCAAACTTGACATCCAAAAAAACAAATAATCCAGTAAAGAAATGGGCAAAAGATATAAATAGACACTTCTCCAAGGAAGACGTCCAGATGGCTAGCAGACACATGAAAAGATGCTCAACTGCATTCATCATCAGGGAAAAACAAATCAAACCCACAATCAAATACCACCTCGCACCTGTCAGAATGGCTAAATTAACACCTCAGGAAACAACAGAAGTTGGCGACGATGCAGAGAAAGAGGAACCCTTCTGCACTGCTAGTGGAAATGCAAACTGTTGCAGCCACTCTGGAAAATAGTATGGGGTTTTCTCAGAATGTTAAAAATAGAACTACCCTATGACCCAGAATGCACTACTAGGTATTTATCCAAAGGATACAGGAGTGCTGATTCATAGGGGCACATGCACCCCAATGTTTATAGCAACACTATTGAGAATAGTCAAAGTATGGAGAAAGCCCAAATATTCATCGACTGATGAATGGGTAAAGAAGATGTGGTATATATGGGGCACCTGGGTGGCTTGGTTGGTTAAATGTCCAGCTTCAGCTCAGGTCATGATCTCACAGTTGGTGGGTTCAAGCCCTGCCTCGAACTCTGTGCTGACACCTCAGAGTACCTAGAGCCTGTTTCGGATTCTGTGTCTCCCTCTCTCTCTGCCCCTCCCCCACCTACACTCTGTCTCTCTGTCTCTCAAAAATAAATAAACTTTAAAAATGAAAAAAAAAAAACAAATATGTGGTATATACACACAATAGAATATTACTCAGCAGTCAAAAAGAATGAAATCTTGCCATTTGTAACAATGTGGATGGAACTAGAGGGTATTATGCTAAGGGAAATCAGAGAAAGATATTATATCATATGATTTCACTCACATGTGGAATTTAAGTTACAAAACAGATGAACATAAGGAAAGAGAAGCAAAAATAATATAAAAACACAGGGGTGAGAGAACCATAAGAGACTCTCATACACAGAGAACAAACTGAGGGTTGCTGGCAGGGTGTTGGGTGTGAAGAGAGGGCTAAAGTGGTGAGGGCATCTAAGGAGGACACTTGCTGTGAGGAGCACTGGGTGTTATATGTAAGTGATAATTCACTAAATTATATCCCTGAAATTATTATTGCATTATATGTTAACTAATGGGTTTAAATTCTGCAAAATAATTATTAATAATAATAAATAATAAAATAGCCCCAGACCAACATTTTTATTGCAAGTTCGACATCTGGTTTTAAAGAATCAGGAGCCTTTGATCATCTCTCAGTGGGAGTACAGCTGGTTCGTCCAAACAACCCTTTCTTCTTGTTGACACTTTCAGGTAGCCTCTTAACATTTCTCAGTCATTAAACTTAAGTCCACTCTATCCCCTCATGCTTCATGGAGAAATCTTAAGCTGCATTTAGTTGTTCTATTGTTAATAACACTATTGGCATTTAAATTTTGAAACTACTTAATTCCAAACTGGCTCAAACTGAATCCTCAATAGTTCAGTCTTATAACATCCCACTGGAGATTCAGTGGAAGAAAGGTTCCCATCTTGGGTGTGGTGGCTGAGAGATGACTTTGCCATTTGAAGTAAGTTAGCTGATTCTTGGCCATTCCTAGTGGAGAACTCATCATGATGTATCATTGTCTATTTGTGTGTCTATCTGTCCTACTATACTGCCAACACCATGAGGATAGACACTTCATCTGCATTGCTCACCATTATTTATAGCAAATAGTACATGCATTCTAATTGGGGGGTGATACCACTTCCAAGTGGAGGAAAAAATCTTAGACAATATAATGGCTTCTCACCCTCCAAAGGGTTTAGTACCGCATCTATGGCACCAACATTTCATAGGAGAGGAATACATTGGGAGGGAAATGTTGATAATGAAAAAAGGTTGACAAACATTGAGCTAGTATAATATTGACAATAAATATGGGTTAACTACACATATAAATGAATGAATAAGCTTAGCCCTTGCTCCCTGTAATGTTCCCTTTTAGTGTCCCCTGGCAGTGTTTCATGAGACCAATGGTTCATTCACTAGAGCCTTCTCCTCCTCCTGTATACACCCATGATTTAAATGCGTATTCATTCAGCAGTATTAACCAAAGGTAAAACAGCCTTTTATCTGTCACTCTGGATTGAGTTAGTTCATATCATGTTTTATGGATATATTTCATTTAGTATCCTTGTTCTCAAGAGCATAAAGACTTTCAACCATATCAGCTTATGGTTATAATAAAGTTTATTATAGCCTGAATTACCCTTTAAAAACAACCAGTTTCACATTTACACTTGAAAATTCAAATGGATTTCACTTCCTTTTTTTTCTTTTTTAGATTTGCCAGATAAATTAAAATTTTTGAAAAAGGAAAGAGATTGAGCAGTTTGTCTATGTATGTGAATATATGTAATATACTCCTAGGCTCCTATAAATATTTATTTAAATAATCTCTTGGTTAGATATGGGCTGATATCACCTATAGAAATATGTAATGTTAAAAGTAAGTAGCAGTCACAAAGTGGTACATTGATAATATAATTCTGATATATAATATTTGGAAAATAAAATTATCAATGATTTAATAAAATATTGTAAATATATATCTATGTATATACAGATATTTATGTATATTTTATATAATATGTTATATATTTTATTAAATCATTTTATTTTCTATACATAAATAAATATATATAATTACATATTATACATATAAACCTGTTTTATGTAATTTTATATGTGCATAAGTATATATAATTATGTGTTTCTTAGAAGCTGAATTTGAACAAATAGTCCAATGCAAAACAGGCAGTTATTGAACACATCATGTTTCAAAAACAGAAGAATGGCTAATGATATCTAAACTTTATATGTATTTTTTGGCACATCACAGTACCTTATATGAATGTCTTATTCAGATTGAAATATCACAACGATCTTAGAAAAATATTACCCCTGGAGCGCCTGGGTGGTTCAGTCGGTTAAGCATCCGACTTCGGCTCAAGTCATGATCTCAGGCTTCTTGGGTTTGAGCCCAGAGTCGGGCTCTGTTCTGACAGCTCAGAGCCTGGAGCCTGCTTCGGATTCTGTGTCTCCCTCTCTCTCTGTCCCTCCCCTGCTCTTGCTCTGTCTCTCTCTCACAAAAAATAAACATTAAAAAAAGAAAAAAATTAATAAAAGAAAAGAAAAGAAAAATACTATTAGCCCTTATTTTATAAGTTGATAACTTAATGGTTTTGAAAAATTAAGTTATTTTGCTAAAGGAACACTGCAAATAGTAGTAAAAGATAGATTAAAATGTAAGCACCTAATGCCATTTCTTCTATGATCTATCTCAGAAGTGAATCTTTCAATCTGTCATACAAATTTTCCTAAGCGGAGACCTAAGAAAAGTGCAGTTGTTATAAAATCTGAAAGAAATACAATTTAGTTTTGTAATCAAGATCACCCCTGACTCATTCACATATATCCTTCCCACATTCAGGTAGCAGCATTCATTATGTAAAGAAAGACTGATGTAGTAGAATACAAAAACCAATTCTTCTGAGCTTTCAGTGGTGATTATTATTGAGTGTTTTTTCCCAAGATCTTATTTATTTATTTATTTATTTATTTATTTTAAAGCAGTTTTGGATTTACAACAAAATTGAGAGAGGTGTACAGACTTCCCATATACTCCCTGTCCCCACATACACATAGCCTTCCCTACTATCAACATCTCTCACAAGAATGATACAATTTTTACCAAGGATGAAACTATAGTGACACATCATATTTACCCCAAGTCTATAGTTTACATTATCTTGGTGTTGTATATTTTATGGAACTAAAAAGGTATGGCATAAATCTGTCATGACAATATCGTACACAATATTTTACTCCTCTAAAAATTCTCTTTGCTCTGCCTATTCATCTCTCCCTGCCAGCTCTGACAACTACTGATCTTTTTATTATCTTCATAGTTTAGCCTTTTCCAGATTGTCATATAGTTGGAATCGTACAGCAAGTAGCCTTTTCAGGTTGGCTTCTTTCACTTACCAATATGCACTCAAGTTTTCTCCATGTGAAGGGTTGATAGCTCATTTCTTGTTAGCATTAGACCAGAGTTTATTTATCCATTCTTCTACTGAAGGACATCTTGTTGCTTACAAGTTTTGGTAATTATGAATTAAGCTGCTATAAATATCCTTGTGCAGGTTTTTGTGTGGACTTAAGTTTTCAGTTCCTCTGGACAATTAAGGAATGTAATTGCTGAATCATATGGTAAGAGGATGTTTAGTTTTATAGGAAACCATCAAATTGTCTTCCCAAGTGGCTGTACCATTTGGCATTCCCATCACCAATAGATGAACACCACCAATATATGAGCATTCTTATTGCTCCACATCCTCATGAGCATTTACTATAGTTAGTGATCCAGATTTTGGCCATTCTAATAAGTGTGAAGTAGTATCTCATTGTTGTGTTTGTATTTCCCTGATGACATATGATGGGGGCTATCTTTTCATATTCTTATTTTCCAACTGCATATCTTCTTTGGTGAGGTGTCCATTAAGGTCTTCGTCCTAGTGTTTAATCATTTGCTTATTTTTTTTATTATTGGGTTTTAAGAATTTTTTTGTATATTTTGGATAAGTCCCTATTCAGATGTGTCTTTTGAAAACATTCTCTCCTGGTCTGTGGCTTTTCTTCTAATTCTCTTGATACTGTATTTTGTTTTTGTTTTTGTTTTTGTTTTTTTATATTTTTATTTCTTTCTAGGAGAGAGAGAGAGAGACAGCGTGAGCAGGGCAGGGTCAGAGAGAGAGGGAGTCACAGACTGAAACAGTCTCCAGGCTCTGAGCTGGCAGTCAGCACAGAGCCCGATGCGGGGCTTGAACCCACGAACCGCGAGATCATGACCTAAGCGAAAGTCGGACGCTTAACCGACTAAGCCACCCAGGCGCCCCTCTCTTGATATTGTATTTTGTGATAGAACAGAAATTCTTAATTTTATTTTTTACTTTTTTAAATGTTTATTTATTAATTTTGACAGAGACAGAGTGTAAGCCTGGGGAGGGGACAGAGAGAGAGTGAAACAGAATCCCAAGCAGGCTCCATGCTGCGTTCAGTACAGAGCAAGTAGGACACTCAACTAACTGAGCCATCCAGGTGCCACACCCAAGTTATTAATTTAAATGAAGTCCAGCTTACCAAATATTTCTTTCATGAATCATGTCTTTGGGGTTATATCTAAAAAAAAGATCACTATACCCAAGTCATCAAGATTTTCTTCTATGTTGTCTTATAGGAGTTTTTTAATTTTCTATTTTATATCCAAGTCTACGATCTATTTTGAGTTAATTCTGGTGAAGAATGTAAGGTCTGTGTTTAGATTCACTTCCTTCTATGTGGACAATTAGTTGTTGAATTCAGTGCCATTTCTTGAAGACATCATTTTCATCCCATTGTATTGTCTTTGTTCCTTTGTTAACTATATTTTTGGGAGTCTATTTCTGGGTTCTGTATTCTGTAACACTGATAGGTCTATTCTTTCACCAATACACACTGTCTAGACTAATGTATTACAGTAAGTAATGAAGTTCAACGGTATCAGTCTTCTAACTTTATTCTTCTTCAGTATTGTGTAGGCTATTCTGGATCTTTGCTTCCTCTATATAAACTTTAGAATCACCTGTTGATATCTATAAAATACTTTGCTGGGATTTTGATTTGAAATGTATTAAATATATATACGCACAAAGTTGGGAAGAACTGACATCTTGACAATACTGTAGTTTTCTATGCATAACGTGGAATATCTCTTTACTTATTAAGTTTTTTGATTTCATTCATCAGAATTTTGTAGTGTTCTTCATACAGATCTCATATATGTTTTATTAGATATATACCTAAGTATTTAATTGGAGGGTGTTACTATAAATGGTATTTTATTTTTAATTTCAAATTCCATTTGTTCAGTGTAGTATGTAGGAAAGCAACTGAGTTTTGTATATTAACCTTGTAATCTGCAACTTTGTTGTAATTGGAACTAATGTTCCGGGAGGGTTGGTGGGTTTTTTTTTTTTTTTTTTTATCAATTCTTTTAGATTTTCTGCCCAGACAATCATATCATTTGCAAACAAAAACAATTTTATTTCTTCCTTTATATGCCTTTTCCCCCCCTTTCCTTGTCTAATTGCATTAGCAAGACTTCCAGTATGGTGTTGAAATGTGTGGTAAGAAAGACATTATTTTCTTGTGCCTGATCTTAGTGAGAAAGCTTTGAATTTATCACCATTCAGTATAATGTTAGTTTTAGGATTTTTGTAGACAGTCTTTGTGAAGTTGAGAAAGTTCCACTTTATTCCCAGTTTACTGGGACTTTTTATCATGAATGGGTGTTGAACTTTGTCAAATCTTTTTCTTTGTCTATTGATAATGATAGTGTGGTTTTTCTTTTTCAGTCTGTAGATGTGATGGATTACATGAATTGATTTAAGAATGTTGAACCAAATTTGCATACCTGGGATAAATCCCAGGTTTTGGTATATAACTCTTTTAATACATTTTTCAATTGTATTTGTTAATATTTTATTGATAAGAGATATTGGTCAGTAGTTTTCTAGTAATACCTTTGTCTGGTTTAGTATTAGGTGATGGTGGCCTCATTGAATTTGCTTCTATCCTTTGCAGGAGATCATAAATAACTGGTATGGTTTCTTCCTTAAATGTTTGGTAGAATTTGCTAGTGTACCCATCCGGGCCTGGTACTTTCTGTTTTGGAACAAAGTCAATTCTTGACTTTAAAATGTTAAAAAAGGGATAGCTGGGTGGCTCAGCTGGTTAAGCATCTGGCTCATGATTTTGGCACAGGTCATGATCCTGCAGTTCTGTGGGTTCATGCCCCACATTGGACTCTGTGTTGGCATTGTACAGCCAACTTGGGATTCTCTCTCTCTCTCTCTGCCCCTCTCCCACTCTATCTCTGTCTCTCTCAAATAAATAAACTTAAAAAAATAAAATGTCAAAATAACTTAGGCAATAAAAAAAGATTTTTGAAAGTCAGAAAATTGAAATAAATTTTGAAATATTAGAAAATATGCCTCCCTTTCTATTAATTAATTAATCCCTATTAATTATTTTCTATTAAATTATGTAAAATTCTACAGCTGCACTACCCAATATAGTAGCCACTAGTCACTTGTGGTTATTTAAATTCATATTAATTACTAAATTTCATCCAGTTACTTAGTAAGACTATCCACCTTTCAAATGCTGAATAGACAAATGTTGCCCTGGATACCATATTGGATAGCACAGATATATTTTAATCATCAGAAAATTCCACTGGAAGGAGATTTTCTAGAGATTGAGATGAGGTTGAAAAAAAGGAAAGGGGATTTTTAGATTGAACAACAGAGAGAGGCTTTAGTGTGTGGCCGAAAAAATGCTTGAGCCCTGTCAACCCACACACCATGGGAATAGACAATTAAACTAAAAACTGAAGTGTTCTATACTTCACATCAAAATAATTGAAAGAGTGTAGACCTCAAGAGATCTTGTGGTTGGGGGAATGGATGTACCTGTAGAGACTAATGACTGCTGATTGTTCAGCATCAGATAATTCAGTGAATGCCTGCATAGACAAAAAATAATGACAAAAACTAGGGGTCACCTCTGAACCTAGCATCAGGATATCTGTAATATTCATTACAATAGTTAAGTATGAACATTTTGATATTTCCTATGAATCCAGCATTCTAATTAAGAATCTTCACTCCAGGAGTGGTCAGCTAACATTATACCAAAGAAGCCACTATCCAGAGGTGATTATCATAAACATTCCACCTATCATTATTTCTGATCACACGAGATGTTGAGCTAATTAGTAGACTGTCAAAAATGGGTTTTCACTTGTGAAATGAAATTAGTGGTTTGTTGGGGCGCCTGGGTGGCTTAGTCGGTTAAGCGTCCGACTTTCGCTTAGGTCATGATCTCGCGGTTCGTGGGTTCGAGCCCCGCGTCGGGCTCTGT
>NW_024080986.1:1579059-1805687 GCF_003009895.1 Hyaena hyaena | reverse complement strand
CAGGCTCCAGGCTCTGAGCTGGCAGTCAGCACAGAGCCTGACACGGGGCTCGAACCCACGAACCGCGAGATCATGACCTAAGCGAAAGTCGGACGCTTAACCGACTAAGCCACCCAGGTGCCCCTGTTTGTTTGTCTTTTAAAACGGGAGTCAGCTAGCAATAAGCCTCATTCCAGTGGTCCTCATTCAGCCTGAAGCTTATTTTTGCATGTACTGTGAGTTAAAAGTTGTTTTTAAATTGTTAAAGTCATAAAACAAACAAACAAAAAACAAGCTATTCAACCAACAAAGCCTAAAACACTATCTGGCCCTTTATAAAAAACACTAGCCAAATTTTAATAACAACTTTGAAAGATAAAGAAAGATAGTATCTTTCTCCAGAACCTAGAGTTCTCAGGCTTATAATTCAGTATAAGAGATGCAGATTTCTCTAAACTCAGGTTTATTCTGCTAGCATGTACGTGATTGGATATGCAGGTATAATCTGGTCCTCTTCCCAGAGCCCTGTGGGACCTGGGGCTCATAGAATCAGTGTAAATGTTCTAGCTATTGATATTGTTGTCAGTAATAACTATCCTTTGTTACTCCAAGAATCTCATGTCTTCTGTCAGTATTCGCAAAACTACAGTAGACGAACATGAGAGATGACAAGTAGGATAAATCTCAGATCCTTCACAATTCTTGACACTTGCTGACAAAAGAAAAGGTCATGGAATCATGCCTCTGGAAGATTATAACATCTGCTTTAGGGCACCTTTCACATAAGGTGGTGGTAAGAACACACCATAGAGCAGAGAACAGAGAACTGGGACCCTGTGAAGATTGCAAAACAGGTTTATTAACTGCATGTACCAGCTAACTAATAAAGGTTTAATAGCTAGTGCTCACAAATGCTTGCTCCTGCTGTGTGTGTGTGTGTGTGTGTGTGTGTGTGTGTGTGTGTGAGTGTGTGTGTGTGTGTGGTGGAATTTGGTTGAGACTTACTTTCTTTTCAAACCCTGGAATTAAATTTCTTTGGAGGCTGCCATTATCTACAGAGAAGAAATTGGTTCTGGTCAATTTGTAGTAAGTTGGCACCTTGTAAGCCTTCTATAATGGAGATGCAACTTTAGGAAAAATGTCTGTTTACAGGCATGATGAAGGTTAAAAAAAGTTAAGTTCAATTATAGAAAAACTAAGTTTGTGGCTTAAGATAAGTACTTGGTACAGTATCTGTTAGTAGCCAATGAAATAAAAAATGGACAACTTTCAAGAAAAAAATTAAAATGATTATTTGGACTTGCTATCTCCATTATTTTAACCATCGAGGCTGTTGGAGTAGTATAATTAACCAAAAACTTTTCCACAGAAAGTTGTAAATGATCACACTTTAGAAACTTCAGGTTGAGATTCTACAATTTTTTACAAAAATCGAAATGGTCAAAAGAGTTCAAGTATGCTCTAACATTTATTTTTATCAGAAAATGTATAGAATGCAAATTAGAAATAATAACTAAGTTATGAAATTTAAATCAGAATGGAATTTTGACAGCATATATATGTCAAAACTATTGCTAGGGACAATTTTCACATTAAATGATATAATGATTACATATGGGGGGACATGTTACTGACCTTTTAAAGGATATTTACCATCTCCTTTTTACTTCTAAAACATTCAGTTGATTGTGCTTAACAATATTCACATTAGAGTTTCTTCAGTGTCTTGTATCATTTCCTGATGCCTGGACAGATGACTTTTATTTGAGGTACACATTTTCAGCTATGAAACAGTACTAGTCCTGGCATTAGTTAGCAGATGAAGACATGCTGCATATAATAAGAATATTAATTTTATTCTCCATTCACGTGCTAAATTTTAAACATAGCTCATCCTTTCTGAACTGGTAGAATCTTCTGGAGTAGCATTCTAGAGTAAAGGCCATGCCAGATACCTGCGTGGGGCTCTGTCAACACCGGGCACAGACTGCCAATGGCCTGGATTCCAAAGAGAGCTATCTAGGGCCTTTGATGATCACTCAGAACTGTCTCCTTTCCTTTCTCCCATGCCCCCCTTCTTTTTCTGTTTTGTGTGGGGTACCCAGGTACCCCATGTACATGTATGTATTGTTTTCTCTACTGTGACATTCATGATGTTTTTTACACTACCTACATGCTATCAAACTCAGTGCCTCGCATCATGTGCATCACATCTCTGAATGATTGAGAAGAGTCTCATTCTCCATTGAAAATGTTTTATAATAACTTAGGCACACCAATACTCAGAGAAGGGATTTCAGGATGGACTCTAACACTGCTCAGAGAGCAGCAAACAAAGGTCACTGGTGAAAGGAGACTCCAGAGGAGGAAAGTCCTTTCTGTTGGAAATTTACTTTGTATCCTATATAGGTAAAATTTCTGTCTAGGGGGCCCATGAGTTACATTTATTCTACTGCTTCTCAATGTCCGATGGGGGGTGGGGGGCGGAGAATGAATTCAACCTTTTCCTACTCTGTGAGTGCTCTGGAATTAGCATTTTCTTTGCACGTGTTTCCCATAAATGCCCCCACAGAGTAGTTTCTGTTGGCCACTCCAGTAATATAGACATGCATCCAGTGTTTTTGTAAACATGCTGAATATTGGCTCTGGATGCCTTTTCCAGAGGAATTCATATTCTTGGAGGAAAGAGTTTTTTAAGTATAGAATGTTGTAAACTATTCCCAGGAATACCAGACCCTGAACTCTAGGGAGATGTGGTCTGGAAGACTGAGAAGGCATGATATTACTTCCTCAACTTTTCTTTACTTTTTGTTCCAGATGGAACTACTTAAATGAAGTCATAGCCTAATGCACATGGAACAGAGGCCAGGAGAAAAAAAAAATAAACAACAGTATTCCCATATAGGTGTGTCTTGTTTTATGTATACATATGTAAGTGTATATATAAATATATAAATGTATATAAGTATATATGTACATTTTTTCTCCAAACAAGTATTCAATATTATTTAAAAAGTATTACATTTGCATAATTCTTATGATTTTCAAAGTGCTTATATATACACACAAACATATATGTTGTTCCCAGCAATTCTATAAAATACTTAAGATATTCACTATTATCTCCATTTTGGAAATGTGAAAGGAGAAAATAATTTGCCTGTTAACCAGTTACAGAGACAAAAATAAAATCTAGAATTCCTAATTCTTATTTTGATGCTCTGAACTCTATACTTTAGAAGTTTGCTACTCAAAGAGGCTACAATATTTCTCTTAATCTAATGACATGCTGATTGCCAAAATATATAGCTTATAAAACAAGATGTTTTCCTCATAAACTACTTCCACCCCACTGGAAGTAAAGATGTATTATAAGTGACCATGCCAGTCTGGTGAATTGCTCTGCATGGGAATTCCATTTTCAAACAGAGCTTCTGAAAGAAGGTTGTTAACAGAACACCTAAATCAATTCACCAGACCTTTTTTAGTATGAAAGCAAACCAGAAAATAGCTTCCTTTACTGTATCATGAGAAATATTGAATGTATGAAAATAAATGGGTATAAGAGGAAATATTGCAGCAACAAATTATTTATGTGCCAGCCCAGTCCTTAAATCTTGCTGTGTCCCCCTTAGAACTTAGGCATTGCCAGGCAGATACCCCAAACGCTTCATGGTTTCACTGGTTTCACTTTAAATCTGATTCACAGAAATTTATACATAAATGGTAACAATCAGCAACATCTTATTTATTTAAACTTACCCATCATAATTCTCATTTTGTGGCCTTGAAGGAAATCTATTCACAGACTATCATTGAAATAGTAAATATCAGTGGATTGATTCTCAAGTGATATTGCTGTCAATTGCTACCCTAATCAAGGTGAATTTTTCTACTACATTGTTTAGAAGGAAAAGCTGCCATAAGCAATCACTGTATTTATGTATTCTATGCCTGGCAGATTGATCTGATTCAAGAGTTTGATGAAGAAAGCCAAATATTAAGTCTGGCCCATAACAAAGACAAATGAGCTAAAAACATACACAAATTAATTTATTCCCCCACCATGTAATTTATCTCTACCATCACAAGTGTTTATCATGTTTCATTTTTTCCCCTTTTACTTTATCTCTAAAGTGTGTCCTTTCTCCCTCAATCTATAGTGAAATGACTGGTTCATCCTGGTTATCTCTTGTCTGAATTAGTACATCTTTGTTATTGAACTCTGCTTCTCCCCTTTTTTGTTTAGGCAATCAAAATTGTTGCCACAAAACAATAATCTCTGCTCGAAAACTACATTTTCATCATCATCCTTGAATAGGAACAGAAATCTTGTGAGAGAAGATCTATAGGAAAACTAATAAATACTTGAGTTGAAAGTGCAATAGAATATATTATATATGTAAAGAATCTTCTCTGTTACCTCCCGGTCTGTAGTCAAAGTATTCACCAGTGTAGAATTATGCCTCAGCTGAGTCTATGCATGTAAACTAACTGGAAAAAAAACTCAAGAAAATGTAATCAAATAGCCTATTTTTAAAACAACTAAAATTGGATTTAATTTCTATTTGATTGTGTTGAAATACATGGCTACTTCAGGATATTCACCAGGCATACCACCCTCCATTCCGAGACTTACTCCTGTTTGCAGACAGTCTGTATAAAGACTTCTTTACTTCACATCAATGACACATAGGTTGATAATAAATGCTAGCCTCTCTTGGCAAAACAAAGTGTCCTTGAATTCAATGCAGAGAGGTTCACCCTTTTATCAAGACAGAGAGTTGAGTATTCTACTCAGGGCTGGTGAATGCTTAGTGAAGACTATGAAGTCCTTGACAATACAATCTTTGCCACTTACTATTATTTATAACATCCTAAGCTTTGCTACAGCACTTGCAAGAGGAGGTAAAAGGCAGTGAGGAAAGCTTATGTCCTTGCTTGTTGATTACTTGGGAGTCTTCTAATTCCAGAACTAGCTGTCAGATGATAAATATGTAAGGTGGCTCCTCAGAAAAAAAAGTTATTCATTCTATAAAAAAATACATTTTACTTAAAGTCTACCAAATGTAAACCCTGGCACAGTCAGTGTAAAGAGTTGAACTCTGTCACTCTGTTTGAGTATTTAAACATCACAAAATATTAAGGGTTAAACAACATTTATAAATTATTGTATATTGCATAATGGCCACCCAAAGACATTAAGTCCTCATCCTTGGAAATTGTAAATGTCAACTTTGTTTGTTTGTTTAATGTTTGTTTATTTTTGAGAGAGAGAGAGAGAGAGAGAGAGAGAAAAGGAGGCAGAGAGAGGGAAACACAGGATCTGAAGCAGGCTTCAGGCTCTGAGCTGTCAGGCCAGAGCTCAACACGGGGCTCCAACTCACAAACCCTGAGATCATGACCTGAGTCAAAGTCAGACATTTAACCAACTGAGCCGACCAAGTGCCCTAATATTAATTTCTTTTGAAAAAAGGTCCCTGAGAATGTAATTAAGGATTTGAGATGAAATTGCTCTGAATAATCCAAGGCCCTAAATGACATCACACAAATATTCTTATAAGAGAACAGCATTGAGAGATTAGATACACACAGAGAAGTCCATGTGAAATGGAGGCAGAGATCACACTGATCTAGTCACAAAGCAAGGACTGCCAGCAGCCACTACAAGCCAGGAGAGAGACCTGGAATTGTCCCTCAGAATCTCCAAAAGGAAACAGCCCTGTCAACACCTTGATTTTAAACTTCTGGTCTCAAAACTATGAAAGAAGAAATTTCTGTTGTTTTAAGCCAAGCTTGTGGTAATTTGATATGGCAGCCCCAGAAAACTAATATAGATATTTACAGCATACATCATGAATTTTTAAGGCAGTCATTCTTCTTAAAAATGAAATGTATAAACTTTTGTAACTAGAATATATTATCTATCATATTTACTGCCCCATATTACAAAAGATAAACTAGGGTGGGGGAGTCAAATACTGAGGAAATTTCAGGAAATTAGGAAGTTTCAGAGAACAAAATAGAAAGATGTGGGAAGAAAAAACTATAAAATAAACTATTTTAAGAACAGTTCTTAATCAAAGTAGAAATGAGTTTTTAGGTCATTTCTTCCAGTTTTCCCTTAGGCTGCCTTTCAAATCTATATATCTAATCCATTATGAAAGGAAGTTTAATTTAGTTTTGTTTCTTACAGATGGATGACATCCTTGTATTCAAAAAGTCAAATTTTGGGGCACCTGGGTGGCTCAGTTGGTTAAATGTCCAAGTCCTGATCTCAGCTCAGGTCTTGATCTCAGGGTTGTGAGTTCAAGTCCCACATTGGACTCCACACTGGGTGTGAGGCCCATGTTTAAAAAAGAAGTCTAATTTTGTGGTCTCTAAAGTGGAGGGTAAATTATATGTAGGCTTCATGTAAGTGTTAGTATCTTTAGTTCCTGTCCTAATTTATTAGAAGAAAGAAAGAAAGAAGGAAAGAAGGAAAGAAGGAAAGAAGGAAAGAAGGAAAGAAAGAAAGAAAGAAAGAAAGAAAGAAAGAAAGAAAGAAAGAAAGAAAGAAAGAAAGGAAGGAAGGAAGGAAGGAAGGAAGGAAGGAAGGAAGGAAGGAAGGAAGGAAGGAAAAAGGGAAAAAAGAAAAGAAAATAGATGGGAGAAAGGAGAGGAGAAACTATAGTGCATTAACATTCAGGCTGTCAAAAACATCATATTCTAATCAGATATTTCCTCTGGGCTAGCCTGCGGCAAAACTTAGGAGCTGAGTGAAATATTTAGTAGTAACTTTCTTTACTTTAGCTTCTACCTCACCTATTGAAATGAAGGAAGGTATGTGTTAACAGAGAATTCTAGTTTAGTCCCCCAAATTCCTTTCTCTTGTTAGTAATTGTATTCCCAACTTTTAACTGGACACTGGCTGCTTAGGATAAAGACTACATTTTCCAGCCTCCTTTATAGCTAGGTGTGGCCACATAAGGAAGATGAAAGTTTTCTTAAAGGGAACTTTTTTAATTGACAAAGTGAGCAGAGACGTTATAATTTAATTGCCAGCAGGTAATTTAGACTATGGATGAAAGCTGCATATGGTGGACAACAAAATCTATAGATTGCATAGAGTGAAAACATAGCACTAATAAGAATAGAACCAAAAAGTCTTGATTCCTAATGCCATGCCTTACCATGCCTTCCATGCCTACCTGTTAGCAAGGTGCCTGATGCAAAGTAAGCACTCATCAGATGGTTTCTATTCTTATTAGTTTTATAATAGCTATTATTTATTGATTAATTACAATGTACTAGAGACTTTGTTCATATAATCCTCACAAAAATCCAGTAAGTTAGGTGTTATTATCATTCTCATATTATATATATGGAAACAAAAATTCTGAAAGATAAATTGCCCCAAGTCACAGAGCTAGTAACTGGCATTGAGACAATCTTATCAGGACTATCTGAAACCTAACTGAGTGCTCCTTTTACTACACTGTTCTGTTTTATCATAAGATTATTGGTCTGCTGTCTCTGATCATTCCAAAGTTGTTCTAAGGTTTTATTTCATTTTAAAATGTAATAATTCTACTGGGTATACTGGAAATAAATGCACTGAAGCAGATAATATGTTTCCTTTTAAAAACAAAAATAAAAATAATAAATAAAACAAAATGGGATCTGTAGGGAAAGAACATTTTTGGATGAGATTTCTGGTATTTCCTGCTATTAATCATGCAGGATATATCTTTTTCATTTTTTTTCCCCAACTTTTACACTC
Organism: Hyaena hyaena; assembly: GCF_003009895.1. Lineage (NCBI taxonomy): Eukaryota > Metazoa > Chordata > Mammalia > Carnivora > Hyaenidae > Hyaena > Hyaena hyaena. The sequence continues at coordinate 1,797,946 of NW_024080986.1, read as the reverse complement.
AAGATTCCAGAATGTCTATTTCAGACTGAAGGCAATAGTTAGAGGCCTACAGAGGAAAATAAAAATGTAAAATGAAAGAAAGAAAGAAAGAAAGAAAGAAAGAAAGAAAGAAAGAAAGAAAGAAAGAAAAGAAAGATAGAAGGAAAGAAAAGAAAAAAAGGAAGAAAGGGAGAGGAAAAAGAAATACCCATTGCATTTAGAAAGCTTATAAAATTAATCAATATGAGAAGCTTTTAAGGAGCTTTTCAAATGTCCAATAGTTTCCTCCTTGTGGTTTCCATAATATGAAACAATTTGACTGTCACTCTTTTCTAAGCTTTGTTTAACTTTTATTACGAAGATAATGTATTTTCAAATATTTTAAACATTCTGAGTACAAATAATATTGTGACATTAGAAAACAGAACATAATCTACCATCTTTTCTTCCAAGGCATTTTTTTTTTTTTTTTGCAAACTGTGAGCAGCATGTAATGTAGTTAGAGTATTTAATAGCTAGCCAGCCGAACAGAAAAAAACTGCCAATATCAACATTAGAGTTGCATCTCAGAGGCCTTTATTTAATCACCATCTACTCAATAGTTTGGATATAGGAACATACCAAATTTGTAAGTGATATATAAGTGAAAACGATAAGTGCCATATTAGATGTTGTATATTTAACTTTTGCTATGTAAAATTAGACAACATTTTGTGGCTTGAAATAACATTTATTAACACATACTTCTATGATTCAATGGGCTGGTGGGGCAGTCTGATGACTTAGGCTGAGCTTTATACATTGTGGCTAAGGTTCATTTATATGTCTACAATCAACTGCAGGTTGGCTTGGACTGGCAGACAATTGTCTCAGTTCTCCACATAACATTGATCCTCCAACAGTCTAGCTTGGACTTGTCACTTTGTGGTCTCATGGTTCCAAGAGCAGCAAAAGGAAACATAAGCTATTATAGTAATTTCTCTGAAGAACTTTTCCTCTGACGTGTCACATTTTCTATTGCTCCATTGGCTAAAAGAAATCACATGGCGAAGCCCAGAGTCAGTATAGAAGGCATTAGCAAAATCCAGGAATAAAGGGAAGTACAAACACTTTGGGAGCCATTACTCCAAGAATGGAACCCAAATGATAAATAATCTCTTTAAATGACAAGAATAGTAGATCAAAAATACAAGGAGAAATCTCATAGGGCTGAATGTATAATCTAGGATTCACATTCAGGACACCCCTTAACAGAGCAGAGAATGAAGGAGAACTGATTTAACTTCCCAGTGAAAAAGTCTTAGGAAGCTTGACTGGTAACAAGTTCAATGTCAACAATGTGAACTGACCATCAAAAGAAAGAGAACAGATAATATAATCTTAAGCACATCACTGAAAGCGGACATGTCAAACCAGTGGAACCAATAGTCTCCCAAGATTTTCGGGGGTCAAAGTTCACCTGCTCTTCGTACAGTAAATGACAAGGGAAAATGAAGTACAAAATGTTGGAAACACATGGTGTACAAATCTTTTAAAAGATATGAGGATGGTCAGTCTACAAAAGGCAGGATTTAAGACTTGAAGGTAGTGTGGTGATAGCGTTCTTCAAATATTTTAGAAGCAATGTTACATAGTAGTAGAATTAGATGTACCCCCCACGGCTATGGAAGGAGGAGGAACTATAAGATGTAGAAGCTGTAAGAAGACAAGCTTAGGCTCGGTGAGGGAAAATACTTCACAATTATTAGAGGTGTCCAAAAATGGAATGGTCTACTTCGCCAGGCAGTTCACCTCCTTTCACTCGAAGTGTGCAAGCGGATAGGAGATGGTTATGACCAGGGAGCAGGTAGACAAGGCCCTCTGCAGAAGCAGCTCTCCAACCTGGCTGCACATCAAAATCACCTATGGAGCTTTGTGAAGTACACATGTCATGGCCCACCTCTGGCATGTAATCTGGACAGCTGTACTTTATAAACTTCCTTACCAGGGATTCTGATATGTGATCAGCTTTGGAAGCCACTGCTCTAAGGCAGAGTTAACAAACAATGGTTTGCCACCTGTTTTGTATGGCTGTCGAGCTAAGAATGGTTTTTACCTTAATATTTTTGTCATCTGAAAATTATTTAAAAAAATCAAATGCCAGAGTCCATAAATAAAGTTTTATTGGAGCACAGCCACGTTCGTTCTTTATGTTTTGTGTACAACATTACAACAGTGAAGTAGAGGGGTTATTACAGAGATTATATATGGCCCATAATCCCTAAAATTTCATTATCTGGCACTTTACAGAAAACTCGGCCAACACCTGTTCTAAGATCTTGCTATCAAAACTGCTATCACCAGAAAACTTGTTAGAAGCATAGAATCTCAGATGCCACTCCACACCCACTGACCGAGAACCTGCATTTTAAAAGATGGACAAGTGAGGGGTGCCTGGGTGGGTGAATCAGTTAGCATCCAACTTCAGCTCAGGTCATGATCTCACAATTCTTGAGAACTGTTGGGCTTTGCCCTGACAGCTCGGAGCCGGGAGCCCGCTTCAGTTTCTGTGTCTCCCTCTCTCTCTGCCCCTGCCCTGCTGCACTCTCTCTCAAAATAAATAAATAAACATTAAAAAAAAAGATGCATAGGTGATTAGTATTCGTATTAACGTTTTAGAAGCACTGCTTTAAGGTGTTGATCAATTCTAAATCTTTATAATCTGTATACATTTAAACTTTATGTTGCGCTGTTGCACCGTTTGCATTAATTGTTAAGTGAAAACAATGAGTTATTATGTAATCTGACACTCTCCTTTAAATGCCAGGTTCAAAACATTTTTATTTTTAATGTTTTATTTATTTCTGAGAGAGAGAGAGACAGCGTGAACAGGGAGGGTCAGAGAGGGAGACACAGAATCTGAAGCAGCCTCCAGGCTCTGAGCTGGCTGTCAGCACAGAGCCCTACACAGGGCTTGAACCCACAAACCATGAGATCATGACCTGAGCCGAAGTCGGACGCCTAACCGACTGAGTCACCCAGGTGCCTCCAAAACACTTTTAAATGACCTGAAAACCCACTGGTAAAAGGGAAGCGTACAAGGTCCTTTAAGTCACATAGAGGAAATGAGTATTACAAAAGTTGAGGTGGTTTTCCCCAGCAACCAGATCTTGGATTCTATTAACATTTTCCAATAAAGAGAACCAGAGGTCCACGGAGAAACGAGTGATTCTAGGGTTGGTCAGCCAACACACAAGATGAGCCTGCAGCATCCTGTAGAGCCAGAAAGTAAGGAAGTGATCACGTGCAAAACAATGAGAACGTGTCAAAGGGAAAGAGAAGACAACTGAGAGACCTTCCAATGGCTAACACTGGAACAATTTGAGCATTAAAATAAAGTAGTATTAAGTTATAACCCAATGTATAAAATTTACATATGCATGAGTCCATACTGAGATAAATAAGTTATTGAACAAATTATTAAGAGAGAGAACAGACAAGTCTCCTATACAGAAGAATTCCAAATAAAATCTACCTGCTCAGCCCTCAAGGAGCTGTAGCACTACTCTCCACCCCTTAAATATGGGCTGTGCACGGTCACTTCTTTACCAAAAGCACCATTTGGAAAAGTGCAGGGGAGAAATCTTATGAACTAAACCAAGCAACTGAAGTTTACATCAACAGTGATAAGTTACACTGACAGCATGTGCCCTTGATATGATGTGATGAAAATGGCATTTACCTCTGTAAATCCATAATCCGAGTCTAATCTGGTTAAAAAACACCAGAAAAAAGCTTAAGTGAAAGAATTCTACAAAATATCTACTCAGTACTCTTCAAAACTGTCAAAGTCATCAAAAACAGAGTTTGACAAACTGTCACAGTCTCCAGGAGCCCAAGGAGATGTGAAAGCTAAATGTGACATTGCAGTTTGGATAGAATCCTGGACAAAAAAAGAACATTAGGTAAAAAATAAGGAAATCCAAATAATGTATAGACTTTAGTTAATAATACGGTTCATTATTTGTAATAAATATACCACACTAATATTAGATGATAAGGGAAACTGACACGGGGTGCATGGAAACTCTGTACTATCCTGAAAATCTTTCTGTAAATCTAAAACTATTTTAAAATTGAAAATTTATTTTAAATAATAGGGTCATTTGACCTTTGGCCTCTAATTTTCATATTTTTTCAAGTCTTTAAGAAGTTTCCTAAAACATTCTGTCTAGAATCCTTTTTGGAATTAGGTTGCCTATAAATCACAAATTACAAAATAAATAATTAAGTCATGCCCATAGTCACATCCTGGTACACTGTTCGGTTATTTCTTCATGACAAAAACCCTTTTAATTTGACTGAATGGCTTAAGAATTTACCATTGTTCTACAAACATGGCTAGTCTAACCAGAATGAATCCTAGCTGGATTTCTGTTTCAGAAGCAAGAATGGACACCCATGTGGTCCGAATGTAGGCTGAAGTCATGAAGTGATTCTGACACATGGAGAGGCAGAATTTTGACCTTCAAGCTTTTTGTAAATGTCATGATTGCTGAGAGCTGTAGGGGAGACTCAGCAGGACTAAGGAATGTGGATGAGGTCTGCCTTTTTGTAAGCAGTTGTTGCTGTCAAAAGATACCAGTTATTAATGAGGAAATATTGTAGAGAAAGGTTTGTAACATAAGCTGTTCTTCGTATAAACATCCCTCTTACAATCCTAAGAAACAGTCACTGGTACCAAGGGAGGCATTATGAAAAACAAAAACAAAGAAAAATCTTTTCTTTCGAAGCTGTTAGAACATCTGTGGTCTTGAGGGAAAGCAAAGTTGCTGTGAAATGTAGGAAAAGAGGTTGCCTTGTGGTACATTCTCAACTTGCAATGTCCTCAATAGTTGGGGACACCTCCTTGGTTAAACAAACTATATGCACATAGCCAGAATTTTTAAGTTAATCTGTTACATTCTTAAAATTCCACCAATTCATCTCATTATGAAATGTAAATATACCTGGCAATCTTGTGAATCTCTCTCTTTCACTATTCATGAGGATTGCTGTCTGGTTAATAAGTAATTGAGGGTGGCTGTGCTGAGGGCAGAGTGATTTCCTTTGACAGGAGAAACTCTTTGGTATGGTGCAAGTTTAAGAAACATCAGAGACCACAGAGCAAAGTGATTACAATGCAATTCCAAAAAATTTTAGAATCTGTTTGTCAATTTCTAAAAAAAAATTCAAAAGTCATGTTTGGTGGAGTTTTGATTACAATTGTGTTAACTCTATCGAAGAGTTTAAGGAGAATTAACATCTTAACAATATTGTTCCTGCCAAACCATAAACAAGATATATATCTCTCCATTTGTTTAGGTTCTTATTTTCTCTCAGCAATATTGTGTGTAGTTTTCAGTGTAAAGGTTTATCACCTGCTTTATTAAATTTCTCTTTTAACTATTTCATGGGTTTCATGCTATTATAAATAAAATATTTTAAATTTTACTTTCCAAGTTTTGATTGCTAATATACAGGAATACAATTGGTTTTGTGTTTAGTGTATAATTTTAGAAGCTTTTCTGAAGATTTCTTAAGAGGTTCTATATTACATGATCATGTTGTCTGGGAATAAAGAAGGCAGCATAATTTTTTCCTTTCCAACCTATTTGTCATTTATTTTTCTTATTTTATTGTACTGGTTAGGAATACAAGTATTAATGTTAAACAGAAGTTGTGAGAACAGACATCTTTGCCTTGGTCCCAATTCTAGAGGAAAGTATTCAAGCTTTCATCATTAAGTATGTTGGTAGCTCTATATTTTTAAGTACATTTTATCAGAATAGGGAGGTTTCATTCTAATCCCAGCTTGATTAGAAATTCTGATAATGAATAGAAATTGGATTTTGTCAGTTCTGTTTTGCCTCTATTAAGATGAGCATGTGTTTTTTTTTCATCTTTATTCTTAATAGACTCATTAAACAGAGTGATTTCTTTCTTTTTTTTTTTTTGTTTATTTATTTGTTTTGAGAAAGGAAGAGTGTGAGCGGGGGAGGGACAGCAAGAGAGGGAGAAAGAGAATCCCAAGCAGACTGCACTGTCAGCTCAAGCCCAATGTGGAGCTCAATCCAAATAAGCACGAGTTTGTGACCTGATTGAAATCAAGGTCAAACCCTTAACTGGTTGAGCCACCCAGGTACCCAAGAGTGATTTTCAGATGTGAAATCAACCATGTAATCTAGAAACAAATTACAACCTGTCACAACTTTATTATTATTTTCTGTTGCTGAATTTATTACTATCAAAGACTTTTCTTCTGTGTTTCTGAGAAATATTATAGATTTCTTTTTTTTAAATATTTTTTTAATGTTTTTAATTTATTTCTGAGAGGGAGAGAGAGAGAGCATGAGCAAGGGAGGGTCAAAGAGAGAGGGAGACACAGAATCTGAAACAGGCTCCAGGCTCTGAGCTAGCTGTCAGCACAGAGCCCGACGCGGGGCTCAAACCCACAAGTCATGAGATCATGACCTGAGCTGAAGTTGGACACTTAACCGACTGAGCCACCCAGGCACCCCTATAGTTAGATTTCTTACAATACGTAGGTCTGATTTTGGTATCAAATAAATGTTAGTTTCAAATAAAAGGTTAGGAAGTATTATCCCTCTTCCATTTTCTAAAAGACAGTTTGTATGTAATTGGTATTTTTTCCTTTAATATTTTATAGCATTCAGCAATAAAATCATCTGCTCCTGGGAAGCTTTTTATGAAAATATTTTTAAAACCAAATTTAAAAATTTAAATTAGTTAACACTATTTGCATTTTCTATTTCTTTTTGAGTTCATTTTTGTAACTTGTATTTTTGAAAGTATTTGTTATTTTCATGTAAGCTGTCAAATGCATTGGCATAAAATCATTCATAATATTTTTTGTTATCCTTGTAACATATGCAGAATCAGTAAGTACATCCCTTCTTTCATGCCTGATTTTGGTAATTTCTCTCTCGCCTCCCCCCCTTCTTTCTCTCTCATTCTTTTTCTCTCTCTGTGAGTCTAGCTAGATTTTTACTAATGCTATTGATCTTACCAACAACAAGCTACTGTTTGTTTTTTTTTAAGTTTATTTATTTTGAGAGAGAGAGCGAGTATGAGCAGGAGAGGGGCAGAGAGAGAGAATCCCAAGCAGGATCCACAAGGTAAGTGCAGAGTCTGGTTCAGGGCTTGAACTCACAAAACTATAAGATCACAACCTGTGCTGAAATCAAGAATCAGACATTTAATCGACTGAGACACGCAGGCACTCCCGAGGTCTTCATTTTATTTCTATTATTTTCCATGTTCCATTTCACTGATTTCTGGTTGCCTTTTATTTAAATTAAATTTGCATTTAATTCACTCTTTTTCTAGTTTCTGAAGGTAAAACTTAGGTCACTGATTTTTAGATCTATCTTCTAACATGAACATGACAAACATATAAATCTTTAAATATCCTTTTAAGCATTGCTTTAGCCTTGTTCTACTTATTTTAAAACCTTATATTTTTCATTGCCATTAATTTAAAAATCTTTTAAATTTCCCTTATTATTTTCTCTGTCACCTATGAATTATTTAGAAGAGTATCAATTAATCTTTATTTATTTGTCAATTTTCTGGGTGCCTTTCTGTTATATTTCCAGTTTAATTCCACTATTATTAGAGAACATATTTTCTATGACTTCAGACATTTTGAATTCGAATTAGTAAAATTTCCTTGAGTACTGAAAAAGAATTTCTGCATAATATTCTGTTTAATATTCTAGAAAGATGAATTGGGTCAAGTTGGTTGATAGTGTTGCTCACTGTATGCTTACTTATTTTCTGCCTATAATTTATAAATTACTGAGAGAACAGTGTGGAAATCTTCAGCTATAATAATGGATTTGTCTATTCTTTCAATTATATCAGTTTTCTTACATATTTCATGCATACATATTTAGGATAGCTATGCTTTTTGAGAATTCACTTTTATCATTAGTTTATTATTGGAAATATTCCTTGTTCTGAAATCTACTTTGTACAGTATTAATATAATCACTCCAGTTTTTTTTTCACTGGTATTTGTGTTTTAACTGATCTACATTTTTTATATTTAAAATGGCTTTCTTATAGACAGCATATAATTGAGTCCTGTTTTTTAACCAATTTGATAAACTTAGCCTTTCAATTTAAGTTGTAACACTATTTACATTTGATGTGATTATCAATACGGTTGGATTTGAGGCCATCACTTGATAGATACTTGTTATTTATCTGTTCTTTGTCTTCTTTTCTCCTTTTGCTGCCTTCCTTTGATAATTCAACAACTTGTATTATTTTATTTTACTCCATTATTGGCTTATTGATTGATTGATTGCCTTTTAATTGCTTTAGGGTTTACAATACATATCTTTAACTCTTTACAATCTACTTCACATTCTATTTTACTGCCGTATATATCAAAACCTTGTATCCTCCCCCATCTTTTTTAACAGTGTTGTCATACATTATACTTCTATCTATGCTTTGAAACCACAAATCCACTCCTACTATTTTGCTTTAAACAATTAACCTTTAAAGAAACTTTAAAATGAAGCAAACTTTTTTATATTTATTAGTATATTTACCACTTGAGGAGTACTTTTTATTCTCTGTGTAGGTCCAAGTTTCCATTTGATGTCACTTTTATCTGAAGAATGTCCTTTCTGTTTGTTTGTTTTATGTTTGTTTATATTTGTTTTGTATGTTTTTTAATTTTTCTACTTTGAAAGATAATTTTGCTGGCTATAGACTCTATAGACTCTAGACTGATGTTTTTCCTTTCTACAATTTAAAAGATATTCTATCGTATTCTGTCATATAATGTTTCTTCCCCGATGTCAGATTATTTCTTTCAATGTTTTTTTTACAAAGACATTACTTTTATTTTCTCCCTTATATATGTGGCTTATGCAATGACTACTTTCGAGATTTTCTCTTTATTACCTGTTTCTAGTAATTTGATGGTTGTACACCTTGCTTAGTTTGTTTTCTTTGTGTTTATCCTTCTTGGGCTCCATTAAGCTTCTTTGATCTGTGGCTTACAATTTTCATTTAATTCAGAAAATTTTTGATAAATTTGTTTTCACCCTCTTCTTCTGTAAAGACTGAAGTTATACAACTATTAGACACTTTAATGCTGTCCCATAGATCACTATGGCTTCTTTTTTTATTACTGTGCTTTTTAATCTCTGTGTTTCAGATGTGTATTTTTTATTACTATGCCTCAATTCAGCAATAATTTCTTGTTCAGTGCCTAATTGGATATTTAATCCACCATCAAATTTTATTTTCTCACTTTGTATTTGCAATCTTGGAGATTCCATTCATTTTTTTATTTATATTTTCTACTTCTCATTATTTTAAAGTTTGCTCTTAATCACCAAGCATAACTCAGTTATTTCCAACAATTATTTTAAAGTTCTTGTTTACTAATATCCTCAGTTTTACATCCCTATATCTGCTTTTAGTGACTGATGGGGGGAGGGTTTCTTATGAATCACATTTTTTCCTTCTTTATGTGTCTAGTAATTATTAAGTGGATGCTTATCATTGATAATTATATTGCTGAGTGTCTAAATTCAGTCTTATTTCCTTGCGGCACCTGGGTGGTTCGCTTGGTTAAGCATCTGACTTCAGCTCAGGTCATGATCACACGGTTTGTGGGTTCGAGCCCTGCATCAGGCTCTGTGCTGACAGCTCACTGCCTGAAGACTGTTTCAGATTCTGTGTCTCCCTCTCTCTCTGCCCCTCCCCCACTCATGCTCTGTCTCTATCTCAAAAAGAAATAAAACAAAAAAAATTTTTCTTAAATAATAAAATAAATTCAGTTTTATTTCCTTAAAGACTGTTGAATATTATTTGGGCTACCAGTTGACTTACTTTCATCCCAACTTGTTTATAAGCTTTGTTAGGGAGGATTCAAAATAACCTTTATGTGAGGGCTATGTTAGCTCTAATCCTCAGTCATGGCCTTCTGGGGTCTTTACCAAGCATATGAGTTGTTTAGTTCGTTCTTTGAACTTTGGCTGATAAAAATTTAAACTTCTAGCCCTGTATAAGGTGACAAGTGTTCCATTTACAGCTCCCAGGTACTTTTTTGCCTTGCCTCATATGGTTTCTATATTTACCCTTTAACAAATACTCAAGGGAGTCTTGAAGGAGATTAACAAAGATCTTTTTCTGCATAGCTTTATTCTTTCCCAATACCATTTCCTGTATATCCCAGCAGCTTCAACTCCCTTTTCTGCAATCTCAGTCTGTTCAACACAGAGACACTGTTGTCCTGAGTGTAAGTTCATCTTACCTGGCCAGTCTGACAAGTGCTTCCAGGTAGAAAATTCAAACCATCATAGAGCTCACCTCATTAGTTTTCCTTTTGGCAGGTATCATAGTTCTGTGAGCCTATTGGCCAATATCTTAAAACAGTAGTAATGGCTTTCTATATTTTGTCCTGTTTTCCCACTGGGGAGATTAGTTTGTTAATATTATTCTAACATGGCACAAGGAAAAGTCTCACCTCAATGAAGATTTAAAATGTTACCTCTTGTGAACAAATAAACAAAATATGTGATATACAGTATAATGGAATAATGTTCAGCAATGAAAGAGAATGAAATGTTGATAGATGCTACACCATGGAACAATCTTGAAACATTTTGCTAAGTAAAAGAAGTCAGACACAAAAGGATGTATATTAAATAATTCCATTTATATAAAATGTCTAGAAAAGAAAAACATATAGAGACAAAACAGATTAACAGTTGTGTAGGGTCATGGGTGTAATTAATGGGGAGCATTTGCAAATGGACGTAGATTTCTTTTTTTTGTTAGTATGATGAAAATATTCTAAGATTAAACTGTGCTGATGATTGTAAAACTCAAGAACATACTAAAATTCACTGAAATATACAATTAAAATAGAGTTTTATGGTATACAAATTATGTCTCAATAAAGCACTCAATAAAGTGCTTAAAAATATTGCATCCTATAATTAACCATGCTTGAGAAAATTAAGGAAGAACTTATACCTGCATTTGGGTCAAAGCAGTATGGGATGGACAAGTTGTTGCCTGAAAAAGCCTCTTTGAAAACAATAAAATATGATCTCAAAACTCTGGAGCAGAATTAGTATGGCCAACATAGCTGGTGGGATGATAATGGCACTAGTATTGATTTGTAAAACATATAAGCATTATTGGGGATTACCATACATTACATTATAGTTGGCTGAACTTTTTTGTGGTTTGAAGGGAGAGAATATGGATGAGTGAGATTTGGGAATTAAATGGAATTCCTACTTCTCATGACTGGAGCACAGGGACATAAGCATTACAAAGACTTTAAAAAATATATGAGGATGGAGAGACCAACATGGCAGAGTAGCACGAAACTTTACTGCCTCTCTCATCCCTGAAATGCAGCTATATCAACACCAAACTATCTTGCACACCTAGAAAATTGATCTGATGATTAACACAACAATCTGCATAACTTGAACCACAGACTTCAGCAGATACACAGAACAGAGTGGTTAACTGGGGGTGAGAGAAGCCACAGAAGGTAGGGAGCTGCTTTTGCTTGCGGAGAGAGGCTGGAGACAGAGGGGACAGTACAAGAAAAGCACTCCCCTTGAAAGCAGCTGGAGAAAAAGAGAAAGAGTGGAAATACCCATAAGGGACTGAACAAGAAAGGGAGAAAGGAGAGGGTTTAAATATCATTTGGACTCTATAAACAGGGGAGATCAGTCTGCAGCTCTGTACCTGACAGAACTCTGGTGGAAAGGGCAAATCCCCAGGAGCAGACAGTTGAGTTCCAAGGGGTCCTTGGGACACACAGGAAGAGGTAGTTCCTCTACTGATAGGAAAGGTGGCAGACACTGTGTGGTCTCCTCACAGGCAAATGTAACAGTGGACCCCAGAGAACAGCCACATTTGCTGGTGTTGGAACAAGGATTTTAGGGGGCACTGAAACCTAGTACCAGATGTGTGTTGTGATTTATCATATTCCCAGAAATGCTGCTGCTACACGATTGTGCAAAATTTTTCTGGGGCAGTCTGCCACCTGGCCAGTCTCTGGGCATCTGTAACAGTGCAGTCACACAAATGTTCCTGGGGGTGGGCTGGTGTCTGCCCATTGCTCAACAAAACCCTCTCACAGAGCATCACTGCAAGTCAAAGCCTCAGGACCCTCAGAAGTGAGGGGTTTGGAAACACAGCCCCATCTGAGATAAAATTTGGGAAGGAGGTGCCACCTGGCAGGCTGACGGCTTGGTCATGGACAGCGTAGAAGTAGGGTGGGATGGAAGCTGGGGACAAAGTAGGGGTGCTCAATTGCTGGTTGGCAAGAACACAGAGGTATGATGATAGTGTCTGGGTACCTAGGTGACACCATTTTCACTTCTCCCTCACATGTGCACAGATGTGTACACATGCCACAAAGATCTACCCCAGTAAGCTAAGCAGCGTCATCTAGTGGAGAACAGAGCTGTTACACCAATTATATCATAATTAAGGGGTCTATTCTCCAAGAACACCTAACAATCGTAAACATTTATGTCCCCAATGTGAATGAATACAAATATATAAATCAATTAATCACAAGCATAAAGAAACTCATTGACAATAATACCATAATAGCAGGACTGCTGTAAGGACCCACTTACAGCAATAGACAGATCATCCAAGCAGAAAGTCAACAAGAAAATAATGGCTTTGAATGACACACTGAACCAGATGGACTTAACAAATATATTCAGAACATTTCATCCTAAAGCAGCAAAATACACGTTCTTCTTGAGGGCACATGGAACATTCTTCAGAATAGATCATATTCAGGGTCACAAATCAGCAGTCAGTAAGTACAAAAAGATCAAGATCATACCTGCATATTTTCCAGCCACTATGCTATGAAACTTGAAATCAACCACAAGAAAAAATTTGGAAAGACAACAAATACTTGGAGACTAAAGAACATCCTACTAAAGAATGAAAAGGCCAACCAATAAGTTAAAGAGGAAATTAAAAAGTTCATGGAAGCCAATGAAAATTATAACACCATAGCCCAAAACCTCTGGAATACAGCAAAGATGGTCATACTAGGGAAGTATATAGCAATCCAGGCCTTCCTAAAGAAGGAAGAAAGGGCCCCAGATACACAACCAAACCTTACACCTTAAAGATCTGGAAAAAGAACAGCAAATAAAACTCCAAGCCAGCAGAAGATGGGAAATAATAAAGACTAGAGCAGAAATCAATGCTACCAAAAACAAAAACAAAAACAAACAAAAAACAACAGCGGAACAGATCAATAAAACCAGGACAGGGTTCTTTGAAAGAATTAACAAAATTGATAAACCCCTAGCCAGTTTGATCAAAAAGAAAAAGGAAAGGAAAGGACCCAAATAAATAAAATCAAGAATGAAAAAGGAGAGATCACAACAACACTGTAGAAATACAAACAATAATTAGAGAATATTATGAACAATTATATGCCAATTAATTGGGCAATTTGGAATAAGTGGACAAATTCCTAGAAACTTATATACTACCAAAACTGAAACAAGAAGAAATAGAAAATTTGAACAGACTCATAACCAGTAAAGAAATTGAATTATTACTCAAAAACCTCCCAAAAAATATAAGTCCAGGAACAGATGGCTTTCCAGGGGAATTCTACCAAACATTTAAAAAAAGAGTTAACACCTATTCTTTGAAGCTATTACAAAAAATAGAAATGGAAGGAAAACTTCCAAACTCATTCTATGAGGCCAGCATTACCTTCGTTCCAAAACCAGACAAAGACCCCACTAAAAAGGAGAACTACAGACCAATTTCCCTGATGAACATGGATGCAAAAATTCTCAAAAACATACTAGCCAACTAAACACAACAGTGCATTAAAAGAATTATTCACCACGATCAAGTGGGTTTTATTCCTGGGATGCAGGGCTGGTTCAATATCTGTAAATCAATCAATGTGATACATAGCATTAATAAAAGAAAGGATAAGAACCACATGATCTTCTGAATAAATGCTGAAAATGCATTTGACAAAACACCATCCTTTCTTGATAAACAACCTTAAGAAAGTAGGAATAGAAGGATTATACCTCAAGATCCTAAAAGCCTTATATGAAAAACCCACCATGAATATGATTCTCAATGGGTAAATACTGAGAGATTTCCTGCTAAGGCCAGGAACATAACAGGAATGTCTACTCTCACCACCTTTATTCAACATAGTATTGGAAGTCCTAGCCTCAGCAATCAGGCAACACAAAGCAATAAAAGACATCCAGATTAGCAAGGAGGAAGTCAAACTTTCACTCTTTGCAGATGACATAATACTCCATGTGGAAAACCCAAAAGACTCCACCCAAAAAACTGCTAGAACTAATCCATGAATTCAGCAAAGTCTCAGGATATAAAATAAATGCACAGAAATTGGATCTATTTCTATACACTATTAATGAAGCAAAAGAAAGAGAAATCAAGGAATCGATCTCATTTACAGTTGCACCAAAACCATTAAATATCTAGGAATAAACCTAACCAAAGAGGTGAAAAAGCTATACACAGAAAACTATAGAAAGCTTATGAAAGAAATTGAAGAAGACACACAAAAAAGGAAAATTATTCCATACTCATGGATTTAATCTACACATTAAATGCAATCCTTAGCAGAAGAACATGAGATTTCTTCGCAGAGCTAGAATAAAGAATCCTAAAATATGTATGGAACCAGAAAAGACCCCAAATAGACAAAGCAATCCTGAAAAAGAAAACCAAAGCAGGAGGCATTACGATCCCAGACTTCAAGATGTATTACAAAGCTGTAATTATCAAGGCAGTGTGGTGCTGGCACAAGGACAGACACACATAGGTCAATGGAACAGAACAGAGAACCTAGAAATGGACCCAAAAATATATGACCAACTAATCTGACAAAGCAGGAAAGAATATCCAACAGAAAAAGTCTCTTCAGCAAATGGTGTTGGGAAAACTGGACAGTGACATGCAGAAGAATGAACCTGTACCATATTCTTACACCACATACAAGAATAAACTCAAAATGGATTAAAGACCTAAATGTAACACAGGAAAACCACCAAATCCTAGAGGAGATAGCAGGCAACAACCTCTTTGAACATGGCCACAGCAACATCTTATTCAACATGTCTCTGGAGGCAAGGGAAACAAAAGCAAAAATGAAGTATTGGGACCTCATCAAGATAAAAAGTTTGCACAGTGAAGGAAACAATCAGCAAAACTAAAAGGTAATGGGAAAAGATATTTGCAAATGACATATTAGATATAGATTTAGTATCCTAAATCTATAAAGAACTTCTCAAACTCAACACCCAAAAAACAAATAATCCAGTGAAGAAACGGGCAAAAGACATAAATGGACACTTTTCCAAAGAAGACATCCAGATGGCTAACAGACACATGAAAAAATGTTCATCACTCATTATTAGGGAAGCACAAATCAAAACCACAGTGAGATACCACCTCACCCCTGTCAAATGGCTAACATTAACAACTCAGGCTGCAACAGATGTTGGTGAGGATGCGGAGACCAAGAATCTCTTTTGCACTCGGGTAGAGCCTGAGTGGGAATGCAAACGGGTAGGAGCCACTCTGGAGTTTCCGCAGAAAGGTAAAAATATAACTACCCTATGATCCAGCAATTGCACTACTACGCATTTATCTAAGGGATACAGGTGTGCTATTTTGAAGAGGCACACACACTCAGTGTTTATAGCAGCACTATCAACAATAACCAAACTATGGAAAGAGTCCAAATGTCCATCGATAGATGAATTGATGAAGAAGATGTGGTATATATACACAATGGAGTATTACTCAGCAATCAAAAAGAATTAAATCTTGCCATTTGCAACAATGTGGATGGAGCTAGAGGGTATTATGCTAAGCGAAATTAGTCAGAGAAAGACAAATATCATATGACTTTACTCATGTGGAATTTAAGATACAAAACAGATGAACATAAAGGAAAGGAAGCAAAAATAATATAAAAACAAGGAGGAGGACAAAACATAAGAGACTCTTAAATATGGAGAATAAACTGAGGGTTCCTGGGAGATGTTGAATGGGAGGATGGCTAAATGGGTAAGGGGCATTAAGGAAGACAACTGTTGGGATGAGCGCTAAGAGTTACACATAGGGAATGAATCACTGGAATCTACTTCTGAAATCATTATTGCACTATATGCTAACTGGGATGCAAATTCTTTTTAAAATTTTTTAATGTTTTATTTATTTCTGAGAGAGAGAGAGAACGTGAGCAGAGGAGGGTCAGAGAGAGAGGGAGACACAGAATCTGAAACAGACTCCAGGCTCTGAGCTGGCTGACAGCACAGAGCCTGACGCGGGGCTCGAACCCATGAACCGTGAGATCATGACCTGAGCGGAAGTCGGATGCTCAACGACTGAGCCACCCAGGCGCCCCGTAAATTTTTCTTTTTAAAAAAACCTGCTGAACACAACAGTGAAACCAAAATGAAATTCGATACAAATGTGAAAAAAATAAAATAAGAAATATATGAAAAATCAGGAGCTAACTGTAGCAAAGCTATAGTTCTTAAAACTGTAATAAGCGATGCTTGCCTCATTAAAAAAAAACACGTAGAAACTATTCATAATTTAGGAGACTCTTTTAAGATTCCAATTTTACAAAATCAATATCAAGCCTCTACTAACAAAAATCTTTTCTTGGTATACATTTCTGAGATTGCTACCAAGCCTTGTTTCATATAACATGAAGATATTCATAAACCACTTCTCAGTGTTCATAAATAGCTTGTGGCTTTTTGAAAGGCAGTTGAATATGCCTACTGTTCAGTATTGCAAAACTGCATTATTGGTGGTACTACAGTGTACCAGGAGATACCCTACCCTCAAAATTCACATCTTTGTACATCCTATGCAATACTGTTCAAAGATTAATTGTTTTTTCTTAAGTGTAGAAATTGTGTGTGGAACAGCTCTTAGGACAAGAGAAGTTAAAATGACTTGTTAAAGAAAAAATATAAAATCTATTTGGTCAAGAAAGTGAAACAGTTAGACGGAGTTTGACATGTTCAACCATACTATATTTTGAAATTTAATTAAAATTTAGTTTGAATAAGGATAATTATTTCATGGTTCATAACCAAAACATACTAGGATTGAAAACAAATAGCTGATTCTGTTGACAGACTCATGGTATTAGATCATCTTTTAAGAGACAAAATTATGGCTGAATATGTTGAAAATATGTTTTGTACGCTATTTCAGTTTTTCACCCTGCGTAACATATTGCTTTTCCTGCTGTTGTTTGCAACCTTTTTACAGTTGGCATCAATACGTACATTAAATCTATTTTGATTGTTATGGGCACTGAGCAGCTCCCATTACAATAGTGTCCATTAAGTAGTGTTTTTATTGCCCAACTTACCATGCTTTTGTAATGTATGTTATTAAGTGCCACCCCTTTCCAGCACTTTGAGGATCTATAATTACCAAAGGAGGCAACTGTATGATGTTTGCAAATTTACAAAGAAGCTTGAACAGCAATACTGGCTGCTAGATGGCAATAACAGAATTTGTGCCTGGGGATCCTGCTGAAAAATGGTAATTTCAGTTCAATATTTCTTAATTTCCAGGGAACCATTTGAATATAGACCTCTGGGCAATCACAATCACACTCATTGGAAAGAGACATAATTGCAACACTGACAAATGCAACAAAATCTCTCAGTGCATTCTTTCTTATAATATTGCTCTACATGAAGCACTATAGTGGGTCATGAAATACAGGACTCTATTTTTTTTTTTTTTTTTTTTTGCTTTGGTAATGTATCATTATTTTTGTAACTTAAAACAATCACTCTCCCGAAATCAAGTACACAGCATAAATCTGGATGAAAAAAAAGATTAAAGTAATAGGGACAGGTATTGTCTTTCTCTTTATATAGCCTACTATCCACTGTTATCTTTCTCATTATTCTCATTTGCTTTACTTACACACCATGAAAAATTTATTCTTATTCAAATCTATTTTAGACAACTAAAACTCAAAGTCCTAGAAGCAGAAGCAAGGTGACTAAGGAAATGGTTACCCAAGGAGAGGAATTTTGGTCACAGTGAATCAAATGTAGCCCAAGAATAACATTGGAAGGGCCCCTGGGGGGCTCAGTTGGTTAAGTTTCCAACTCTTAGTTTCAGTTCAGGTCATGATCTCACAGTTCACAGGTTCCAGACCAGCCTCAAGCCCCCACTTCCCTCCCTCTGTTGAGCGCCTCCTCAACACAGAGGCCCATGTCAAGCCCCTGAGTGGAGCTCTGTGTCAGAAGCCTCAAGTCCATATTGACACTGTGGAGCCCACTTCAGATTCTCTCTCTGCCCCTCCTCTGCTTTCTCTCTCAAAATAAACAAAATTTTAAAAAACAATTAAAAATTATTTAAAACATTTTTTTTAAAAAGCACAGTATGGAAAGGTCAATACATAAGGTTCTAGATTTAGCAGCCAAAATATGGAGTTCTAGATCATAGTAGCAAAATTTATAGTGAACCATCCCGATACAGAAGTCAAATTTTCCCAGTGATATTTTTAAGTCCGTATGCAAATCAGCAGAATAGAAATGAACTAGCTGAAAGCTGACAAAACTATGGAGAAACTCCATTTATGACCAAAGAACCTTTTGAATAAGGCAAGGCAATATTTAATCAAATGACAAAAAATGAATTGCAAAATGAGCAGGAGTGGTCACTATGGAATAAAACAACTTTTTAAAGTTGGACAATCTATATGGGTTAAAGCATTTGAGACAAAAAAGTCACATCAATGGATACAGTTGAAATGGAAAGGAGGAGAATTGATAAGGATATTCTAGGAAGTAGAGAATGAGGCGTAAAGAGAGTCTGATATTGCTGAATAATATGGTAGATGTTTGCTGGTCTATTGATTAGATACAGACAATAATAAAACACATTTTATATAGTACTTTACAATTCACAGGATGTGAGCTCATATTGATTCACCTAACAACTTCTTGACATGAGGCCAGCAGGTATTTCCACTTTTCAGAAGAAACTAAAGGCTCAGACTAGTTAAAAAGCGTAGTGGTGAGTGTCCAGCAGAGATGATATTGGAACTTTAGTTCCCTAAATCCTAATCCATTGCTTTTTACTCACCATTACATAAAATTAAAACTGTTTTTTTAAAGGGAAGGTTTCTGGAATTATATTTTAGATCCCTTTTAGAAAAGAAATATCTAAATTTAACAATGGCAATTCTGGCCTTTGGACATATTTTCATCAACTTCCACTTCACCATGCTGAGGCTTTGCAAGCTGAAAGACTAAAGAAGTGAGAAGGGGGTCCAGGAGTAGGGGGGAAACTTGAGGAGCAATGCCATTCCTGGTCTTCAGAGCCTCAGGCTAAAATCTATTAGACCAATTTGCCTTGGACTGTCCAAATCCTATCTATAAAAAATGACCTTTTCATCTGACTGAAAAGACCTCCTACCTTTGGAGATGCTCCAGGCAATTTCAAATCTTCTACTGAAAAAATAAGAACTCTCGGGGCACCTGTGTGACTCAGTTGGTTAAGTGTACAACTTCAGCTCAGGTCATGATCTCACAGTTTGTGGGTTCTAGCCCCGCATCGAGCTCTGTGCTGATAACTCAGAGCCTGGAGCCTGCTTCAGATTCTGTGTCTCCCTCTCTCTCTCTGCCCCTCCCCCACTCACATCCTCTCTCTCTCTCTCTCTCTCTCTCAAAAGTAAATAAACATTAAAAACAAATTAAAAAAATAAGAACTCTTGTTAATTTTTTTAATAGTGTCACCTATATTTGAAGCCTAGAAGTTAACCATAGAATGCATTTCCTCTTTGCACTCTTTGTTCAGACACCAAGTTGAAAACCATATTTGATGGTTATCAGTGATATGCATCGGCTCATAAATAACCCTCTGATGTGTGTACGTGGGGGATTTTAAAATATGGGCTTTTCAATATGGATCTGTGTTACAAACATGTCATCATCTCACCATTCCACAATTTCAGAGGCTCAGATGGCTATAATTGCAGAGAAGAAAGTGAGTAATCTCTAGTCTATTTTAGAAACAGGAGACCAGATGATTCCCTTTCCATAAAGGACTAAGATTTCATCCAGTACTGATGCTGTGTCCGATAAGAACGTAGTAGTTTCTGTGGACGAAATCTGAACTGAGGCAAGCAATGTTACTTTCAATTCTGAAAATTATCTATGTCCAGTGCAGCAATCACCTAGTAGGTCCATTACTCCAATAAAAGAATTTCAAATGGAAGAGTTTCTTCTTTCTTCAGTTCCCCTTCCTAATTCTATCTTAAAGTGCATCTTGAATCTGAATGAGCTCCAGACAAACCTCACATACAAAAACAGGAAAATTCAAACCAATGCATTTATTATGCTCAGAAATCACAGCTGAATCCCAGCGCTGCCAAATCCAGCCTGGTTTGCTCAAACTGCGCGTGGTTTTCATAAGCATTGATTGCAGCCAAAATGCTGTTGTGCGACTTGAATTTTTATCCAATTGCCAAGTGACCAATGTTAACTTTGCATCAATATGAGGGTTTATTAGGCTTATTTTATGACTTTCTGCTTACTAGCTTATTTGGTTCTGCAAAAATTTCACACAAACATGAAAACTTCCTTTCAAATGACTGTCACTGAAGACAATGTTTTGTTTGTTTTCATGAATCCTGAGCTCTTAGAATACAATCGCATACCAAAAAACAAATAATACAGATCAATCCCTCCAGATATTTGGGAATATGAAAATGTAATTTTTATCTATAAAGAGAATTGTGTTCCTGCATCTTTAGCCATAAGACCACTAAAATAATTACTAGCAGTGGAGGCCTGTAAAAAAAAATAATGAGTTTTTTACATACTATATTGTAGAATAGATAAAAATAGAGTCCACGGCCCAGAGGAATTTAGGAGCATAAAGTTCTGCACGTAGATGCATATGGAAACAATGCAGGACTTAAGCACAGTAACAGAACTCACCTCTAATCGAAGATGCTCCCTAAGGAGCTTGTTACTATGAGATCTCTCGAGAGAGTTTCTAAAAACAATCTGAGTCTTGGGCATCTGGCTAGCATTCTACAGTAACAGCTTTTCACTGAAACTCAGTCTTACTGCTATCTATTCATACTTTTTTTAAGAAGGGAAATGGAAAGCTTAAGAAAGAAAACAGGAAAAAAAATAGAATTTAATGGTGTGAATGAGACTCTCTCCTTTAAGATCTGAATCTGTTTTGAGTAGAAATGTTATCCCAGAGATTGGCCCTCTCCTTGTGGTCAGTCTCTGCTAAGACAGTGGAAGGATGCAAGGAGGAAAATCTGAAGTAGCCTCATCTTTTGGGTTTTTGCTGAGGAAGAAAGTGTTGCCCATCAGAGGACTGGTAAATCTCATCTCTGTGCCCTCTCCTTATTGTCAGTCTCTGCTAAGAGAGTGAAAAGGGGTGAGCAGGGGAATCTGAAGTAGACTTTTCTTATGAGTCCTTGCTCTAGAAGAAAGTGTTCCCCATGGGAGGGATGGTGGCAGATGTCCATGCTGTCAGGCTCGGTGAAATACAGGAGGAAAGACTTCAGTACGCAATCTCCAAAGCCAATTTAGAACACAGAAGGAAATAATTAAATTGATTTAACAACAAAACCTCAGACTTGTATATATTGCTGGGTGTTTGGCAAGGTTGCCTGTATCACAAAGGCAGTGGCAGAAGGAAACAAACATTTCAGTCTGTCACTAATCAATAAATTTACATCTCACGGATATCTGCCCAATTCCGTGAGAGTTTTCATGTTTGCTTTTTACTGAGGAAACAGCAGTGTTGTCAATGATACTCTGGAGCTCCTATTATTTGTGTTTCCATTTGGAAACTATCAACACACAAGGTAGTCCGTCCAAACCCAGCTACTTTCAGAATCCCAAACAGTACACTGAAAAATGGTGTAAGCTTTCAGACCCTCTAAATTTATTTTATTATTATCCCAGGGTGTACTGGTGGCTCCAAATACATTACTGCTATCAAAACTGAGCACTGAAGTTTAAAAACACACTTTCAGTATATCCATATTTAATATTATTGATCACTAGTTTTAGTGATACTTAATAGCAAAATTACTTTAAAATTTAATTTTAAAATATCACAATAACAACTTGATGAAATATAAAGATTCATTTTCACAGGGTCATTTTATTCAAACTAATCCTAGAATCTAAATTCCAGAAAAATATTTGTTTTTCTTTTTTTCAGAAAATGTTTTATTAGAAAACCTAGGGGTGCCTGGGTGACTCAGTTGGTGAAGGATTTGACTTTGGCTCAGGTCATGATCCTGTGATTCGTGGGTTCGAGCCCCACCTCCAGCTCTGTGCTGACAGCTGAGAGCCTGGAGCCTGCTTCAGATTCTGTGTCTCCCTCTCTCTCTGCCCCTCCCCCACTCACGCTCTATCTCTCTCCTTCAAAAATAAACATTAAAAATTAAAAAAAAAAGAAAACCTAAATGATCCTAATATAGTATTTCATAATACCTCTAAGTGAATTGTATTTAATACCTTAAGTTTATCTAATAAATTAAAACATATAACAAAATTATCAGAATGTTATCTTAGTGAGCAGGGACACATTAGTCATAATTTTAACATGTTGAACAAAAAAAGAGCAAACAATGTTGAGGATGTAGTCTGTTTTGGTAAACACACTGATTTCTGTATAAGATTATTCATTTCACTTTATATAGTTAACAAAACTACACTTCAACAGCTTCTAGAAAAAGAGTCCCAGTACACTCATTTGTTTATTAATATACATTGGGTGCCAAGCATATCCCAAACTCTGTGCTTGCCAGCAAGAATAAAAAATGAACAAGAAGCATGCCCTAACACTCTACTAGGCAGCCAGCCATGTAAGTAAACAATAATGATATAAAGTGATAAATACCATGGTCCTGTCATATAGCAAGCTCAAGTTCATTCCTTCCTTGCGTTATACCAGGACTGTGCTTCCACCTGAAACGTCTTTACCAAGCTTACTACGTGGTCTGATCCCACACAACTTTCAGTGTACTCTGATTCATTCTTTGCAGAGATATGTTTTACTTCCTACATAGCACTCACCACCTCCTAGAGCTATATCTTTGATTTATTTCTTCTATTTTTCCCATGCTCTGTGTGGGCAGGAATTTTGTCTTGTTCATGTCTATGCTCCTAATTCTCAGAGGACAGTCTGGTATAGAGTAGGGGCTTAATAGTTGTTGAGTGAATCAATAAATGGAGAAATTAAAACAGTGTGGAGGTTCCTAAGGAAACTAACAATAGAACTTCCCTATGACCCAGCAATAGCACTGCTAGGAATTTACCCAAGGGATACAGAAATGCTGAGGCATAGGAGCACATGTACCCCAATGTTCATAGCAGCACTCTCCACAATAGCTAAAACATGGAAAGAGCCTAAGTGTCCATCAACAGATGAATGGATCAAGAAGATGTGGTTTATCTATACCATGGAATACTACATGGCAATGAGAAAGAATGAAATCTGGCCATGTGTAGCAACATGGATGGACCTTGAGGGTGTTATGCTGAGCGAAATAAGTCAGGCAGAGAAGGACAAATATCATAGGTTTGCACGTATAGGAGGATTAGGAGGAACTTGACGGAGGAACAAGGGGGAGAAGAAGGGCAGAAATGGTGGGGGAAAGGGAGAGAGGCAAACCATGAGAGACTCTTGAATGCTGACAAAAACTGAGGACTGATGGATGTGGGGGGGAGGAGGGATGGGCATGGAGGAGGGCACTTGTGGGGATGAGCACTGAGTGTTATGTGGAAACTAATTTGACAATAAACTATTTGTAAAAAAAAAAAAAAGAAAGAAATAAATATATGTTTGTCAGGCAAAAAAAATAAAAAAAAAAAAATAAATGGAGAAACTATAATAATGGCCAAAAAGGAGTTTTGCTTTCTTTAACACTATCAGTTCTGTCACACCCATATCATTATGAGTGGGTCATAACTGCAAGGAATACTTAAGAATGAAAGAGAATAATAACATTGAGGGTCTATTGAACAGATCAATTGTAAGGGGAGGCAGTATTCTTTATAAGATATTTGCTTTTCTTCTTGCTTAATTAAGCCCAGGGTCTCCCATGGTCACTTACCCAATAACTCAAGAGCTCAGTTTCTGCAGCATGTTTTTCTACCAGGAACAGCTTCACTGGACTTTCTTGTGATGTGGATAGTCCTTTGCTTGCCTCCTTGGCTTCTAAGGAAACTGAGATGCGTATTAATGTTGATTATGAGGAGATTTATTTAACATATAAACAATGAATACATTTGTTTTTTTGTTTTAATATAGAACTTTCTGAAGGATGACATTTGTATCTTTCCACTGGGAGTTTCCACCCCTAAAAGCCAAATTCCATTGCTATCAGGAGTGTTTCTTGGTTTGATCCTCCTGATCAAGCAGAGTCTAGATGACACAGAGATAGCAGCCTACCTTCTTGAATCGTACTGCTGGGATATGACCTAGTGGAAGTCACTTTTCCTCTCTGAGCCTCAGCATAGCATAATTGGGGGTGAAATCAGTAGTGTTCTAGCAAGGATTAAATGAGAGAATTGATGGAAAATACTTAGCAAAGAGGTAGGCCCTTGTAAATAAAAAATTAATGGTAATTCTTACAGGCATTGCCATCAATCTCCTTTCTTCTTATAATGCAAAATTCTATAAAATTTCTACCATTAGCTATTTATATTATGTACTTTGGAAAGGAATACTGCAAAAGATGGTTACTATTCCAGCCTCCAGTCATGCGTGGGGTGTAGGCTCAATGGGGAGACTAATGATAATAGTCACATTTCTCCCATAATTTTGTTTTTGCATTTCCTGAAAAAACAAAAATATGTCCCAATGTATTTGATTCCCGTAGAATTTTTGTGAGGTAGATAGGCCAATGTGAATGCTCTTACTTTGTGATAGGTGCATTTAGCAAATGAAACCATCCTGTATGCTCATGGAAAAGCTAAGAGAAACATGTCATCATGACATCATGATTAAGAACAGTTAGAGCTTTATAGTCAGACAGACATGGGTTCTAACTCTACAACTTGAATTATCTAACTTTTCTGTTTCCTCATAAAGCAATTGTGGGTAGCAAATCACAAAATACAGATAAAGTGGTTAGCAGGACACTTGGCACATAGATAGTGTTCAGTATGCCGTTAGTCTGTATCATCATTACCAGGCAGCATCTTAAATTCTCTCCAGTCATGATGCTAAGACAGCCAGGACTTAGAAAATTTACCAGCCTTTTCCTGCAGCCATAGAATTATAGCCTTATTCACAGAAAAGTCAAAATTGAGATCATGTATACACACACACTCACGCACATGCACACACACTACTCCTGGTCAAGAAATGGAATTTAGGTATCCTAGATGCTGCTATGTATATGATTTTAATCCATTATTTTTATTAGTGCCAAATTAGTGAAAACCATAGCATGCCATCCATCAAGAGGAGAAAGAGTGCCACTCTTGACTGGTGGAACATCCTGTGACTTATTTACAGTGTACCTGTGTGACTGGCACGAGCACATTCTCTCCGCTTTGGCCTTCAGGGCCATATCTGATTTTTCCCGTGATTGATGGGTGATATATAAGTCTGCTTTCTCAGTAACCCCAAAATCTCACCTCATTGTCCCCTACTCAGGTATTAGTAGAAATGAAGTGATCTCTTTTCCAGAACCTCGAACTAGAAAGGCATTCCCCAAGGCCCCACGGCAAACTGGAATTTTCCCTCTCCATGTGCATCTGCCTATTAGGCTCTCCGCCAATTACAATTCACTGAGGGTTTCAGGCTTGAGGGTTCTAAGTGGATTTTAAATTTAATCTTAGGACAATTATCACCATATAATGCTCCTTTAATTTCTGGATTTGGCAGCACCGATGAAAATGTGTCTTATTTATTAGCCCTTTCATTTCTAGCATAAGCCAGGACTAGCTCCATAATACTTGTGAAGTTGATGAAATTTGTCTAAGAGCCTCCCTCCTCGCCTCTATTCTAGCACATATTTCTACAGTCTGGAACAGGCCCTCTTTCAGGGTCCTCAGGTCTCCTCCATATGCAACTTGGAGACTCAGAGAATACCATCCCAAATCAACCCATCACCAATTTCTTTCATAAGGGCCCTTCCCTTAGGATCCTATGTGGAGTGATTACCCTCAGAAAAATTCACTTATTAATTTTGCATTAGTGCATTCATCCACTCAATATCCATCTACTGGGTACTTATAATGTTCCAGGAAAAAAGACATGAAGATAGTTTCTATCCTTGGGAAGTTCATACAGTGAGGATGTATGAAAGGAGATGCCTAAATTAACTTGGCACCATCTGTCTTGCCCTATTTCTGTCTCTCTGGAAGCTGAACTCTGTGCTATGATGAATCCTCAAAATAGATCCAAGTCACCATAACAAATTAATTGTGTAGCAAATAACCACATTAGGTGTATACTTAGTGAACCAAGTCAGTTATCTGAAAAATTTACTATCTGATTTTCTTAAAATTTGAAATTGTCTAGTCATATCCAACCCTTACGTAACAATTAAACCAACACCCACGTGCCTACCACCCAGCCTGAGAAATAAAACATTTCAGGCTTAATTGATGTCCTTAACATATACTTGCTACAAGATTTCACCAGCTTCTGCCCCAGGGTTAAAAACTACCCTGTATTTGGTATTTACTATTCCCATGAGCATTTTAATATTATTTCTATATTTCATGTACCCATGCACAACATCAAGAAATATTTTACATGGTTTTAAATTTAATCTAAGTGGATCTGGACCATATTTATTTCCCTCATGCTTGCTTTTTGTTTCAACAACAGGTTTTCAAGATTTATTCATATTGATACTTGTAGATATAGTTTATCCTTTGTATCAATATAACACAGTTTACTTACATACTGTGCAGTAAAGGACTAACTCACCAAGTCTGGGTTGTCCACACCCTGTACATTCCAAAGAAAGATTTGTTTTTTGCCCAGTTCCCAGGATGTAACCTCTAAGCCCTTGGAGCATCCAGTCTGATAATAGTGTCCTTGTTTGCCCAAGGTTCCACCAGACAGTCTATACTAACAATGTGATTTATGTTGGAGCAGCCAGTCCTCTGGAGGATCCTAGTGAATAAAGTCAGCCTATGATCAGCCACATAGGCAGTCAGCATAATTTAGGTGACCAGCTCCCATAAAATCTTGGAAAGCAAGACTCAGATGAGCTTCCAATACTTTACAATACTTCATGTATTGTGTTGTGTTGTCACATTTCTGTGAAAATGTGCTGTATATATATTCTTGTAGGAAAGGACAACTGAAAGCTTATGCCTGGAGTCTCTTTGATTCTACTCTAGGTGTCTTTTTCAGTTGCTGATTTTAAACTGCATTCTTTCACTGTAATAAGCCACAACCAGGAGTATAATCATTTTGCCGAGTTTCAGGAGTCCCATCCTGTAAATCATTAAGCCTGAGAGTGGTCCTGGGACCTCCAAATACATATACTTCCTTATTGATTGATGTTGTTTCCAGATTTTTGCTATTGCATGCAATGCTCATGATGAACAACTTACTCATGGGTGAGTGAAATTCCTTGTCATAGGAACTGAGTTCTAAAATTGTGAAGTAGTCACTAAGGGGCCCCTGGGTGGCTCAGTTGGTTAAGCATACGACTTTGGCTCAGGTCATGATCTCACAGTCCGTGGGTTCAAGCCCCACATTGGGCTCTCTGCTGACATCTCAGAGCCTGGAGCCTGCTTCAGATTCTGTGTCTCCCTCTCTCTCTGCCCCTCCCCTGCTCACTCTCTCTCTCTGTCTCTCAACCTAAAATAAAGACATAAAAAATTTTTAAATGAAAAAATAAATAAAATTGTGAAGTAGTCTCTGAAGTAGGTATAGCATTTCACAATTCCACCCACCACCTATGAATCTCCATCACTCCTATTTTCACTGACACTTGGTACTGTTAGACTTTTTAGTTTCTGGAACTCTAATGTTGAGAGATTTTATTTCCTTATTTTGATTTTCATTTTCATGGTGATTCACGAGGCTGAACATCTTTGTGTAATCTGAGATTTTCTTCTCTGTCAATTGCCTATTTATATCTTTTGCACTTTTCTACTGTGTCTGTTTATTATTTATAGAGGTTCTTGATGTATTTGTAATTAATTATTTAATGGTCATGAGTATGGCAAGCATATGCTACTATGGCTGATCTTTTTTTTTTTTACTTTGTCTATATAGTTCATACTATAGAACTTTAAAGGTTCAGTGTAGTAAATTTTATCATTCCTTTTTCTTTATGATTTATACTTTTCTTTATCTTGTTTGAGACTTTCCCCTAGCTCAATGTCATAAAGATACTCTCCTATATTTTCTGTTAAATGCTTTAAAATTTTTCTTTTTTACATTTAGGTATTTTATCTCTCTTGAATATATTTTTGTGCATGGTGTGAGAGGAAACATTTTTTCCCATATAATCAATTTTCCCCATAGCAGTTTTGTAATAGCAGTATACCTTCTTCCTCTCCCCCAATTTTTTAAAATGTTTCCTCTGTAGACCAAGTTTCCATAAGTCTCTTCCATTTCTTGCTTGTTGATATCAATCCATCTTTATGTCTATTCCTATACCCAACAGTATGTCTATGTCTATCCTATAGCTTTATTTTAAAGCTTGATCTAATATCTTGGTATCTGGTGAAGTGTGCCCTCACCATATGGTTCTTACACAAAATTATTTTAATTCAAAGTAAATTTTTACATTTTCACAAAACACTTGAGATTTCAATCAAAATAGCATTGTGTGTATATAAATATAAATATATCTCAAATTATTGGAAGTGTACGCATTGGAAATATTTAGTCTTCCTATTGATTCCACACATTTATGTGATCTTTAATATATTTCCATAAGATTTTATCCCTTTCTCCATGAAGTTTTACATATATTTTGTTACATCATTCCTAGATACCTTATGTGTTTTGTTTGTTATTGCAATATTGAAAACTACTTTCTAGTATATGGAAATACAACTGATTTTTAAATATTTATTAGAAACCTTGCTGAACACTCATCAATTCTCATGATTTTCTTTTCAATTATCTTGTATTTTCTTTGTAGACAAATATATTTAAGCAAATAATGACAATTTTGTTTTATATTCTCTTATTTCCCCAAGCTGACCTAAATCTGATTCTGACACTCCATTCTGCTGAAATAATGGGAAATTCTACCTCAGTGGTTATAGGTCTTTACCCCCTCATACTCACACCCCCCAGATTATGCCATGGCCCGGGATCTTGTATATCACCAAAAAGTCAGGGAGGTTCCATCCCATCAGTCAATAGCTAAAGGTCTACACTAGCTACCTTTGATGCAATATATTCCATGTCCCAAGAGACAGAGTTGTGTTAGGTCTGATGGCTTTGGTGTCTCTGTACCATGCTAGAGGTATCGAAATCTCTGCCAAACCTGGGAGCCCCAGGTCCAGCCTCCACAGGCCCCATGTGTAACCATCTTCTCTGAGATATTGAGCTCTCAGGCTACTGCCACAGTTCCACATGGACAAGCAGGGTGGGAGTTTGCCACCAATTCCTCCACTACCAATTAGCCCTCTAAAAACAATCAAAAGTTCTGTTTACCTGAGTGGAACTAACTACACAAATTAAAATCTTAATAAATTCCCCATGTGCTAAAATCACCTTTAAACAGGTTGTTCTTTCTGCCAAGTTTCTATTTAGTTGCCAAGGGTTGGGTATTTATCTCTTGGCACCTAACTTTCCTGCCACCTTTTAACCTCAAATGTACACATACACCAGTAATTTGGCCCATTTGGCTCCAGCCTCATCCAGCCACACATTTAATCTTTGCTTTCCTAAAGCCTTTTCTAAAACAAAGAATTTAATACTACCTTTTCTGGTTTGCTTTCTTACTCTCATCACCTCATTTGGTCAGCAAAGAGCCCTTTTCAGGAATGTTCATTAAGAAGTAATTTTCCATCTCACATTTGTTCTAGTCAGGAGGACATCTAGCACACCTTCTGTAGTTACTAACCTAGAAGGCCATACAGAAATCTACAGAGTGCTAGCGCATTTGTATGAGTCAAGGAAGGACCAAAGAAGGAGGGACGGCAACTATAGCGGAAAGGGCAGACACTGTCAAGCTAAGGAAACTGAAGGCAAGGGGACCTTTCTAGCAGAAGGACTCATCTGTGCAAAGGGACAGAATCTTGATACACTAGAGCCCATATTTTTAAAATTCAAAGGAGTTATCTATGTCTTTTAGCAAAAACAGAAAGGAAAGGGTAGGAACTTGGGCTAAAGAATTAGTATTAGACAACTAAAGGTCTTTCACTCATAATAAATAATATATATCATAAGTATTGGGATCTACTGAGGATATCTGAGTGGAAAAAAAGGAAATGGCATGTTTTTCTCCTTAATTGATAATGTCATGCTGATAATTGATACCAACTCAATACTTCTTAAATTTTTTGCATTTAAAAAATTTTTAAATATTTATTTATTATTTTTGAGAGATAGAGAGAGACAGAGTGTGAGTGGGAGTGGGGCAGAGAGAGAAGGAGACACAGAATCTGGAAGCAGGCTTCAGGCTCCGAACTGTCAGCACAGAGCCTGATGCGGGGATCAAACTCACAAATCATGAGGTCATGACCTAAGCTGAAGTCCAATGCTTAACCGACTGAGTCACCCAGATGCCCCAAATTTAAATTTTTTTAATGTTTATTCATTTTTGAGAGAGAGAGAGAGAGAGACAGACTGAGCATGAAGGAGAGAGACACACACAAAATCTGAAGCAGTCTCCAGGCCCCGAACTGTCAGCACAGAGCCCGATGTGAGGCCCTGAGCTGAAGTCGAATGCTCAACCAACTGAGCCACCCAGACATCCCATTAAATTTTTTGCATTTTAAAAGAATATGTTATATCACTAGGAGATTGAAAACTTAAAACAAAGAGATAACCACTACAAAACTATCAAGATGGCTAAAATCTAAAAAGCTGACACTACCAAATGCTGAAGAGTGTGAAGCCACAGGAAACCTCATTCTGAGCTGGTGGAAATACAAAATGGTACAACCATTTTGGAAGACAGTCTGACAGTTTCTCACAAAGTTAAATATAGTCTAATGGCACAATTGTACTTGTTTTCTCAAATGAGATAAAAATTAATATATATACACACATAGAACTTGCCTAGGAATGTTTATAGTAGTTTTACTTATACAGCTGACCCATGAACAATATGGATCTGAACTGCCTGGGTCCATTTATACATGGATTTTTTTTACAGTACAGTACTATAAATGTATTTTCTCTTCCTGATGATTTTCTTAATAACATTTCCTTTTATATAGCTTACTCTATTATAAGAATGCAGTATATAATACATATACCATACAAAATATGTGTCAATCAACATGTTATTGGTAAGGCTTCCAGTCCATAGTAAGCTATTAGTAGTTAACTGTTTTGGGAAATTAAAAATTATATGTGGATTTTAAACTGCGTTGGGGAATGAGATGAATCTGCTAACTCTTGTGTTGTTCTAATGTCAACTGTAATTATCAAAAATGGAAGCAACCAAGATGTCCCTCAATAAGTTAATGAATATGATAATAATAACACGTTAATGGATAAAGAAATTGTGGCATATCCATAAAATGGAATATGATTCAATGATAAAAAGAAATGAGCTATCAAGCCACAAAAAGACATGGAGGAACCTTAAATGCGTATTGCTGAATGAATGAATTCAATCTGAAAGACCCACAAACTGTCTGATTCCAATTATATAATATTATGGAAAAGGCGAAACTACAGAAATGGTAAAAAGATCAGTGGTCTTCAGGGGTTCAAGGTTAAGGGACAGGGAGGAAGACAAGAAATGAACAGAGGAAATGAGATTTTTTGAGCAGTGAAATCATTCTGTATGAGACAGCAGTCATAGATACACCACAGCATGCATTTGTCAAAACTCACAGAATGTATAACACATGGAATGAACCTTAATATATACTATGGACTTTGATGATAATACATCACGTGTAACAAATGAACCACACTAATGCAAGATGTTAATAGGGGAAAACAGGAAGGGGGCAGGGGGAGACGGTATGAAGATGTATATGGAAACTCTGTACTACCTCCTCAATTTATATATACTACCTCCTATATTAATATATATATGCACACCCACATAAATGTAAAGACATATGTTTTTTCAATTAAATTAATAGGCTTAATTTGTTAGAACAATTTTAGGTTTGCAGATAAACTGATGAGGTAGTACAGAGTTTCCATATACACACACATATAGCTGAGAGAAGAAAATAGCTGCATTCAAATCAATTAACACTTCCAACTCATTCTACACGTACATTCCACTATTCTATACACACATATACACACTGTGCTCCAGCCACTATAAAAAGTACTGAGATTAGAACTTCATAAGGGGGATGCTGGGTGGCTCAGTCAGTTCAGCGTCTGACTCTTGATTTCAACTCAGGTCATTACCCCAGGGTCATGGAATCGAGGCCCACGTTGGGCTCCAAGCTCAGCTTGGAGCCTGCTTGAGATTCTCTCTCTCTCTCTCTCTCTCTCTCCCTCTGCCCCCTCCCTTGCTCACACACTCTCTCTTTCCCAAAAAACAAAACAAAAAACAAACAAAAAAAACAAAACTTCATGAGGACAGGAATATCTGCCATTGAGATTTGTGTCATTGATGTATCCCAAGTGCCTGCCACAGATGGGCCCTTTATAATTAATTAGGTATATAATTTTTAAATTAATGAGTAAATTAATACAAATATGCAATAGAGAAGGGAATTTGGATAATGATCAAAAATAATCTGGGGCACCTGGGTGGTTCATTCAGCTAAGCGTCCGACTTTGGCTCAGGACATGATCTTGCATGAGTCTGAGCCCCACACTGGGCTCTGTGCTGACAGCTCAGAGCCTGGAGCCTACTTCAGATTCTGTGTCTCCCTCTCTCTCTGCCCCTCCCACCTTCAAAAATAAACATTAAAATTTTTTTTAATTTAGAAAAAAGAAAGAAGGAATCCCCAGTGAGTCTAGAAATGACTTTTCAGTAGGAAAACAGTGTTAGCATCAGTGAAAGAAAAAAGGAAGGATGAGACAGAACTAGAGTGCATTGGTGAGAGGGTGCCTATATGTGTCTATGGAAAGTAGCATAATTGGGACCCTTCAAAAGAACTTGAGAAGCACTTTATCTATTTAATCAGGTGGGTGAGGACCAGGAAATACACAGATTTGGACTTTGTCACCATAGAGAATTTAATTTCCAAACAAATTTACTGTGTTGATGGTTAAGATCAGTATATTCCTTACATAGGAACTTTCTATTGAGATATTGCTGTGGTAACACTTTCTGTTCCATATTTCACATATGGGAGAATGCTAAAAACAGGTCGGGTGAGACCAGAAAGAAGCAAATCAGGAAAATTTCAGGGAATTTTTATGACTGTGTTGACACTGGCTTGCCTGAATATAAAAAACTGTCTCTTAAGATGCTCAAAACGTAGCTTAGAAGAGTTGAATTGTAAATGAAGGAATGTTACTATAAACGTACTAAAAGAAAACACAAAAAAATCTTTAAATAAATGAAACTCAGCAGCCATAGAGGGGAAGTATGACCAGTTGCCCATATAAAATTTAAAATATTTCTATGTTGAATAATGACACAAAAATACTAAGACATAATCACAAAAAGATTTTCAATTTTAAATACTGGACTAATATTCATTAGTCAGATAATACAAATAACATAAAGAGAATAAGTAGATAATTCACAGAAGAAGCAAATCAAAGGTTCAACACATCCTAAAATGTTAAATCATTCCAGTAGTGGAACAATGCCAGTGAGGATCATTTTTTCAAATCTATTAGATGAGATAAGATTTAAAAATTATTCAATTTCAATAAAATTGAATTTCAATAAATTAATATTATTCAACTATCCAGTGCTCTTAGAAACGTAGGTAAACTGACTTTCATAAATATTCTTAATGAAGAATAAATTTTTTCAAGTTTTAGAGGTTGAGTAGGCAAGTTTATCAACAATAATGATACCCAGTACTTATTATATGCTATGTATTTTTTAAAATACTCTACGTTTATATTTAATCTTTACAGTGACTCTGTAAGGTAGATACTGTTATCATCTCTATTTTACAGATAAGAAAACCAAGCCATGGAGATGTCAAATAATTCACTTGGCAAAAAGTTCACATATCTATAAAGTAGAGATGCTGGAATTTAAATCCAAATAATTGGGCATCAGAGTTCATGACCTTAACCTCTCTATAGTACCACCTGATGGTGTTGCATATATTGTTTGAAAATGTACCTGGGGATTTTGTTTTTATCCAGAGATGGTGAGGCTAACGAATCAAAAAACAATCACTGTGGAAAAGATAGTTTGTTCAAAAAGCAGAATCAGGCCTGTGAGCACAGAGAACAAACTGATGGCTGCTGGGAAGGAGGGGTGTGGGGAGACGGGAAAAATGGGTGAAAGGGAGTGGGAGACACAGGCTTCCAGTTATGGAATGAATAAGTCATGAGAGTAAAAGGCACAGCACAGAGAATACAGTCAGCGTTGCTGTAATGTGTGTACGGTGACAGATGGTAGCTACACTTGTGGTGAGCACAGCACAGTGTACAGACTTGTTGAATCACTGTGTCGTGCACTAGAAACTAATATAACACTGTGTGTCAACTGCATTCAAATAAAAAAATAATTTTTTTAAACAGGTAGTATTTTAATGACAGTTCCCAAGTGGAAGGTGAATGCTATGTTGTCAGATTCATAGGGAAGCCCCAGGGTCAGTCCAGAGGCAGAAGTGAGGGTGAGGTATGAGCAAGAGACTTTACTGTGGTTGTTGTAATAAGGGACGGGCAAGGCATGGTAAACAAGCTCAGCAGATTTAGGATTAGATCGTTTGAATACTTTCAGTAGGCTCTGGACTACAGGATATTGGAGGCAGAGGAATATTGCGTCCTGGAGTATAAGAACCAGATAGAGTTCAGGTATAGACTCTGGATTGGTTGATTTGGATATCAAAGGCATGTTTTCAGGCAAGCTGTAGGCCAGCTCTTAAAATTAAGTAACCCAAGAAAGGACAGGCTCTCCTGGCAAGGCCCCAGGTGCCAGAGCATCATGAATACAGGAAATAAAATATATTATTACTACACATATGTATACTCTTTGTCTCAGCAATTTACCATCCAGGAATTGGAAGTGCATAAGCAGAGATGTATAAACCACAAATACTCAGTCCAGCACTGCTTGCAGCTGTTCAAAGTTTCTATTAACAAACACGGAAGTCTGGTGTTTGTGGAGGCTAAGAAGTGAGGCTGTGACTATGAGAAGGAAGTTGGGGTTCCAACAAAGCACCATTACAGGTGTAGGTGTTTCTAGAGAGTTCTAACTACTAACCAGAGCATGGTGACAGTGATTCTTAAACTTCAGTGAGTATCCAAATCACCTGAAGGGCTTTTGAAAACAGAATCCAGATCTCTGCTCCTCATCTCTAGAAATTTTTATCCAAAAGGTATGGGCCCCAAAATGTGCATTTTTAACAAGTTCCAGGTAATTCCAATGCTGCTGGTCTAGAGGCCACACTGTGGGATGCATGGCCTAAGAGGAAGAGCTGTTGAATGAGGACACCAATTTGGAGATGACTTTCTTTTTTTTTTTTTCTTAATATAGTTTATTGTCAAGTTGGTTTCCATATGACACCCAGTGCTCATCCCAACAAGTGCTGTCCTCAATGCCCATTTTCCCCTCTCTCACCCTCCATCAACCCAAGATGAGAACTCAGTTTGTTCTCAGTATTTAAGAGTCTCCTAGGGCTTGCCTCCATCCCTCTCCATTCTAAAAGTTCAATTCAACTGACCTTGACGAAGAAGCAGCCATCAGCCACACCTGTAAGACTGCATGAGCAAAGCTTGCCACCAGAGGGCAGTGCTAGAGGTTCTGGGCACCCTAGTTTGGACAGAGATCCTATCCTAATTAGACCTGACTTAATTGGATGACACATTTCCAGAATCATTCACTTTTCAAGTAAGGTTGGGTAATGATTCTTAAACACGGCTGTTTTGAGCAACTGGCTTCAAGATAAATATTTGAAGGTCAGTGCTTAGGTTTGGAATGTTCAGATGGCCAAGTCACATATGGGTTACAGAAGACCCCAAAAGAGGCATTAAAAACATTGCAGCCTAAAAGCTCAGACAGGGATATTATTCTGCACAGACATGTTTCAACTTCTCTATATGGTCTCTTCGATATTCATTCGTATACATTTCTGTGGAACTTGACCCTGAAAGGTAGCTCTACATATAACCCATGCTCCTTCCCCCTTTTGCTAGGGTAATGCCATGAGAATTGTGTTTTCAATACATCAGTTTCTCATGAAAAATAATAGGAAATATTTGTTTGAATCTTTGTTCTAAACTTT
Source organism: Hyaena hyaena (assembly GCF_003009895.1). Classification (NCBI taxonomy): domain Eukaryota; kingdom Metazoa; phylum Chordata; class Mammalia; order Carnivora; family Hyaenidae; genus Hyaena; species Hyaena hyaena. Next base: position 1,761,347 of record NW_024080986.1, on the reverse strand, counting down.
AATCAAATTCAGTCGTGAAGTTGGATTTTAGTTATTTTACTTCCAGAATTGTAGACTAAATTGTGAAAGAAATACCAGAAAGTATCTAAAATACCTTGTATATTTTTTATCATCTAAAATCATAGTTTCTATCATAAATTTTGTATAGAACTCATCTTAAAAATAGTGTAATCATATTGATCTGAATTATAGAATAGGAACTGTGAGTTTTCTTCAATTATTGTCACTTACATATAGCTTTGACAATGCCAAATATTTTCAAAGAAAGGATAATAGAGACAAAAGGAATACTGTTAATATATGATGTTTTATAAATAAAATCTAAGAATTGAATCAAAATAATTCAGTTTCAGAACACTAGAGTAAAATATTATTCCCATTGTGGAATACATTACAAAGTAGAAAAAAGAAATTTTCTGGTGTCATCAAAAGCTAATAACTATTTTCTGTTGTTCAGTATTTAAATCAGAAAGGTGTCCCTTCCAAATCTGAGAGACTAGGAAAGTTTTAGATAACGACCTCACTTCTTTCTGAATATGACAAGCCATATTATTTGATTTTAGCAAAAATCTGTAATTGCAATGACTAGATCTTACCTCACAGATTCACATACTACCTCTGAGATGGTTGGGAAAGAGTGACAATGGTTGGCTAATAGGGACAAAGAATAAGGACCAGTGAATATCCAGGTTAAGCAGATTGCATTTACAGCTGAGCAGCACATCTCCCAGCTATTAATACCAAGGACTAGTCATAGTTCATATATTCTCACTCTTCACAGCCTGGCAAAAGGCTTCGGCAGCAGAAGGCTGAGTCATTTTTATCTGCCCGTTGCCATGGGATTCTATTGCCCTGGAGACCCTTCTACTGGAGCCTGCATCCCCAGCCACAGCGTCACTCACGCTGGGAACTCTCCCTGAGCAGGAGCCGAGATGGCCCACCAGTGATCTCAGTTCAAAACCAGAAAGTGTCACTTCTGCAGTGGTTAAGTGAGTGTTCCCTTTTCCATGAGTAAGCTATTTAGTCTGGTCATTTCTGCTTTTAACCTAATGCCATGTAGTGTGTGTGTGCGTGCGTGTGCATGTGTGTGTGTTTGTGTGTGTGTGTAGGCGTGTGAGCATGCATATTGTAAATTGACTAATTTACAATTTGTGCTAGTGTGTGCGATGTAAGTATAACTGACTTATCGCTTCTCGGCCTTTTGGCTAAGATCAAGTGTAAGTATAACTGACTTCTAATGCAGCAGTATGACAAACGAATCACTATATTGACCCACTTCTTCTCTGAGCATAGAATGTTAAGATTTATGTGATTCAGTCACGAGTTCTGCCACTCTGCCTCATGCTAAAAAACCTAAAAAAAAGGAAAAAGGTAAAGAAAAAAACATAAAATATTTCAACATAATAAGTGACCAATAAATACAGAAAACACATATTTAAAATGCATGAAATATGTATATTTAATGTTTTAGGATTACGAGTTAATATATCTGTTAGGTAAAATTTCCATGAAATAGCATTCATCTGTTTCTTTGTAAGATTACTGAGTCTAGACTGAAATTTAGCTTTTACTTTCAATAAGGAAAATTTTTCTTAGCAAATTAATAATCTGGTAAGCCCAATAAGGTGATGTTTAAATTTCTTAAAAGTACGTCTTTTTTCAAATATGTTAGAACAACTTAGAAGCACTGATTTACACTGAAACAATTTATATATATGTATATATATAATTTTTATCTGCCTGATAACATTTTATCTGTTGTTTGCTAAAGATTTTATAATAATTCATTTTTATAAATTTGTGGCACATAAGTTATTCCACAGCATATTTGAATACAGAATTTATATTTCATAGTAATTTATGCAAGGATTAGTCAAACTGGAGGAGACAAATAAGACTTAAAGATCAATATTATGTTTCTATACAATTCTATGATAAAAGAATAATTTTATGAAAATATAATTTTTTATTCAATTAATATTTATGCACAAAGGCCACTGGCTGCTATGACAGAAGCTGGTAAGTGCCTATCTACTATTCCTTCTCCACGTGTTACCGAATAGCAAAACCCAGCTTTCTGTTATGTGTGGGCATGACAGTGCGCCAAGCTGAGAAACTACATTTCCCAGCTTCCTTTTCAGATAAAGGTGGACACATGAATGGCCAGTAGAGCATAACAGAAGGTATAGGTGGGGCTGACTTGGCAAGATGGTAGCCCTTCCACCTGTCACTGGCTTGTTCCCTAGAACATTTGAATCCTTACAAATGTAAGGGCCGGAGCTCCAGGAGAAAAGCCAGCATTCAAAAGGCCAAAGATAAACAAGAGAAAGTCACTGGAAGAGTGGTGACTGTATTAGTTAGGGTTCTCCAGAGAACTAGAACCACAGAATACACACACACACACACACACACACACACACACACACACACGGTTAAATATTTAATTCACATATATACATATATATACAAATATATGTGTGTATATATGATTTATTATAAGGAATTGGTTCACATGATTATAAAGTCCCAAGATCTGCAGGCATCAGCAAACTGAAAACCCAGGAAAGTTGATGTTTCAATTTGAGTCTAAAGGCTGGAAAATAAAAACAAAAACCTAAAAACAATGTCCTAGTTTGAAGGCAGTCAGGCAGGAGGAGTTCCCTGTTACTCAGCCTTTTGGTTCTATTGAAACCTCAATTGATTGGATGTGGCCTATCCACATTAGGAAGGACAATCTGCTTTACTCAGTCTACCAATTCATATGTTAATCTAACCCAGACACCCTCACAGGCACACTCAGAAGAATGTTTGATCGAATATCTGGGCACTCCATGGGCCAAGCTGACACACAAAATTAATCATCACAGTGACATCTGGCCATCACACATCTTCCCTGGACAGCAAGCCTCCGGACTTCTTTTATGTTAAAGAAGAATAAATCTCTGCCTTACTTAACCCATTGTGTTTCAGGTCTCTCTTAAAGCCAAATTCAATGTCTAACTGATGTATGACTATTAACATCTAAATAGGGATTTCACAGAAATATTTTAAATTTTCAAACATTATTATCACATGATTAAACTCTCAGCAAATATGTCCTAAGAGGTATCTAAGATTAGGAGATAAAATCTTTCCTAAACCAATTTACGTGATGATAAACTACAAATGTTATCATACTGAAATGTTTAAATATTTTTTCTTATTGAAAATATTGTCCTATTTTCTTATCTTTTATCCACTTCAGCTGGCTAGTTCAGATTCATCTTTCATAATTGAGTTTACATGTCGACCCTTCCATAGATTCTCCCAAGTTATCCTTTATCAAACTTTATTCTTTCAGTAATGGTCCTTGCTATATTCTACTATATGAGTATCTAGTCATTCCATGAGCCCTCAGAGAACTGGGTTTATGTTTTATGGAGGTTTCTTCTCTTCTAAATAATTTGGTCGTCAAGTGAGGAGAGCTGGATGAATCTTGCTTCCGAGTTCACTGCACATTGTCACACTTGGTCCTTGCAAGACCACCCACCACTTAGTTTTACCTATTTGTTTACCCATTTATTTAATTCTTTAATTTCTGTATAACACTCCAATTCCTCTTTGCTATCACATAGGCAACCTGTGTAATATGATAATGCATAGTCTTGTATTTGTTCTTTTAAATTGTATCCTGGTTTATGTGCATATGTTTTTAACATTTGTATAAGTGGTTCCGTGTTATAATATATGTTTTAATTTGGTGATTAAACTTATTCTGTATTTTGATTTTTTTACTTAACTATATTTTTAAAATCCATCCATGGTGCTATGTGTACATGTACTCAATTTTTTCTAACTGGTGCATAATGTTCTCTGGCATGCAGTTGTCACAGTTTACCTATTTGTTTGAAACATATTTTCCCATTTTGCTATCTTCACACTAATTACATTCTCCACTAAATCCCTCACTAAACTTGAGGCACCTGGGTGGCTCAGTCAGCTAAGAGTCCAACTCATTGATTTTGGCTCAGGTCATGAACTCACGGTTCATGGACTCAAGTCTCACTTCAAGCTCTGTGCTGACAGCATGGAGCCTGCTTGAGACTCTCTTTCTCCTCTCTCTCTGCCCTTCCCCACCAAACTCTCTCTCAAAATAAATAAACATTTTTTTTAAATAAAATAAATCCCTTACTGAACAGAAATGCTTAATTTTGATGTAAAAATAATCAAAGGGTATCTGGGTAGCTCAGTTGATTGAGCATCCAACTCTTGATTTCAGCTCAGATCAGGATCTCACAGTTCTGTTTGTGATTTGGTTCATGAGATCAAGCCCCATGCAGAGTTCTGCACTGACAGAGTGGAGCCTGCTTGGGATTCTCTCTCTACCTCTCTCTCTGTCCCTCCTTGGCTGCTCACTCGCTCTCTCTCTCTCTCTCTCTGTCTCCCCCTTTCTCTCAAAATAAGCAAACATTTAAAATAATAATAATCAATATTTTACCCCATAGATTATAATTCATTTTATTTAGGAAGTTCTGCCTAATCCCAAAGATAGCTCTCATATTTTCTTTTATTAACTTTCTAATTTTGTTTTTCACATTTAAGTATTTAATCTATCTGGAGTCTATCACTGTATATGGGATCCAGTTTTATTTTTCTCCATATAGTGAATAATTATCATCCCAACATCATCCAGTAGACAACTAGTTCTTCCTCATTATTTATGATGTCCTCTTTATCACACATGCATATACTAGCCTGTTTCTGAGACCTTTTACTATCTTTCTTTTTTTAACCTGTTCTTACTCATCATATGGATCTCTATATCCTTGGAGCCTAGCAGAATGCGTAGAATTTTTTTGTGGAATGAGTGATGATAACCTACTCATAACAGACCCAAAGCTGTTTACTGCCTACAGTACTTCTTGTTGCCACTGTGTAATTAAAATGTTGCGTAAACAAATGAAATGGGAGAACAAAGAGAATTATTGCCATAAAACTATTTTGATAAGGAGAATTGTTAAAATAATTCTTGCAAACTAAGTGTGGGTTAGGCAACTATGAATGACTGGGACAAGAATGAGAATTTTAAAGATACAGAGGAATCTTCCACTCTGATGGCTTTAAGCTCCTGTCCATTGTAGAGAAACCAAAACTAAAAAACATAGATGATGCCTTATGGACATAATCTATACAAGACAGGTAAATTGGAATTACAAACACAGCATCTATACTCAAAATGAAAATCACCCTTAATCAAAAGATTGACACAATAATGTACATGTACATATTTACATTGAAATAAAATGTATTCATGTATCGTTTTTATAATTCCCTGTTTCAACAAACTTTTCAACTTATCAACCAATTATGAGATCAGATAGGAGAACTTCTAATAAAGCAACTATGTAAAAATTGTTACAAGTTCTAAATGAACTGCACATTCAAAATTTGGGGACACATCTAGAAAACTATTCTCTGAGAATATATTTAAATCACTCTGAGAATATATTTAAAATTAATACTAAATACGAGCATATTTAATCACCTGCTTTTCTTAGATTATTGAAAGTAGAGGTAGTACAGTAAAGATTATTTCAAGATGGGGGTGGAGCACATATATCTTTAGATCTTTTTAAAAGGAATGAGTTCACAGCAACAGTGACAAACAGAAAGAATGTCACCAGCTTCTGGGAAATTTTGAGGAACTCCTGAAAGATAGGAAGCAGATGGAGTTAGAATGTCAGGGAAACAAGATCAGAGAAAACAATAGTCCCAAGCACACAGAGAAAATTACTGTTAAAAGCAGTTGCATATATAAACAAAGCTCAGAGTCACCAAACAAGAGGGCCTTAGGAAATAATCAGAATAATCAAAGTGCCATAATCTGAATAACTAGCCCAATTAGACCCCTCTTATGGCCACTTATACTAAGCAATAGATGGTAACTATGATTCCTCCAAATGCCCTATCTTTAACTAAACTTACAAAGGAAACATGGGTCCTTAAAAAGTAAGTGATCTTCCAAGATAAGATTCTTAGCACTGTGATGGGAGGGAGGATAGAGAAAAACAGTGAAGTCTGAAGAAACGTCATCTTCAGCAAGGAAACCAGAAAAAGAAATAAACAAGGATAGCAGTAGACTTCAGCTTCCCATGCTAAAGGACTTTCTGAAATACAGGACTTTCTGGAGTGTATATTTTTGGTATAAAAGACTTCCAGAATAAATATTGGGCCTAGATAAGTACAGCAGTTCCCCAACTAATTAAAGACCATAGAATGAATAGGAAGCTCCTATGCTCTGAAAGAATCTTCACGATCTGGACCATACACTCATCCTTCCATACATGTCTACAAAAGCCTATTTTAATCAGAACATGGATTCACAAACAATTAAATATTGATTATCACGTGCAAATATGAGCAATCAAGATTCACTAAAGATTTGAGGAAAACCAACGCCACACAAAAAGAGGCACCATATTTACCAAATAAAAGAACACCCAACACAACCAAGTTAAAGAACAAACAGAAGACAGCTTATTATCAATGTATAAGTATAATTAATAGGTATAGGTATAAGTATAGGTATAATAAAACATCCTCAGAATGTTTTAGTTGATACTACATCCATAAGCAAAAAACAGGATTCTATGAAAAAGAAACAATTAGAGGTCCTAGAAAAATAAAAACAATTCAATAAATGAGCTGAGCAGTACACTGGACACAGCAGAAGATAAAATATATAAGTTGGAATATGTCCCTGAGGGACACCCTTGGAATGTAGAAGGAAAGGACAAAGAGATAAAACACATATAAGAAAAGTTGTCAAATCCTTGCACTAAGTATATGCATTTTGTCCATTTTAATTTGATCATTACAGCCACCTGATAAGATAGATTTAATTATTATCTTCAATGTTGCTGATAGGAAAAAAAAATCTAGACACAGCATAATGGAGCTAGTCAGCGGCACTGCCCAGGCTGGGCCTTGGGTCCCTCAATCATAGCCCAACCTCTTCTCCCTGGTTCAATATGTGGGTGATTGTTAACCTGGGATAACTGGGAAAAGCCTGTTTTAACACATTATAATGCTGGAGATATCCAAGAGAGGAGCATGAGCATGACAGTGTCTCATGCAGAGTCAGGTCAAAATCTCTTAGGGTTCAGAGAAAGCTGTTGGACTTGACCTTCAGGATAAACCTTGAGAAGGGTTTTATTAGGACTGTGGCTCTCAGAAGTCAATATTATTAAATAGGCACCTTAAGAGCTTAGGAGAAGAATTTTGGGCCTCAACTCCAGAAACTGCGATCCAGTTCTCATGGGTGGCTTCAGAATCTCCATTTGAACAGGCACCCCAGGTAATTCAGAAGCAGGTTCAAAACTGAGAGGACAGGGTTGAGGATACTGAAAGGCCAAGGTAGCTACAATCTCCAGGGCATAGTGCCAGAATGGAGAGACAGCTCTGGACACCTACAGAGGGTTCTCTTCTAATCTTCAACTAAGAACTGATCAACACATGCTTGTGAGGAAATTACTCCAGGCTGGGGAAAGAGCCACCACAGCAGTTGGAACAATTTTTGGAGATCATAGAAGACCAGGAATAGTTCATGTTCCCATCAACCAGAGGGGAGGATTTCCATAGTACCTAGGGCACTACGAAGGGTCCTCAGAAGGCTACTGTCTGCATAGTGGAAAAAAATGAGCCTGAGCTCAAATGGCATTACTGTCCCATCTAACAACAACAACAACAACAACAATAACAATAACAACAAAAAATCTAGCCTTGAGTCATTCAGAATGCTTCGAAGCAACTTTGCTACATCCCAAAAGAGGCTCAACAATATTTAAGGAAGTCTTTATGCAGAAAGATAAACTCGTGGGGCACCTGGGTAGCTCAGTTGGTTAAGCATCTGACTTGGGCTCAGGTCACGATCTCACAGTTTGTGGGTTCAAGCCTTGCGTTGGGCTCTGTGCTGACAGGTAACTCAGAGCCTAGAGCCTGGAGCCTGTTTAGGATTCTGTGTCTCCCTCTCTCTGACTCTCCTCTGCTCATGTTCTCTCTCTCTCTCTCTCTAATAAAATAAAATATAACATAATATTTTATTTATAAATAAAATAAAATAAAATAAAATAAATAATAAAAATTATTAAGAAATAAAACATAAAAATTTTTTAAAAAAAGATAAACTCATAATATGTGCATGCATCAATAAGAAATTAGCAATCACATAAAGCAACAAGCCTATAAGGAGGAGAAGTATTTATTAATGGAAACAGACTCAGAAAGTCCACAGGCGATAAAATTAGTAGACAAAACAATAAAGGACATAAAAACAATTATAACTATATCCATATATTCAAAAAAAGGAGAAGAAAGCATGTACATATCAAAAGAGTCATGGAAGGTGTATAAAAAGAGAACTTAGAGAACTTCCAGAGATGAAAAGTATAATGTCTGAAGGTCAGGATTAACAGTGGATTCAACATTGTAGAAAAAATAATGGTTTAGTGAACTGAGAGACCCAGCAATATAAACTATCAAAAAATAAACAGAAAGAAAAGTAGAAAAAGAGTGACTAGGGTATCAGCAAACCAACTCTAACTATATATGTGTAACTGAAGTCACTGACTCAGGAGTGAGGGAGCAGGAATGCACTGGAAGAATTAATGAACAAAAGTGTTCCAAATATGATGACACAATAAACCTGTGTGGATCCCAAAAGCTCAAAGAACCCAAGTATTATAAATCTGAAGAAAATTCTACCAAGGCCTAACATAATTAAACTACTTATCGCGTTAATATAGAGAAACTCTTCAGAGCAGCCAGAGGAAAAAACCCATCACATTCAAAGGAACAACAATAAGAAAGGAAGTAAGTGTCTCATTGGAAACAATGTAAGCTGAAGGCAGTTGAGCAACATCTTTAAGGTATAGAAAGAAAAATGATGAGGGGCGTCGCTGTGGCTCAGTCAGTTAAGGGTCTGAATTTGGCTCAGGTTACGATCTCGTGTCTCGTGGGTTTGAGGCCCGCATCGGACTCTGTGCTGACAGCTCAGAGCCTGGAGCCTGCTTCAGATTCCGTACTCCCTCTGCCTCTCCCCTGCTCACACTCTCACTCTCTCTCTCTGCCTCTCAAAATTAAATGAACAGTAAAAAAAAAATTATGAAAGAAAAATAATAAGAAGGCTAAGGCCTTCCTCATCGCTGTGTCAGAACCCAGAGTAAATGCACAGAACACAGTCTGGGAGCAATAATTCTCCAGTAAATGAGTGAATATGTGGGTTCTTCTTCCCCCAATCAATGGTTGGCTTAAAGGATACAGTGTGTTTTTATAAATAAAACAGAATTGGGAATAAAAGTGTAAATTTGAGCACAATGTATCACCTTATACAGTTTCCCAATGCCATTTTGACATGGAAGAGCAACCTTTAAAAAGTATTCAGTTATAATGCAAGGAGGAAAAAAGTAAAGCCAATGGATGAAGCAAGAAAATATAACACTCTTTTAAACTCTTCTCCAAAACAGGGGGTGGTTAATGTCAAGGGAAAGTCCATACGTCCACTCTGGCATTTGGCTAAATGTAGTCTTGCTTTACCTACAGCTGGGTGAATTTCCTTTCATTTCCTCTGTTCTTCATTCTCCTCACTGGGACTGTCCTTCCATTAACGTCACCAGAAAGCAGATGGATGTCCATGGAAGCAAATCCCCAGGGGGTTCCGAGGGCTCCAAAGTTGTTGTTAAGCTGTCTCAGAGTGCAGATGGCAGGGGCAAAATCTCACAAGCGGCCCCGAGGCCCAGCAGTCGAGTTCAAGCCCTGATGAATAAATCATGTTCTCCTCTCAGTAATCTGGCATTGGGTCCCGGGCAGCATTTGTCGTTCACCTGAGTCCTGACCATCTCGTTAGAGAACTGCAGAAATGTCTAATGAAGTATTCTCTAGGAACAGCCAATATGCAATACTTGGGGCTTCTTGGGTATATGTCCATCTGTGCAAGGAATTCTACGCTTGCCCTTGGTAGAATTGCCCTGACAGTGACAGAGCCTCCCACCCGCCTCGTAATAAAAGGGTGCATTTGGCTCAATAATAATTAGCATCAATAATGGGGGAGCCCTGTGCAAGGACAGAGGCTGGCCTTCCCAGGCTGCAGGTGCAGAATTATCCCCATGACCTTTTGCTCCAGGATCAGTCATTGAGTTGAGGAGCGAAGCCGTCAGGAGGGAATCGCAAGCCTGTTTATCTTCCCTAAGAATCATTGTCTGGCCTCTGCTATTCATGTCAGCAGCAGCATTTTCCTCTTGGGAAGCCTACAGGAGTGGCCCAGGCGCCTCATCTGCATGCTTGCTTGCTGGAGCCTGGCAAACGGGCACCTGGTTGATTTTCTGGGTATCTTTATGCTCATTCGCAAAGAAAGAAAATCCACTTTATTACGAGGAACAAAAACACAATGAAAAGAACCCAGGTGGCTGAGGGCTGACTGACAGGCAAGGACGTCAGGAATAAGATGTCAGACAAGGGCCCTGTGTTTCCAAACGGCAGACTAGCCGCCAGTGTACACATGGAGCCTGCTACCCGTGGACGGAAGTGCCACTAAGTAGGGAAAAACCAGACCTCTCTTCACCCCCATGCTCCAAATTATGTAGGTACAGTAGTCCCCCCCTTACCCGTGAGAAATACATTCCATGGCTGCAAAGCAGGGGACACCTGAAACAGCAGGTAGTACTGAAAGTTATGGTTCCAGCTTTTCTTCTATGCATATACGCCTATGATAAAGTTTAATTTATGAATTAGACACAGTAAGAGAGTAACAACACAAATGCGTAAGAAAATAAAACAATCACAACAATATACCGTAATAGAAATTTGTGAGTGTGGTCTCTCTCTCTCTCTCTCTCTCTGTCAAAATATCTTATTGTACTGGACTCACCCTTCTTGTGATGCCAGGAGATGAGAAAATGCCGACAGGATGCGGCGAAGTCCGTGACGCAGGGTGGGACGTACCCCTAACATCAGGCTCTATTGACCTTCCGCCGATTCCACCGACGGAGGGTCGTCTGGTTCCCGGCGGCGACTGCTGTTGACCAAGCGTAATGGAATCTGCGGACGGCGAAACCAAGGATAGCGGGCGACTGCTGCCCTACAAGATACTCAGCCGGAACTTGTGTTTTCTCTCCTTAGGTTCTGGCTTCATATTGGTAGTAAAAGAAACAAAATTCAAAAAGGAACTGTGACCCGCTATCCCTCCGACGAAGTGACTTTCGAATTCTATAGGATCAAATTCTTTCCGGCTCTTTGCCATTCTTGGTGATAAACAGAACTTCTTAAACAGTTTCCTGATCCCTTGCGGTGCTTTAGAAATAATTTTGTACCATGGATCACAATGGTCTGAGCCCTGTCAGCCCTCCACATAAGCTCCTGGAGGGCAGAATTGGGTCTGATCCACATTCACCTCCCTCGTAGCCCTCCCAGGATTCACTAAACGTGGCCGGGAGCTACAGAGGAAGAGGAAGGACCCAGAATCCAGAAGCACCTGTACCAGTCAACCGAAGCTTCTAACTGTGGCAATCGGGCTGATTAAACCTTCTTCGTTTCCTTATAGTCACCCTTTCAGTGACTTTCATCATCAGAAACTTAAAAACCTCTAACATTCCAGATTGCAATTTTTTTTTTTTTGCGTTATTTTGTTCTGTATCGCTGCCTGAAATACTCTTTAGTCCACTTACTGATCTTGAATATTCTCCATCACCTCTATTAGAATAGAGAACCATAATGTCAGGGATTGTTGCCTGTTTTGCTTACTCCTTTCTTCCCAGTGGCTAAGCAGTGTTTGGCACATAGTAGATCCTTAATAAATACCTGTTTAATTAATTAATTAATTAATTAATTAAATTAACTAAAGATATTAAATTTCTTGTATATTGTGTGTTTTTATAAATTACTTACTTAAAAGTGACTTTGTTGAGTCAAATTAAATTTAACAAAAATTTCTATGTATTTGTAAAAAGTTATTTGATAGGTCAAATGTTTAGTAAAGTTGCGATATGTCTATTAAAGTTGTAGTTCCTAACTGTAAAACAAAACAACCATATCCTAGTTCAAAGATACTCAGAGTGGCATTTGTATCACTAATGGCATTACAAAGAGAGAAGAAAAAGAGACCAGACTCAAATTAATAGACAATTTGTAAATCTTACTCACTGATTTGCTGGCAAACAATGGTAGTAGATACACAGGTGAATGCCAGCGCTGAGCACATCTTTCCAATACAATTTAATTGTCTGTGAGGTCAAGGCTTCAAATGATATTTAGCTTTGATTACTTCAGACATTCCCCTCTCCCCTGTGTTTTGACTGCATCTACTGTCATTAGGATAATATTCCATATTACGAAGCCTGCAATATGTAGCTAGATCCTGTTTCGCTAATTCCCTTCATGATCTGACTAAAGTCACCTGTTGTAGGGAGAATAATAGCCCCCTAAAATGTCCACATCCTAATCTCTAAAACCTGTGATTGTTACCTTACTTGGCAAAAATCCTTTATAGGTGTGGTTATGTTAAGGACCTTGCGGTGGGAAGATAATATTGTATTATCCAGGTGGGCCCAAACTAATTACATGGATCTTTAAAAAAAAAAAAAAAAAGGCAGAGACCTTTCCCAGCTTTGATTAAGGGAAAATGCAACAATGGAAGGGCAGTCACTGAGATTTGAAGGTGGAGATAGAGGGCGTCTAGAAGCTACAAGAAGCAAAGATATGACTTCTCTCCCTCCTCTAGAAAGAAGCATAGCTGGACTGGCACCTCAATTTTAGCTCATTAAGAGTCCTGTGAGACTTCTAACCTAGAGAACCATGAAATAATAAATTTGTGTTGTTTTAAAACCCTAAGTACATGGTTGCTACAATAGCCATAGAAAACTAATATACTGTCTGGTCTCATTCCCTACCATGTCCCTCTATGCATTTTATTCTAATAACTACACTATCCACTCACTATATCAAAAATGGAGCATTGACTCAAGAACAGAGACTTCCGTACCTTTACTCTTATTATTCCTTCCATTGGGTATCATGTTTCCACCTTTAAAATTATTGCTCATCATTCATGGCCCAGGTTGAATCATTTCCAGATCCCAGGTCTAATGTAATCTCTCCTTCCTCACTACCTCCTTGAGTACTTAAAGACTTTACAACAAATTTTTTCACTTTGCCTTGTATTATATTTACTTTGTTCCTCTCCACAACCATAGTTCCCAAAGGGCAGGGCTCTGTGTTTTTTATCTCTGTATCCTTTACGACTCCTAGCTGAGACTCACACATCTAATGCCCACTTGACATGTTTTAAATGATTTAAATAACTGCAGAATGAGAGGTGGTCTATTTGTTCCCCTCATGTTTAGAAAAATTCATTGGGAATAGTTTTACTCAATTGTCACCTGAGTTTGATGGAGAAACAGTCTTAGATGCACATTAAAAGACAGAGGGTAAATATGTATTCCCAGGTGTCAGGAAGTAAATTCAATATAGGATCTGGTAAACGGATGGAGATGCTTATAGAGAACAGCCCAAATGACTCTGAATTGCTATCAGAAAGAAAACAAAATACATAATGTAATCAAAGGCTAAAAAACTGAATAAGTAACAACACAGGTGGCTGCATGACACTAATCAAAGAGAAAAGGGCTAGCTTCTAAAGGACAAATAAATCAGGAACTCTCTTACCAAAGATAATGATAAAAGACACCATAAAGGCAAACATACCCAAAGAAGAAAGGATGAGAACACAGGTAGGACGTGAAAATGGAAGATGTCTTAGTTATTCACCAGGCTCAGAAAATTCCCTGGGTAAATAGAGCATTTAATTAATTTATTTTTTCATTCAAAAGCATTATTTATGTGCCTGATATTTATAATATATGTTGATAATATTTCTTGGGGGTATGAAATTGAAGAATACACTCCTTGATCTAAAGTTGCTCACAGAATTATAAGGCTAAAGGTAGTATATTTGGTATAGGTATGAACATGAAAAAGGGAACCACTCAACTTATAAAAAAAAAGAAAAAGAAATAAAAATAATCCAATTAATATGGGTAGGAGACCTGAATACATATTTTTCCAAGGCAGACATACAGATGACCAACAGACATATGAAAAGATACTCCACATCACTTATCATCAGAAAAGTGTAAATTAAAACTTCAATGAAGTATCATCTCATATCAGAATGGCTAGTATCAAAAAGACAAAAAAAAAACAAACAAAAAAACAAGTGTTGGAGAAAAGGGAATCCTTGAGCACTGTTTGGGAGAATGTAAAATGGTAGAGCCACTATGGAAAACAGTATGCAGAATCCTCAGAAAATTAAGAATAGAAATACCATACCACTCAGTAATTCTACTACTATTTACCCAAAGAAAACAAAAACACTAATTAGAAAACATGTAAGTATCCCTATGTTCACTGTAGAATTGTTTACAATAACCAAGACACAGAAGCAACTATAATATGTAATCTTGTCTATACTGAACTAGTTACCTACAATTCCATTCTGTATAAGTTTCCAGTTAAGGTGGGCCACAGACTTTTCTGGAAGATCTGAAGGGCAGAAATGAATCAGCATCCATGCTGCAGCTCACACATGATATGCTGGCTCACCTCACTGACATGAAGCAGTAGCTAGAAGTGTAGCTGCTCTACTTTCTCCTGGAGTCGGTTTCTCTGACTCCGAGGCTCTGAGATTTAGCTCTAAAGTGAAAGATACCAATATCTCCAAAAACTGACATGTGATTCAATCCGTCCTCATGGGTTCCAGACCATGCTCAGGCATTCCAGCTTATCCTTGCTCTGCATTCTTTACATCCATATTCCCTTCCTGGCTTCTGGTTTTGTAGACTTCAAACTTCCAGTAGTAGTCATAAAGGCAGTCTTACAGAGACTGTTCAACCAACTCATTTATGTATCGTTGGGAACAAGAAAGATACCCTTAACTCCCTCTATCTTTTAGCATTGTGCTAGAGGCATTGACCAAAACAAGCAGAGAAAAAAATTAGATGTATATAATTTTTAAATTATTTTTTTCTATATATAGGAAATCAAATTCTATTTGTAGATATATGATTATATGCTTAGAAAATGCAAGAGGGGGTATCTGGGTCGATCAATGGGTTAAGCATCCAACTTTGGCTCAGGTCATGATCTCACTGTTTGTAAGCTGGAGCCCCACATCGAGATTTCTGCTGTCAGCACAGAGCCCGCTTCAAAAAAAAAAAAAAATTGGTTTTTAATGTTTATTTATTTTGAGAGAGAGAAGGCAGAGAGAGAGAGAGAGAGAGAGAAAGAGAATAGGGGAGACGCAGAAAGAGAGGGAGACACCGAATCCAAAGCAGGCTCCAGGCTCTGAGCTGTCAGCACAAAGCCTCAAACCCACAAATCTCAAACCCATGAATCATGAGATCATGGCCTGAGCCAAAGTCAGAGGCTTAACTGAATGAGCCACCGAGGCTTCCCACACAGAGCCTGCTTAAGATACTTTGTCCACTCTCTCTCTGCCCCTCTCCCTGTCTTAAAAATAAACACGAAAAAAAGAAAACCCAAGAGATAATACTCCAATTTATAGAACAAGCACAAAAATAAATAATATCCTGGAATAAAGTTAACAAGAAATGCTTAATACCTACAGGAAGCAAAATTTTAAAATACTAGTAGATCCTATAACAGATTTAGCAAAGAAAGATATACTGTGTTTTTGTATAGTTTTTTGCATCATAAAGACATTGATTTTTCCCAAAATTGATTTCTAAATTTAATGTGATTCCAACAAAAATATCATGGGGGGAAGGGTGCGAATAGACAAGATGATTTTGAAATGTCTGTAGAAAATTAAACAAACAAAAGTGGTCAGAAAAACTCTGAAAAAAAAAGGACACATAGCTTGGACAGACTAACTAAATACTTAAGTAGATTATAAGGATTTAATGTTTAAAATAACTTCACAGTGACACATGGACAAAGAAAGACTAGTGAAATGAAATAGAAAATCCTGAAACAGACCCAAATGCAAGTGGTAATTAATTAATCATAAATGTGGCAATTAACTAAATAATATTGGAATGGAGCTGTCCTGCACATTAGGGTAAATCTCAGTGTATCTGAATTTTAATGTGAAAAGCATTAAATCATAAGAATACTAGAAAAAATATGGGGAAATACCTTGAGAATCCTACAGAGGTAAAGGATTTTCTAATTGACTTGAAATAATTCATAAGTAATAAAAAGCCACATTTATAAATTTGATATTACAAAATAAAGACTATTACGTGGCAAAGAAGAAGGAGGAGGCAAAGGAAAAGGAGAAGAAGGAGCAGCAGCAGCAGTGGCAGAAGCCGCCACAAATCTACCACTTTATCATAGACCAAGTGCCTGCCTTCCACGTTTATAAAGACCTTCTAAAAAAGGACAAAGGCAATAATTCAGTAGAAAAAGGATCAGAGTACCCTTCACAGCAAAGGAAATACAATGGCTCTTAAACATCAAAGGTTGTTCAACTTCACCTCTCAAAAGACACATGAAGATTAACCTATAACGTATTACCATTTTTTACCTATCAAAATAGAAAGTATTTAAATTTTTGATTAGCACTATTGGAGACGCTATCAGCAAGCAAACATCCACAAACATTATTGGTGTGATGCCCTGTGGAGGACAAGTGGGCCGTAAGTATTCACATTACAAATGCATGTGCTCTTAGGCACAGCAACATCATTTTCAGGAGCTGTATTTGTATATATGTAAATGATTGCATAGAAAATGACATTGTAGCCTTGTCTGTAATAACCTAAGTTTAAACAGCTACAACCCGAACGGCCATCTGGAGCAAACAGGTTATACTAATCAGGTTACTTCTAATCAACTAAATACAGCTGTAAAATATAAGAGGTGGCATCTTTCTGTCATGGTGTGAATATTTTAAAACAATTTTTAATGTTTATTTATTTTTGAAGGAGAGAAAGACAGAGCATGAGCAGGGGAGAGGCAGAGAGAGAAGGAAACACAATCCGAAGTGGGCTCCAGGCTCTGAGCTGTCAGCACAGAGCCCAATGCAGGGCTCAAACTCACGAGCTGTGAGGTCATGACCTGAGCCAAAGTTGGCTGTTTAATACACTGAGCCACCCAGGTGCCCCTGTCATGATGTGAATATTAAATAAAAAATGAAAGCTATAGAACAATGAATATCATGTACTAAATTTCTACATATTTAAGGAAAAAAATAAGGGCATATGAATTTTTTTAAGCGGTAAACACTGAGGCACCTGGGTGGCTCAGTCGGTTAAGCATCTGACTCTTGGTTTCAGCTCAGGTCATGATCTCACGGTTCATGGGGTCCAGCCCCACATGGGGCCCTGCGCTGAGAGTGCAGAGCCTGCTTAGGATTCTCTCTCTCCCTCTCTTGCTGCCCTTCCCCTACTCATGCTCTCTCTGTCTCTCTCAAAATAAATAAAAACAAAATAGCTAAATAAATAAAATGACAAGCATTACATGTTACATGTTTTCCTGTTTTTGCTTACATATTTCATATATGAATATGTTTTGGAAACTTTTGTTTTTATTAACATAGTACCCTAAGTATTTTATTTATTTATTTATTTATTTATTTATTTATTTTTTAAATTTATTTCCAGGAGAGAGAGAGAGAGACAGCATGAGCAGGGGAGGGTCAGAGAGAGAGGGAGTCACAGATTGAAACAGGCTCCAGGCTCTGAGCTGGCAGTCAGCACAGAGCCCGACGCGGGGCTCGAACTCACGAACCGCGAGGTCATGACCTAAGCAAAAGTCTGACGCTTAACCGACTAAGCCACCCAAGCGCCCCGTAAGTATTTTTTTTTAAATACCCTATTTTAAAACACCCTAGGACCCATTCAGTGAATGTTTATGTTATATTTATGTAAAATAGATAATACATAGATATTGTATATGTATTTAAAATATTGTTTTATAACCTAAATCAGCAGCTCCTTGTAGTTACCTATCTCCTATTCTTTTCTGCTTTTATCATGGACTGCCTAGCTGGATATTTGAAACATATCAAAAAATAACAATATCAATAGTACTGATATCAATTTTAATGTTAGCTGCAAGTTGTAAAATGCCTGCCACTCCTAATATGTTCTATTTTACAAATGTAACCCAGTGTAATCCTTAAAACAATCTTCTTATGAGTCAGGTGGCTGAAGGTTGGTGGGTTAGTTACAGTGTCACAGAGCCTGTTGCCTTAGCCCCCACCACCCTTTATCTTGACCTCTTCTAAGCACTCAATAAACATGTGATTTGTTGTATGAGTAAACAAGTAAATAATAATTTGCATTGCAAAGGAACAAAATTGAGATGGTGTCACTCAATATCCCCCAGTTCTGGGGAGCCATGCGAATGTAAACAATTAAAATGGAAACTTTCCTTAGAGAGCTTGGCATTCAGAAATCCTTTGTTTGAAAGCAAAAGGGGAAAATGGGTTTACACTAACTGAGAAATTCAAGGAGTAGGTCAGACTCAGCTAGATGGAGGGTCACAAATGCCGGTGTCCTGGCTGGCTCCCTCGCTCCCCCTGTGCGGTCCATGATTTCATGTTCCCTCTGTTTCCATCTGTCTCAAGTCCTTTACTTAAGCTGACTTAATTTTTAGTCTGACTTAATTTTACCTAAAGGACCACAACCCACTCTTTAAAATCTCACTTTTCTTTCCTCTGTTCACTGTTTGGAGGTGAATTAGACTTTCTCGTGACGTCATTTGACATTTTATTTTATCTTTATAACTTGGGGCCACATGTTTGCAGAGGGAAAAGAACATGTCAGTGAATTTCTACAGAGCAGTGCCAGGGAGGGCTGTAAAAACAACAGAACCTTACACTGCATATCAGGAACAGAATATTTTAGGGTAATGCAAATTTCCTACCACAATGAAGGGGTAGGGAGAAGAGGTCAGTTTAAAAGCAAAGCATGTTTTCCTGAAGAAAACTTGCTGAAGTTGTAACTTTGAAATGTCATACCATTCTTTTCACCTTTCACCTCCCTCGTTGAGGTCAATGAAGAAGAGAACTGAACTACACTAGCTACGATCAAAAAGAAAAGGGAGAAGTTTGGATGGCATAAGCTTTGATTACCAGGTCAAAAGTTCTTCTCTCTGTGTGTTATCTGTTTATCTTCTTTGTTGTGAAAAAAATTACTAGTTTCCAAGCCAAATTGGAATAAGTGGTGGAGAATAATTCCTTACATTATCGTAATTTAAAATCAAGGAAGAAACTATTTAAGTATAAAGCCCTGATTGTGAAAACTGGATACTTCCTCCACTGAGACTATTTACAGTGAATCATCTCTCCCAACATGAAAACTCCATTGCTCCAAATGCATATAGCATGAATCCATTTGGATAAAGCTGCTTTGTTTTCTTTCCCTGGAGATGCCTAGGATACTACATCTCCCTATAGGACAGGGAGCAGGCCTGATATAAAAACACAAAGTCACTTAGAAGGAACCAAATGTGTATTTCAAGGAGGAACATTCATAGGGTGACTAACTTGTTTGCCTAGAACTTCCCCAGTTTCAGTTTTGAGGGTCCTGTGTCCTCGGAGGCCCCTTAGTTCCAGGAAACTATTCTCTATTTTTTGGTCATGTTTGGTGTGAGATATGAAGCACAGATTAGAAATGGGTCACATAAACTCCACATTAATACTTAATGATTATTTAGCTACTCTGGAGAAAAAGCTGTTGACAATTGTGCCTTAATCTATAAACGTAAATTTTTCACTCAGCCTTGGGAGCGCCAAAGGGACAACGTACAAAAGCCCACTAAAATGACCAAAAATTAAATATGTCAATAAAATATTAATGTGGTCAACTAAAGAGACAAAAAAATTACATAAAGTACACAAAGAAATTAAGCTTTAACAACTGAGTGGTTTATTGGCCAAAATATGAAAGTGCCATTATAGATTTCTCCAGTGCTCTTCTAGAATTCCTGAATTTAAATGCCAAGGAGCAAATATAATGTGAAATCTGATAGCCTTTTTGTTAGAGAAAGCTCTGCAAGTGAGGCAGCTCAACAGCTGTGCTAACTGTTCTCTGCCAACCTGACTTCAGATCATATTGTCTAAATCTTGCCATTAGGAAGAAGAACCGATATGCTCTTAATAAGTCATGCTTTGTTTCTTCTGGTGTGTTTGGCAGACAAATCCACTCTGACTAGAGAGCGAAGTAAGAGTGGGTGGAATAAGAGACAGCTTTTGTAGGCTCAGGGAACATGGTGGAGGTGGTCTCTGGCACGAATCACCCATGCGATTTTGGGGTCTCCCTTGTAGTTAGGTTGGAGCCATATGAGTGAGAGCTCAGGGGTAAGAATGTGAATGAAATCCCAGTTACAAGCAGGTAAGACAGATGTGAATTATTTATTGACTCTTTGGTTGGAAGTAAAGAACTATGAAATGGAGTCAATGCAAATGGAAGCAGCTGGACCCCTGAGACATCGATGGAGGGCCACGGAGCTACCCACACCTGACTTGCATCAGGTTATGATGTAAGCAGAAATAAACTGTGCTTGCTCCGTAGTGCTGTATTGAACCTCTGAGATTCTGCAGTCTGTGCTACTGAGCTATACAACTGCATGTTGAAATGGTGAAAACTAAGGCTCTCCATAAGCTCATCTAAAATTTCCTTTATTTTGAGAGAGAGCAAGAGAGGGAGGGAGGGAGCAGGGGAGGGGCAGAGAGTGAGGAGAGAGAGAGAATCCCAAGCAGGATCCATGCTCTCAGAGCAGAGCCTAACATGGGGATTGAACCCACGAGCTGTGAGATCATAAACTGAGCCAAAATCAAGAGTCAGAGGTTTAACCAACTGAACCACCCAGGCACTCCTAAAATTTCTTTTTTGAAAGAAGTCTTAACTCTGTATTACAAAGTATAAGATGGGCATCTCATAGCATAGTCAACTCAAAAACAGATGCCATCAGCTCTCTGTCCTTCGTAAAGGTATCATTTGAAACAATGTGTGCTCAGAATGGTGACGCTCTTGCCCACTATGCAGTGCAGAGACATTACAAATATTTTTTCTGCATGAGACAGCTAGTCTGAATCACTGCTTATTTAGTCCTTTGTCCTCTCAGCTACTCTAACCCCCTCTTCTAGCTTTTTAAAAATTTTTTTAAAAATATTTATTCAGTTTTTGAGAGAGAGAGAGAGAGAGAGGCACTGCAAGAGGGCAAAGGACAGAGAGAGGGAAACACAGAATCCAAGCAGATTCCAGGCTCTGAGCTGTCAGCACAGAGCCTGATGCCAGCCTCGAACTCACAAACCATGAGATCATGACCAGAGCCGAAATCAGCAGCTTAACCAACTGAGCCACCCAGGCTCCCCGAGTTTTTACTTTTCTATTCAATATCACACACTGTCATGTTGCCTTCAAACAGACATGCTGATTATTCATTCAAATAAATACAGTAGTATTAAAGTAGAAAGAAGAAGCCCGGCTCAAATCAAATGTTTTTTGTTTTGCTTTGTTTTGTTGTTGTTTTTACCCTAACCCTGTCTTGGGCTATCCCCACAATCTGCTGCTGCAACTGTAGTGTTGTGAAATGTAGGTCCACAAAACATAGACTGAAGCCTGTGTCCCAGCACTTAGCAGCTGTGTCACTTTAGGAGAGTGTATTCTAAACCTCCGTTTTTATCTACCAAATGGGAATGATGCTATCAACCTTATAGCTACTTTTAGATATGTAAATGAGATAAGAAAGGTTGAAGTGTGGACTGCAGTATCTGGCACAGAGTGCTAAGTAAACTTAGTGAATGTTTTTGAATGTATATAAATAGAAAGCACAATATAACTGAAGTGTCCATATGAAATGTAAGAGCTGTGCACAGTGTACGCTTGTAAATATTAACAACTGGCCTTCCAGCGGTGGGGTGCTGATCTACAGGGTTTGCTTATTTCCATCGTGTAAACACTCCTACCATGGGCAATGTCAATCTCCCAATGTCAAAACTCTTTGATTGTGGAGTAGAAAAGATATGCGCATTGGTACACCATCATGTAGCATCTCGACTTTACAGATACAATAGACACAGATAATTGCAAGAGCAGTGATAATGGTAAACTGTAGAAAAATATCTAAAAGGTGATATGTTTGAGTTTTCATTACCTCTGTTTTTAAAATAATTTATTAGATTTTAAGTTTATAGAATTTGAGTTTTATTATTGCCTACATGTAACTGTAATTTAAAAATGTAATAGTCAACTTTTGTGAACTGATACAAGCCGTCTCCAGTACACACTGTATGTGTCTACTTAAGTTTGATTAATTAATCCTTAGTAAACTACACACAGTGTATTCCATTGAGTGAAACTCACTCTTCCTATGGTGAAGAGGCATATGCTACAGTAGGGAAAATGAGCTGAATCCCAGCTCTAAGATGTATTAGCTCTGGGACCTTAGACAAATGAATTAACCTTTCTGAGCCTCATTTTCTTCATCTTTACAATTGAGCACTAGCACCGAAAAATAATACTTAACTCATAATTGTTTTATAAATCAAAATAATTCATATAAAGAACTTAACATGATGCTTAACACAACATATGAACTTAACAATGTTAATACCATCCATCTCTTTTTTTCCCTAGTCCTTCTTGGTCTCTACAATGTCCAGAGGAAAAATAAATTAATCAAGGAACCAAACAACAATACCCTTTTGGGCTTGATAAAGGAAAGTCCTTGAACCAGGTAACCTCAGCCAGATTGTGTCTTTTTGTGTCTTTGTTCTCCAGCCAAGATCAGGTAACTAGAATTACCTACACTCGATGCCGTAACAGTAGCAATTACTATTTAAGTGAAGCAGTCCTTACATCCATGTGGAGATAAGAAACAACCTTCCCTGAATCTTTTGAAAAGACTGGGTCTTGAATGTGGGTCAAGTGGAGTGTTGTATCTGGGTTGCAACCACGTACGAGAAAAAAGAATCTTGAAAACACTAACATGTTGAAAGAGTATTTAAGACTCAAACTGAAAACTTTTATAAATCCATTCCTGACTTCTACTAATTTTAAGACAACAGGTTGATAGTTAACTTAAAAACATTCCTAAATACAGAAAGGATAATGTAAATGTATGGACTGAGTATACAAAAATCACTCAATAGTGAGTATTAGCCACCTTTTCTCCTTCATTTAAAAAAAAAGGAAGGGAAAGGCTTACTTTAAAGTTATCCGTAAAAGATAATGTGAAGTCATCACATGTATTGACATCTACCACATCAGCTGTTCATATATTACTAAGACTTTCTATTTTAAGAAAACCTCAGGGGGCAGCTGGGTGGCTCAGTCAGTTGAGCCCCCAACTTCAGCTCAGGTCATGATCTCCTCGTTCATGAGTTTGAATCCTGCATCAGGCTCACTGCTATCAGCAGAAAGTCCACTTCAGATCCTCTATCTCCCTCTCTCTCTGCCCCTCCTTCACTCATGTTCTCTATCAAAAATAAATAAGCAAACAAAAAAAGGAAACCTAGGGGCACCTACGTGGCTCAGTTGGTTAAGCACCCAACTCTTGATTTCTGCACAGGTCATGATCTCAAGATTCATGAAATCAAGCCCCCCACATCAGGGCTCCATGCTCACAGCATATAGCCTGCTTGGGATTCTCTCTCTCCCTCTCTCTCTGCCCCTCCCCCTACCCACCCATTATTTCTCTAAACAAATAAACATTAAAAAGAAAGAAAGAAAGAAAGAAAGAAAGAAAACCTCAATGGATCCATTTTAGGCTTAGCCACAAAAATGTGTTTTAAGAACGAAAATATCCTTTACAGTTGACAATTTTACCTTTGTGTTCTGTTTGCACTCTAGCTGATGTAACCAACTAGATATCATCAACAATTTCCATCCCAAACTAACTGAAAGTAAGTTTCATGTCATTTAGTCCTATTTCTCCTCAAAACTATTCTGATCCTGCCAGCTTCTAAACCCAATATTTACAAATAGTATTTACTTTAAATAATAAAAATATCATCAGTGCTACTGATTATACCACTATTTGCCAATAGTTATATAAATATAACCAAATAGCTACTAAAACTTAATTCAGCTAAATATTTATGCTTATGTGTGATATATTTCAATGATTGCCTCACTCCCTCTTTTTCTAGTCAACTTTTTGTTATTTCATTGCCCCAAAACTTGGGAGTGGGGAATTAGAAAAAAGAAGACCCCATAAAGTATTAAAAATTATCCTCCTAAAGGGGCATGTGGGTGGCTCAGTTGGTTAAGCATTTGACTTTAACTTGGTCATGATCTCACAGTTTGTGTGTTGGAGACCTGTGTTGGGCTTTCTGCTGTCAGCACGGAGCCCACTTCAGATCCTCTGTCTCCTTCTCTTTCTCTGCATCTCCCCGCTTTTTCTCTCTCTCTTTCTCTCAAAAATAAATGAAGACAAAAAAATTATCCTCCAAAAATATAATTTCTATTACTGAATTATGATAAAGCCATGAGGTTGACTGATTATTTCCTTGTGCCTTGTGTGAGTTACCTCGTACCTCATGTAAGTATTATACGACAACATGTTTATGTTACTGTGTGGAAGGGCACTCATTACTAATATGAATCATAAGAACAAATGCTCTAGAGTTTCTGAGAAGAGTGAAAATAAAATGGGACCAAAGACATCTAGAATGAAAAGCACAGTAGATTTAACAACTGGGCTCCGGAGTTCTACTACCTGTGTAGCCCCCATGACCTTGGTGAACAGTGACCCTTCTGATCTTATTGTCCTCAACTGCAGACTAAGAACTAGACTAGCCCCATCCAATTTCTGTGACTTGAGGTTATAAGTTCATGAAACATAAGAACTTCATCAGGTCTCTAAGGACTGATAGCATTTACCCAAAAGAAAGGGATGGAATTTTATTAAGTGGGAAGTGGGTAGGTATTTGCAAAGTACCAACTCCACAGAGAAAAAAAAAAATTAGATTGAATAATAAGTAGACTAGTCATCTTAAGGCAGACTTATGAAGGAAAAAAATTGAAAAAGTCTGAAGGTAAATCATAGAGAATTTCCAATCTCAGCATCAGGACAGAGAACTTACACTCTAGGTCAATGGCACTCAATAGTCCTGCTCCCCAAAAGCATTTGGCAATCTCTGGCGACACTTTTCACAACTAGAAGAGGGAAGGTTGTGATTGGCAGCTAGGGGGTAGAGCATAGAGATCCTGCTAAACATCCTAGTGTGCACACCTCCCCAAAGGAATTATGTGGCCCAAAGTGTTAGTAGTGTCACAGTTTATGCACTTTAATCTAGAGAGCTGAACAATTTATGCTCTGTCCTCTGATCTTGCTTTGTCCCTGGTTATGCCTATTTAAATAAAAATAATCACTTCAGTGCCAGGGAATGTGCATGACTGATAGTCTTCAAGTTGATGCTTTACAGAATTGTATTTAGCCTTGGAAAGAGAACGCCAATTAGTGGGATGGACCAACCTGTTCTGATTAAATAGAATGTTAATTTAGAGGTGCCCCGAATGTGAACTCTTTTGGAAGCCAGGAATGTGTTTGTACTAATTTGGGATTTTATTTTCAATTTCTCTCTGTTATAAGAGATGTTGAAATAGTAAGAGCCAGAAACTGTCTTCATTGAATATCCATCTGGAAGAATAAAATGATAGAAATATTGGAGTAACTCCAGCCTAATTTTGTAAATTCAAGAGCTGAGCTGTGGAATGAACTATTGTTTGTAAAACCCCTGGAACATGGTAGGTTTTAACTAAATGTAACTTCCTCTCTTCTCTTGTGTACCTGTTCTGTGAAAAAGTATGCCTAGGACAAATCATCCTACCCTCTTGAACCAGACACACATCTTGCAGGATTTTTGGTTTTCAAAACTTAGTCCAATGCATCATTTTTAAATCCCCAAATTTTCTCTTTCCCACTTCCTTTAAGCTGAAAAAAGGAATAGTACCATGCCTCAAATAGCTATCAAGAAATATGCAAGGATCGTACTATGTGCACAACATAAAGTTTTATCTGTCCTGCAAACATAGAGGCATCTCGGCACTACTGGACAAAATGAAATAGAGCAATAAATCTGAGGACGTGATGTCTTGTGATTCTGTTTTTTGCTTTGTTTAATGGCATTTAAACCTCAAACTCTGATAACTACAAGGTTTCTAACCCCCCTCCCCCAGACCTCTCACCTGAATTCCAGGCTCATATAAGTCACCTGCCTCATTGGCATGTCTACTTCAATGGCTACATGATATTGCAAACTTACTGTGTAAAAACCAAATTCCTCATTTTCATCCCCAAACTTGCTCCTCTGGTGGCCTCTGTGTATCAGTTGACGGCAAATCCATCTTGCCAGTCATTCATCCCCAAATCTCTCACTGTGGTAATTTAAAAATACAGACTTTTGTACATATTTTTATTACAAAATATTAATTTTATTCTTATCACTTCATTCTTATCCTTTCTGCCCTGGAGTGACCTTCCCTCTTCTAATGAAATCACTACCTACCTGACCTCTTTGCTTCCACCCTTACCCCCAGGTCTATGCTCAACAG
Source organism: Hyaena hyaena (assembly GCF_003009895.1). Lineage (NCBI taxonomy): Eukaryota > Metazoa > Chordata > Mammalia > Carnivora > Hyaenidae > Hyaena > Hyaena hyaena. The sequence continues at coordinate 1,734,789 of NW_024080986.1, read as the reverse complement.
AGTCACCAGCATGACCTTTTAAAACATAAGCCAGATGCTATTACCCCACAAACCCTCCACTGGCATCCCACTTCACTCAGGGTAAAAAACTTTAAAATGGCCTATACCAGGACGCTCAAAATTTTTCTGTACAAGGTGAGAGAGTATTTTATACTTGGTGGGCCAGGTGGTTTCTATCTTAACTAATTAACTCAAAACTGTAGTGACAAAAATGAACAAATGGCTATGGCTGCTTTCCAATAAAACTTTATTTACAAAATGAGGTAGTGGGTCAGATTTGCCTAGTTGGCCATAGTTTGCCAACCCCTGCCTTGGCAAGTCTCCTTTCCCACCTTGTTTGACTCCATACCACCTGCCACCGCCGACAAGCCACTTATTTACTTGTTACTTTGTTGCCTCTAATTAGAATACAAACTCCATGAGGGCAGGTGCACTGTCTTTTTTTCTTAGTGTATAATTTTCAGTATCTAGAATAATACTAGTGATACCTGCATAGCATTTATTCAATAAATATGTGTTGAATCAATAAGTAAGTGAAGATGAAGATGCAGCCATGCAGATCATTTATCTGCTGGCTGATATGTCTGTGTATGTGCACAGAAAGAACTAAAATACACAATTCACTGCACATATAGTGATGCCCACCCTCACCACTGGCAAATATTTCCCAACACGGCCATCTTAATTTCCTGCTCATGAGTATACCTAAAATTAGAATAACAGAAGGATTTCTTATGTTTCTGTAACACTATTTCAAAACCACTCTCAACATCTACGATTTCATTTCATCTCAACAACAGTCCTATAAGGGGTCAGACAAAAATTTTATTATCCACATTTAATAATTAAAAATACAAGGCGAAGAGATTACATAACTTTCAAGGGTTGAAGAACTAGTTAGTCCTTTACGGAGACAAGAGGGATATGAGATGTGAGCTTGCCTCCACTGAATACTCACTTTGCCATGAGCATTTTTTCCTCGTGTGCATCTGATTCTCAGTAGTTAAGGTTTTATGTTTCATAATAAAAGGGGAATATATTCAGGAAGAGAAAAATGAGAAGGACTTTGTCCCTTGAAATACTTTGCAAAGTTGTGGGAGAAAGCAAAGCAGTTAAATTCACCCATCCCTGAAAATAATAACTCTCTAGGCTTTAACAAGAGAATTATTGGGTGCTAAATGACAATTTGCTAGTAAGAATGAAGAATTAAGGCAATATTTACTGGGAAGGTAGTAAAAACTTTTCAAAAATAATCAAACTTTTAAACTTCTATGACCTCTGTTTCTCTAGAGACTCTTCCACTGAGTTTTGGCAAGGGTACTCACAGTCTTGAAAACCCTTCTACATGTTCTTCCAGCTTCTTTCTCAATCAGGGGGTTGGGGAACTAGTATCTGTTTTCTTAGCCGCAAAGAGCCAAGCAGGGAGATTTCTGAATTCCTATCCTGAGGTCAACCATATCCTAAGGGAGAAATGGCAATGTGAAACACTCCTTTTTCAGCATGACATTCTGATTTATGACATTTGGTGTTACAGCTTTGTTTCTTTTGGAGATAGTATCAGTGTAAATTCAATACAAACACTCGTTATATCTTCCAGACTCACAGCTGAAGCACAGAGTCAAGATCTTAACACCTGAAATGTCATTTGCGAATAAAAGAAAATTTCAATAGCTCTTTCAACAGATTTCCCTCTTTGGGATCCTCCCTTCCATTCATTATCTATAACGACATAATCAGAAAAATCTTTGTAATTAACAATCTACCAGTCAAAACCTCTTAATGGTATCCTGAGGAATAGACTCTCAGTTGGAAATGGCTCACTGAGCACTGGACTGAGCAAGAATCTGGAGCTGCTCTGAGCTCAGCAGGAAGAAGATAAGTGGCGTGGTTGTGGAATGGGTAAGTAGAGGCCCAGTGCCACTGGTTTGTCATCCCAGGACTCTATTCTACATTTTCAACCTACTCTTTCATTACTGCCCCTCAGGTCCAGCTCTCTCACGCTGCTGAAAACATTCCAGGGCCATGCCTCCTTCCTAAAAAGGTGTCCATTCTGCTCTTTTCCTAAAACACAGCCCATCTAGTGGCCTAAAGCCTTACTGGGGTTCTACTCTCTTCTCAGTTACTATAATCTTCTCCTGTCTTCAGAGCTCACTGCACATCTTGGTCTTTATCTTTTAACTGATACTTTAACTTTACTTTTTAACTGATATTTTAACTTAATACTTAAATATTTCACATATGGCAAGGTTAAGGATTTAAATGTATTTGAATGCTGGCATAGTGCATTCTATCTAGTAAAGGTTTAAATATACTTGCTGTGTAAGGGCACCTGGGTGGCTCAATCAGTTAAGTGTCTGACTTTGGCTCAGGTCATGATCTCATGGTTCATGAGTTCGAGTGCTGCATCAGACTCTGTGCTGACAGCTCAGAGCCTGGAGCCTGCTTCCGATTCTGTGTCTCCCTCTTTCTCTCTGCCCTTTCCTGCTCACGTTCTGTCTGTCTGTCTCTCTCTCTCTCTCAAAAATAAATAAACATTAAAAACATTTTGAAAAAATATACTTGCTCTGAAAAACTGATGATTCATTAACTTTTTCTTTGAAGTCTTCATATCCTTTGAGTGCTTTGAGCTTGTAGCTGCCCAGGAAATAAAATTCAAACATTATAGCATGACACAAAGCCCTTCCTGATCTGGAGCTAGCCTGCTCAGCCAGCCTCATTTTGCACTGTTCTCCACGCTGCCCTTTCACCTACTTCGAGTTCTGTCCCACAAACACACACATACACACATGCCTTAGGTTAGAACAGCCCTCACCTATTGTGACATTCCTCAAGTGTGCCTTGTTTTATATCATAGATTCTTGATATTTCATAACTGTATTCTTTTGTTCTCATGGCGCTCTCCTCTCTAATCTATGTGGACAGTCCTTCTGCTCATCCTTGAACACTCAACTCAGCGACAATTGCTCTGTGAAGTTTATTGGACCCCTAAACCTCCTCCCCACCAAACCTAAAGGTGACACCCACTGTGTCTTGTCCATTCTTCCAAAGCTGTATCTATCACAGTTTAATATTAAAAAGTATTTGTTTGTGTGTCTTTCTCTCCTGTTAGAGAAGGAGATTCTTAATGGCCCTGTCACACCTGTCATCGTTGGTCAGAAGTATTTACCTGACATGGAGCACCATATGAAGTCCTGAAGGGAATTTTTAAAATTTCAAATGCAGAAGGAAGGGTATTTAAAAATTATTTAGGTGAGCTAGGTATGCATACATTAAGAATACCTGTAGGGGCGCCTGGGTGGCTCAGTTGGTAAGCGACCAACCCTTGATATCAGCTCAGATCATGAACTCATGGGTTCATGAGTTCAAGCCTCACTTTGGGCTCCTCCCACGGACAATGCAGGGCCTGCCGGGGATTCTCTCTCTCTCCCTCTCTCTCTGCCCCTCCCGAGCTCTCTGTGTCTCTCTCAAAATTAATAAATAAATTTACTAAGAAGAAAAAGAAAGAATACTTTTAAACAACTTTATATCAGTTAGGGTCCTATCAGGAGACAGAAACCACATCAGTACTTTGAGTAGGAAAAAGTAACATAGAGAAATTCGTAAAAGATGGTTCGTTACTAAGAGGAAGCTACTTAAAGAGAACTCCAAGAAGTCCAGAGTCTGCAGGTGCAAAAAAGCAGCTACTACCTCTTGGCTGAGGAAAAATATATCACAAAGAGACCTAAGACTTAGAAGATGGCCTCCCCAAGACTGAGATTCAGATCTCTTCAAAGAGGATGTGGTCTGAGGGCTGGACCAAAGTTATCATATATGTGGTCCACAAGAAGTTCAGGAGCAGCCCTTGATTGAAGAAATCGTGTCCTGAGACTATGGCTGGAACTGCTAGATGCCCATGCTGGATTAATAAATGGAGGATCAGAACCAGAAGGAAAGCATCTACCTGCTGCTATCATCTTGCTGTATCCCTCTAGTACCCTCTATTGGCAAAGCCTAGCTAGCATCATGCCAGGAAAAATGCTTACAGGGTCCAGTTACATTTTCACAAAGCAGGGCAAGGAAGGGTGGATTTGGAGCTGAAGGGTAATAGTCTGATAACTCACATAGGTTTCAAAGCAAAACTGAATTAGAGAAATTAATATATAAGATAATTAAATATAAATATAGACATAAATATTAATATAATATGAAAGTGGGCAGTTGAGCCCATCATATTTTATTCCTAAAAGAATTTGTTAGGTTTAACTGATTATAAGTTTTTAAATTCTAAAAGTGAGACATATTCCTTCTTTTAAGTCTTAGTGTCAAAAATTTAAAAAAAAAAAACAGGTTTGTGTAACTTGAAACTATAAGTTTGATGAGTTAGGAGAATTTAAAATATCATCAAAATTATCTCATCCCATTTTAACAGAATCTGCAATAGAAAATATTTTTCACAGAATAGAGTTCCTTCTTTCCTCTGCTTTAGAGTATAAGAGAAGACAGAAGACTCAAAAACAACAAAAGGGAGTAGATTCACATTAATATGTTTAATTTTTGGCAGCTAAGCAATGATAATTTCACTTAATAGAATGAAAGAAGAAAATAAATTTGTTTCATAGAAAAAGACAAATCAAATTTACCTATCAGACATTGCATACACAGAACAGAGAACATCAGAGGACCATCAAGTCACAGCTTGGGCTAGTTCTCCCAAAACCTGGGGAGTATAACCCATGTCTGTTGTTTTCTAAATTATTCCATTACCAACATGGATTGAGATACCACCAATTGTAGTTCTGCATATTGTGTTTTATTTTCAGGATGTGTAATCTAAAAACATGAAATCAGTTATGAAGACAAACATTGTACTCTAGAGTTCAGAAGATAAGAACACTTAGAAATCTATTGAACTAACAAATTGAAAAAGCTTTCTTAATGCAACTTGTACTGAGTACAAAGCTTCTTAAAAATAAATGTAAAAATATTGTCAGATGGATATTTATTTCCAATTGACATCATGGTAGTATTTGAGACCTGATGGGCAACAAAGCCATGGATATTAGAGCACTGGCAAAACAGATATCAACTTTTCGTTACATTTTTTTCCATGCAGACTTTCGCAGAAAGGACCATAACTATCTCTGACATGACTTAGTCTGGTTGGTTTCTCTTCAGTTTAAAATCAACACCATACATCCTTAGTGTGTTCTTTCTTCCTTATCTCCTAAACATCTGAAGATTTCTTTCTTTGATTTGCCTTGGATGACCTCCAGATACAGACCACTGGTTTTTACTAAGGGATTGAGCACAACCCATTAGAAATGCTTATTTTTTCTGGCAGAACGGCACCCAAGATGCATTGCTTCCTCTCCCAGAGCTCACTAATCACAGTGTGTTTGCCATAGGACTCATCTTGAAAGGACAGGTCACTGAAAGCAAGTTGTTCTTTCCCTTTGGGGAGCATCTGGCAGTAATATTCCCATATGTCAGATCTGTTAGCTCCTGTCTCACCCACACCAAGACACCTGGCCTCCAGATTCACACACGAGCTTGTCAAATCCCGTCAGTTCACCCACAGCACAGAGGGCCTTTGGACTGGGATGGCCCGAGAGTGGAATGCTTAGCAGAGAAAATATCTCATTCTATCCATTTTCATTGAGCAATGATTATCAAAGAAATTTGATCAGACAACTCTGCTATTTTTCTCAGTGTCTGGTAAATACTCTTATCCCAAACCATTTTGTTGAGCATCTATTGGAAAAGTAAACTAAGATCATATTTTTTAAGCACTCATCAGACTTTCATGGGCACCCAGAGGTGGTTTTCTCAAAGTAAATTCAGACAGCTTCTATTCATCTCTGAGCATGAATATTCTTGCTGGTTTTTTTTTTTTTAATAAGATTCATTACATGATCTAGGAAGGATTATTTATATGCTTAAAGTGCTAGACATTTTTAAATGAGGCTCAGGTACTTCAGCTATGTCTCAAGAATGCATTGTGGTTTAAATTCAAACCAGGCTGCACTCATCAACACATGTTTCTTTGATGAATTATTATTTATGTGAACTGACAAAACAGTGTGATTTTTCCATCAGTCATCAAATCTGCCCTTTCACAGTTGGCAATAAATGTTTATTCTCTTAAGTAAGAATGATCTAAATGTGCTTACAACCTGCTGTCTATTATGATTTTGTGTGTGTGTGATAATGGTAACTTCTTTTTTTTTAAAATCTGATTCAAACATTATATAGCTCTTGAATTCAAAACTAGGAAAGTTAGTGTTTATCCAGTGATAAATACTCACCAAGTACCCAATGAGGCTGGACTGCTTTATCGCAACAGCTACTCAAGGCTCAAATACACTGAAGGAAATTAAAGAAGACAAGAAAAGAATATCCTGGTCGATGATAGAAACAAGATATAGTAGGTCACCTCTCGATGAACATGACCAAATGGAATAATCAAGCAGATAATGAATAAAAACGCTTCTTAAACAGGCAACAGGTCAGAAAAGTTGAGGGGTGTTGCATTACATCTCACTCATATTATGACTACAGCCACACTGGCTGTTATTAAGTGTTTTCAAATGATTCCCTATTAATGTCAAGAATAAATTCACATTGGCCCAGCATTCAAGACCCCCTATGCTCTTGAAGCAATCTACCATGTTAGCTTTCTCTTTCAGTCCCATTTTATAACTCTCCTGTTGAAGAAAACTACCCTTGTAAGGCACCTGAATGGCTTACTCAGTTAAGTAAATACCTGACTCATGATTTCGGCTCAGGTCACGATCTCATGGTTCTCAAAATTGAGCCTCATATTGGGCTCTGCACTGATAGCATGGAGCCTGCTTGGAATTCTCTCTCTCGCCCTCTCTCTACCCCTCCCCCACTTGTGTGCACACATGTGCTGTCTCTCTCAAAACTAAATAAACTTAAAAGAAAGTAAGAAGAAAACTAACCTTGTCATTTTTTAATCACACCCCAAATGTCTTTGCCCTGTGCCTTTGCTTTCACTGTTTCCTCTTGCAGAGAAGGTGCTTTTATTTTTATTTCCTCCTTTGCCTTTCTCCAAATTGTATTATCATTCAAGGCCTTATTCAAATGTCACTTACTTCCTCAAGAATCTCCATATTCATAAGAGTAAGCTAAGAAGTCATCCTCCCCTTTGAACTTTTAACCAATTACTGATGCTTAGCCCAGTTTATCTGGAATTAAAGTTATTTGGGACTCTATCACATCTACCAGTTAAATAAAATTCCTTGAGAAAAAGGATTGATTTTTCCCTATTCTGTACCACCTAGATGGCCTAACATAGCATGGACATATTAAATGCTCAATTTTATCAACTGAAAAACATTTTTAATATTTCATCTCTTTTTTTAGGAGCAAATATTGTACTTTTTGTCACAGCTCAATTCCTGGACCTATGTGAGGTTAGTGAGAGTCCTTGTTGAACTCTTGCTTCTTGCTTCTTCACAAGTGGTGATGACCATAAACTATCAGTTTGGGGAAGATCCACAGATCCTTCTTCATTGCCCCAGAACAATCCTTTTTATCTTTTTAATTAATATTAATTATTAGGTGTGTTATTATGAGTATGTAAAGCAATATACAAGTAGTTCTAGCTCAGGAAGTTAGGGGGGGATTGTATATAAATATGTGTCCATGCTCTCTTGGTTATCCAGGTGTTTTCTATTTTTTCCAGGGCCAGCATAGCTCGTGTTAAATCTGGGAAGACAGATGCCTTAGCAAATGCTAATAGGCTCCTTAATGCATGGATGATGACAGTGTGGATGATTTCTTGAGTTCCTTTAATTAGCATTATTTTCCTGAATAGTTTCAGTAAAGGGGCTAAAATACCAGGGAAGTCTTTTCTGCAACAGATACAGTAACAAACACCAAGCACATCCAGCATTCTGAATCAGCGTGGGATAGTTGGTCAATGACTCAGGAGAAAAATAGATCTTTCTGCCATTTAAGAAGTCTAAAGCTTAGTTGGGGGAAAAATATCATTAAAGTCTTTTCAAAATCACATATCTTGTAAATGACAGAGTTGGAACATGAACGATGTCTATCTGATTTTAGAGATGGAAAATTTTGGCCATGCTCTCAACACAGAGCCCTCTCCTGCCAATGTCTTCACCGTTCTGTCATCCTTTTCCTCCAAAAGGCTTCCTTTCTGGGTCAAATATTACAATTTGTACTTTGTTGGTGGGAAAAGTACAAAGGATAAGGATGGGTCTCAAACCTCTGAGGATAGTCATCAGCTCTGAAAATCCTCTAAATGGCTACATCCAATAGTCCTAGATAGAAGAAAATATATAATTTTCATGTTCTTCATTGATATTACTGTTCCATTAATCCAAGTTGTCAAGTTATAGACTCAATTTTTCAGAAAAGTGGATCAAGTATCATCCCTGGATGCTGGACCAGTGTTCATTGGTCCTTAGTGTTCAGAATGGCTTCAGAATAGAACATCAGGATGAGGTCTTCTGCCATCATATGTTGTCATTCATGTTTAATTGGATTCATTCCTTTCTTAAATAGCTGATCACACTTATATTTTAAAAGCTCTTTGCATCTTCAGTGTAATTTATTTCAGTTGTGATTTAGTTATAGCATCCATAAAATTATTTCCAAAATTAAACTGTATCAAAATATGTACTTAATGACACAAACTTGCTCATCCACTCTGTTCACTGTGCATTTTTGTGTCTTGATTGCAGTCTTCCAGGAAAAACTACAACAACAAACCACCTCTATGGGAGTGATGTATATAAATCTCCCTCAAAACATGCATTTATTCTTCACTGTTGGAACAAGATCCCATTCCCAGTTTCCTTTGACAGAGGGAAAAAATGAGATCAAATGTGCAGTGGTGTTTTTGTTAATAGTATTAGGCCATCAGCCCCTGCCCTGTTTCTCAGATTCATACTTGGGAAAGAATGTGATAAACTATCTATTCTTCATGCTTCCTTCAAGAAGCTCTTAGATATAGTCTGAAACTTGAGACCTGAGGGAAATAGAAGAGCAAGAGGAACTTGACATGGGTCATAAGAAAGCATTCCTATTCCATGTCTAACTGATAGTGAAACAATGAGTGGAAAAATTTCTATCTATGTAGACACACATAGTAGCTGTATTATTTGCTCACTTTGTGTAGAACATAGCATATCATATGCATCTGTGCTTATTATAGTGAACCTCAAATTATTTGGAATTGAAACCAGAATGTAAAAGTTCAGAAGATTGGTTCCCTCCCACCTGTAGTCAATGTCTTGATTACCTGGAGTAACTATAAAAATCTGCATAGATCTTAGTGGAAGATCTACTTCTATTATGTATATACACATACATGCATTATATATACCCTCTATATATGTATGTGTATATGATTTATGCTTGTAATTCAAGACAACTCTGTTAAACAAAATAGTTACCACACTCCTCCATTCCCTGACCATTCTAGAGAACAGAATTTAACTTCTAATAATTTTATTCAAATTTAAATTATATTTTACTATAAAATTTGTGGCATCTCTCTTTTTACCAGCAAAATATTTGTATGAGTGGGGATTTCTGGTTTTACTCAACAAAACATAGAAAAATCCACATTCCAAATAGAAGGGTTGGAAAAATGGCTTGTTTATTGGTGTATTTGCTTGTATGTTGTGTTCTTAACCTAACCTCTGTACACAAAGGATTGGAAAGGACTCACAAAAATAAAAGCAATAAAAAGATGAAAGTAAAAAGTGAGATTGTATTTCTAGAAATGTAACTACGAACAGATATTTAAGGCCAAATTGGGGTAAATATCATGAATATGGAGGTTCTAAGGAACTATGTTGTTCCATGGTCTAACCTTAATTCCTTATAGTTTTCTATTTTGTTTTTGGGAGCAGAAGAAAAATGAGATAAAATGACTTGCACAATCTTTTTGGTAGCAATTAGTAAAATATTGATATAAACTCAACAATGCCTCAATTTTGAAGGAGGTTTGCCCTCTGAGTATTGTTAATAAAATCCATAAGTCAGTGGGATCTGTCAGCTGTGAAATATGTATATGTCCATATATATATCTATGGAGGTTTTTATACACAGAAGACTTTGGAATAGCTAAAATTTCAGCTAAAGTGAACTGAAATTTCACATGATGAGGCAAATCTGTAATGTTATTGGATATGGTAAAAGAAATTCTAAACAATTATGTTTTATTGACCCCGAAGAAGAACTCTCTAACTAATAAGGGATGTTTCTCCCAAACCAAGTTAAGAGAAGGCGAATGCCATAAAACTTGTCACAAGTTTATCCAGTACCATCCTGGAAAGAGAGTGGGAACATTTGGCCTTGAAATCAAGAGATGCATGGTTTTTGGCCACAGTACTGCATCAGGTCCTGTAAGAAATTTTTCTTAATATTGTCTATCTCTCTTGGCTCTGCTTCTTATGTTTCCTAAGCAAACTTAAAGATGGCAGAAGGAGCAGACTCCAGATGTAGGGCAGATTAGGAGTCAGACTTGTAGAAGGTTGATCAGAATGGGCTGGTCTCACTGAGTCTGATCAACTCTAGAACACTGACCGCCCTGTGAGGATTTTAGTAGAAAGCCATGTTGCTTTCCTCTGGAGACACCCAAATTCATCTTTATCCTCCATAAATAGCATTATTATTAGAGGGAAAGAAACAAGTTATTTCATTAAGAAAAAATTCTTAATGCTAACTCTGAAAATTTTTCTCAGGTTAAGATTTTTCAATGTGTATTCTAGCCTACATAGTAAACATTGCCAGGAACGAAGATGGCATGCAGAAACTGTGCAGGTAATTTCATAGTATCTTTCAATTAAAAACTGAAGATGTTCTAGTAGAGCCTGGGAAAAAATAATTCTGAAAGGGGTGGAATTACAGTGGACTGAGTGGAATCTCTTTTCAGTTATCCTGCTTGATAAATGAGTGGAACATTGAGTGGCCAGGAAATTGCTTTCAATGGTCCCCCAGATAGTCAGTTCTTCCTCAGGACTTTGGGAAAAGGGAGTGGAGGCAATTGGAGACTACATTCTCCATAGAGAGTGTGCAGTCTGGAGGGAGAATTTAGAGGCCACAGGGAGATTTGGAAGTCCAGATCCTTAGTTTATTTGCTGAGGCATCACCCTTCACTTTAGGATTTGAGAGAAGGAGCAATTATAAAGTTTCTATGGAAAGAAAAGAAGCCTAACCAAGATCCCTGCCTCAAAGGAGAACTGTTCAGCTTTTACAGAGTGACATAAAAGGTAACTAATAGAAAAATAAGTACTTGTTTTCAAGCAACTGTCTTCATCCTGTTGTAGGAAATACACAAATGGGTGACTGAGTCCCTGAATATCTCCACTAAGATGAATTTTACCTGGAAAACTTTAAAGCAGAAGTTGCCATGTAAATGGCCTACATCTCCCTTTCACTCTGCTTGTAAACACAATTGGGAAATATGTTAATGAGGGACAATGTATACATTAGAGGAATAAAGAGTATTTAATTGAATAAATTTTATAACTTTACATTAAAATCACCATGTGTTAAGATTGTGTTTATTCACTGATTTTTATCAAGCTATCTCACTCTGTTACAGTGAACAAGTCATATTTCACTCCAATGACGGTGGTCATCATAAGTGAACACCAATTTCTTCCAGGTTTTTTGCTTGCAGTCTTTATTTCATGCCCATGGTCCAGTAGAAATGTGATTATTCTTGAACGATTTAACAATATGGTAATTTATTTCATAGAAATGGGAAATAATTTAAAACCATTATTCTTTTGTGGCACCTGGGTGGCTCAGTCGGTTAAGCGTCTGACTTCAGCTCAGGTCATGATCGCACGGTTCGTGGGTTCTAGCCCCATGTCGGGCTCTGGGCTGACAGCTTAGAGACTGGAGCCTGCTTCAGATTCTGTGTCTCCCTCTCTCTCTGTTCCTCCCTTGCTCTCACTCTCTCTCTCTATCAAAAATAAATAAAGATTTAAAAAATTGTTTTAATTATTATTCTTTTTATTACATAATTAAGGCATGTTTATTCTAAATATAAACAAAATGTAGATGAGGATAACATTTTAGATCACCCATAATCACAACATCCAGAGATAACATTTGGGGGTGTTACTTTACCTGACATCACAAAAAATATGTTTTGTAAAACAGATCAAGGAAGGAAAAGAGCGTATTGGTTTAGAACAGTGATCAAAGACAGCCTCCCAAAGCTGAGTCTGAATATTCACCAACCAGGTGACCTTGCACACACAGCTTAAACTCTGTACGCTTTCATTCTTTCATTTCTAAGCCAGACATATATTAGCTATAAATGGAGTCCTCACAGACCCTCTCACAAGGCCAAGTCTTAAATAGCTGATAAAAGAGGTTAAGTGCTATTATCTCCATTGTCCCTGTTTTCATCTTATTTGTCCTGCCCTCATTATTTCTTACTGCCCCCCATTCCCTCTTCTCTCTTGATTTTTAAAATTTAAATTAGTTAGGGGCATGCGGGTAGCCCAGTCGGTTAAGCAAATGGCTCTTGGTTTTGGCTCAGGTCATGATCTCAATGTTTGTGAGATCGAGCCCCACCTCTGGCTCTGTGCTGAGGTGGGGGACCTGCTGGGAATTCTTTCTCTCCCTCTCTCTCTGCCCCTTCCCTGCTCTCTCTCTCAAAACATATAAATAAACTTAAAAAAAAAGTAAGTTAGTTAACTTACACCTACTTTCTTCCCAATAATCACTCTTAAATTTTTTCTTATGCCCAAACCTTTTGAGCATATAAATATAAGTTTGAGACTCTCTTTTCAGAAGTAATGGTTACAATCACAGATATCCACATAACGCTCCAAGCTGTTCACCAGTCCACCTGGTTCCCCAAAGAAGTTAGAGCCTCTATTCTGGCTTTCCTTTCTTCCTCTGCTCCAGTAATTCGATTTTCTTGTCTGACATTACTCCCAATAACACTTTGGAAACTTTCCTCCAGCCACTGGCAGGACAAACTTTCCATTTGTTCTTGCAGCTCACAGTTAGCAGCTGTGGGGCTGGTCTTCAGGGACGGGGGCGGAGGGGTGGATGTACTGGAGAAAATAGGAAGAGTTTATAGCAGCAACGGCTTCCTATGACCTGCTGGACCAAGGACGATCAATCATCTAAGTACAGTCGGTTTTAAATGTGACAAAAATATTTGTGGATCCCAGGCACGTGAGGAAAGAAAGAGAAGGAGTACTATAAAACAATGAGAGAACAGCCCCTAAACCAGCAGAAGTTTCTGTGCAATATGGGAAAGACTGTGTGTGTTTCTGGCTACCAGATGCTCGCTGTTCAAAGATCTAGTTACAGGGCAGCTCTCGGAAGCCTGAAATCCTGGGAAATATACTAATAGCGTTTGCAGTCCTTCTCAAACCAGGAAGCTTGCAAGAGAGTTCCTGGCCGTGCCACGTGAGCTCAGCCTTTTGCTTTGTTCATGCGGCAACCTGATCACTTGCTTAAGGGAGGAAATAGGGTGTTTTTCAACCTTGCCTTGAAATCGTGAAATTCCTGTCATAAAAATAAGAAATTGTATATGAAGCCTTGGGGTCAGATCACCTAGTGGTTTCAGGAGTTCTCAATAGAGTTATTATGTTTTGGAGCAACAAAGTAAGAGGAGATTATGGTTTCATACCAGTGTTTGAATTTCCTGGTATTTGTTTGCTTGTGAAAGACCCTTATCATCATAGAAATGCTTAAAGAATTGAAAGACCCATTTTTTTTTTCTCCCAAATCCAATTTTTGAAATAGAAAACTCCAGGATGGAATGAAGTAGCCACAGAATTGAAGTGTGTTTTATATGTTATTTTTTATCTGATGAAAAATTCCAATCCAAGGGTTCAGTTTTGATCATTCTTCTTTTCATACTCCAGTAACAGGCTTAAATGCTGGAAAATACTCACTTTACCAGGGAGAAAAAAAAAAAGATAAAAGATCCTCCAACACATGATAGCCCATGATATTTTCCTCAGTTGTTAGTCACATTGTATTTTTGGCTGGAGCCCAGAAACCACAACCCTCAATTACAGTTGCTTTCAGACATGTGGAAGAAACACATGCTAAAACAATTAACAAAATTATGACGTTTATATTTTTTCTCGGACTGTCAGTCCCTGTGATTCTTCACCATGTGATTCTGTATGAATCAAAACAATGATCGTAAGTCAAGCTGACCACATGTACCCTTCCTTAGTGCTTTGAAACTGTCAGAAAGTAAGATAGAAGAAACCTGTTTTTCCACGGATGAAGCATGGTCCACTCCCTGTCGGTGGCCAGAGTCACACATGACAATGGGAAGAGGGGGCAACATCCAATCCTCTCATCCCAAGGCATTGACCTCAGTTGAAGGCCAACTGCAATATGATTACTGGTAGCTCCGAGCTGTCTTGTTCACCCTGGGTTTATTGCTCCTTTTATGTTGACATACTTTAGTGCTTATTGAATGGAATGTGTAGGATAACTTGAAATTGATGACCTTTAAGCAGAAAATGAAAAAAGGAACATCAGGTTCTCATTGCATAAGACTTATAGCAATGGTAAATGAAACTGCTATCAACCCATATGCAGTAAAACATCTTAGAGGCAACCAGAATACTGCGCACTTGTTTGTGTCTCCATCACCAAATTGATCTCTGGGACTTTGACAGTAGTTTACCATTGACTTTATATATTTATAATTCCACAAGCATTTGTTAATTACCTACTATGGGCAAGCACATAGATACTATAGGTATAAAAACGAATAAGACACAGCCCTTGTTCTCAGGAAGCTCACAGGAGCAGAAAAGATAGACATACATATTAATGATTGTGCTTAATGGGATGTAAGTTACAGGTAAGCTAGCGAAAAACTCTATGAAGCACAGACGAGAAACTCTTCATCTGCAAGTCACAACAGAGCCTGTGACCCTGACCACAGCCAAGAATTATGCCTCTGGTAAGTGTGCTACATATTTCTGGCTTGTCCTTCTAGATCTCTTTACCTTTTGTCCACACTGTTCTTGCCCCAGGAAGCTGACCTCTGAGGACTGGATGGCTAGGCTCTTTTGCCTTCTTGGTTAGTGATAGGAGTGCAAGAGGGAAGCAAGGTCAAGCTATTCGTCCCCACTACTTCCCTACTCCGTTTCCATGGATTGGTTGCGTTTTTCTTCCAGAGGCCAAAGTTGCTGTCAGGTGCCCCTCTCCGTACCCCTCCCCATTCCAGGTTCCCAGACCCACCATCCCCTTCTTCCTTCTACTAGAGGAGAGGCACTACACTATCCCTTGATGGATCCCCAAACTCTGTCCACACCTTTTAAAAGAAAGAAGCAAAAAGGAAAACGTCTATTTTATTAAACTCTTCCCAAATTACTCATTTTGAAAACATTGTCTGTTTCTTGCCAGAACTGACCACTGAATTAACCCTCTTAGCATTTAAGGGATTATGTTCTCGGAGAAACCAGCTCAGAAGCATAGAACCAGGGTTTTCCTAGTCACTGAATGTCCTAAATTAGCCACCTGTCCAAGTAATTGCAGTTCTTGCTCTCAGGAGAACCATCGGACACTGGAACAGGTCCCATGTCATCAGTTCTGGCACAGGCAAGCCGTACGAACACCCACTACTTTCAGTGGGGCCTTGTAGGCTCCAGACTGTGGTGTTTACATATCTTCCCCCCCAAATTCAACCAAATGTTAATCTAGTTACCACTGAAAAGGACTTTTGCAGATGTAATTATGATCCCAAATCAGCTCTCTTTAAAATAGAGATTATCTGGGTGGGCCTAACCTCATCACATGAGCATCTTAAAACTTATTTTTTATTTTATTTTGAGAGAGAGGGAGAACATGAGTGGGGGAGGGGATAGAGAGAGAGAGAGAGAATGAGAATCTCAAGCAGGCTCCACACTATCAGCATATGTGGGCACAGAGCCCAACGTGGGGCTCCATCTCACGAACCAGAAGATGGTGACCTATTCTGAAATCAAGAAGTGGATACTTAAGCAGCTGAGGAACCGAGGTGTGCCCACAGGAGTTCTTTAAAAACAGAGTCTTTTCTCCAGCTGGTAGAACAAGAAAGTCAGAGCTACGTGCTTCAGCGGGCCTGGCAGATGGATATTGATTTCCTAGCTACCCTTGAAGGAGTTGCTGTTATATCAGTTAACATAGACTAGTTTATGTCACAGTGCCAGGATACCGTATTGTCTCAGTGTCTTAGAACAGGACAGATTTAGCAGTTGGTCATGTGGCATGCCAGATGTGGATGGGAGCTCTGCTCCGCAGTGTCATGGTCCTCGTTCCAGACAGAGCAGAGCGCTCCCTACCTTTAAAGGTGCTAGTGACCACCAGACAGGGGAAAGAGTGGACAGGAAAGTACAAAAGGACTCTTAAAGCTTCTGCACGGAAGTGGCCACATCGTTTCTGCTCACTATTTCCTTTTGTAACTCACAAGCCTCATTTCAAAGGAACAGGGAAGTATAACCTTTCCTTCTTCCAGTAAAGGAAAGCAGGCGCTCGTAACTGCTCATGCAATCTATCACAGAGCCCAGTAAATAATCGATGCTTATAAAGTTAGGTTATCTGAGTAATGAAGAAAAAGTTAAATGTTTCTACATATATGTCATTCAACAAATATTTATTAGATTCTTTAAATGTTAGGCAGTATACTAAACACCATTTAATAAGGCAGATAAATAGATAATATATATTCATCAAGTGTTTACACTTAGAGAAATACATTCTATCTATCTGAGAAAAACATGTGGATGAGTTTTCAGAAACTGTAGGTCAGTGTCTTGGCACGATGTGACTGTCGTCTCTGCTTGCAGACTTACCAGTCGGAAACAAGGTGTCAGCTCCATCCATGATTCTCATCTGGGACATGGGGTCCTTGCTGGCTGCTGGCAAAAGCCATTTCCTTGTGGTTGTAGGACTGAGGTCCTTGTTTTCCTGCTCGTTATTGGCCAGGAGCCACTTTCAGCTCCTTTTTTTTTTTAAATGTTTTTTTTTTATTTATTTCTAGGAGACAGAGAGAGAGACAGCATGAGCAGGGGAGGGTCAGAGAGAGAGGGGGTCACAGACTGAAACAGGCTCCAGGCTCTGAGCTGGCAGTCAGCACAGAGCCCGACGCGGGGCTCGAACCCACGAACCGTGAGATCATGACCTAAGCGAAAGTCGGACGCTCAACCAACTAAGCCACCCAGGCGCCCCAGCCACTTTCAGCTCCTAAAGGCAGCCTTCTCAGCCCCCGGCTGGGCGGTCTCCGGGAAGGTTACCAGTTTCTCCTCTGGAGAGCCCCACCTCTTGGACTGAGTGCATTATCTCGATTTCTTCCTTCACTGTCATCTCTAAGGATATCCTTTTAAAAGTATATTCCTTGTAACTCCTGCCTTATTTCTTACACAACACCAGGCTTAGGATCCTGAAAAGGGGGTCTGTTCAAAACAAAAGCATGTGTAGGTTTTGTGAGAATTCTTTTCCACTTATAGATTATTTTTATTTGTGTTCAAAGCCATGGTTATATTTTATGCTTTCACCTTCATATGGGTGAAACATTAATTATAACAATATACGGACTGGTATTTAAAAAAACCTGTGTACTAAGTGTTAAACAAAGATTTGACTTAAAAAAGGTGTAACCCCAGGAAGTCATCACCAAATAGCTATCCCTTATCAAGAAGCTCTAACGGCCTGTGAGTACCACAATGAGACTGATTTCAAACACTGGACTCTTACCTTCACACCAAACCTTATTGTTTGAACTGCCAACATTAAATAGTAACTGGTGTCTACAACACTTTCCCTGAAGTATTGATGGGGAGATCATTTTATGCTCAGTTAACCCTTCTTACACTATATGCTGCAAGGATTCAAAGAGTTTATAGTCTCTGCCCTTCACAAATGTCTAAAGTTTTCTAAGCTTGAGCTCTTCAAATTGAATTTTTAAAATCTCTTTTAAAATAAACAAATGAAAAGGCTTAGAGTATGAGGAAAGGCAGAAGACTTGCTTAACGGGAATAGCAGCCATGGAAAATCCATTTCCATCATTGTTCTGCACTGCGATGTCTACTGTCAAAACTAGTTCACAGGGTGGAGGGAGATGGAAACAGCAATAATCATCTCTCACAAGTAGTTTTGAACACTCTTCCTTACATAACAGTCCCCCTTATCTTTCTGCAGCTTCAGTGACCTTGGACAACCTTGGTCAAGAGGAGATGAGTTTCCTTTTATCCTCACAAGGTCAGTAGCAGCCTAACACTGCCTTACATGCCTATATCATTGACTTCACTCCACTCATCATGTAGGTATTTTATCATCTCTCATTATCACAGAAGAAGGGCACAGTAGAATAAGATATGAGAGAGAGAGAGACCACATTCACATGACTTTTATTACAGTACCTTATTATAATTATTTTATGAATAGTTATTTTTGTTCAGTTATTACCAATAAAATTAAAATTCATCACAGGTATGTAAGCAAAAACAAAACAAAACAAAACAAAACAGCATATCTAGGGGTCGGTATCATTCACAGTTCCAGGCATCCACTGGGGGTCTCAGACCACATCTCTCACAGGTAAGGGGGCACTGCTGTACTCAAGTAGCTATTTCCCTCTAAGTCCCATCTTTCTTTTTTTTCCGCTTAGACCAAAAGGCTTTTATACTTATGAGGAAGTATTTCCTACATTGTTTTCCTTGATCACCTTCATCCAGTTTAACTTTACCATATTTGTTCCTTCCAAGAGCCTAAAGACTTCCAGTTTCCCAACCTCCTTGACCTCCACCACAGCAATTTCTTACTTGACACATCCCCAAAAGCAAGGGAATCAAGAGCAAAAATAAACTATTGGGACTTCATCAAGATTAAAAGCTTCAGCATGGCAAAGGAAACAATCCATAAAACTAATAGGCAACTGATGGAATGGGAAAAGATAGTTCCAAATGACATATCAGATAAAGGGTTAATATCCAAAATCTATAAGGAACTGACCAAACTCCACACCTGAAAAACAAACAATCCAGTGAAGAAATGGGCAGAAGATATGAACAGACACTTCTCCAAAGAGGACATCCAGATGGCCAACAGACACATGAAATGATGCTCAGCATCCCTCCTCATCAGGGAACTACAAATCAAAACCACACTGAGATGCCACCACGCGCCGGTCAGAGTGGCTAAAATGAGCAAATCAGAGAACTCTAGATGCTGGCGAGGATGTGGAGAAACGGGCACCCTCCTACACTGTTGGTGGGGATGTAAACTGGTACAGCCCCTCTGGAAAACAGTGTGGAGGTTCCTAAAAAAATTAACAATAGAACTCCCCTATGACCCAGCAATAGCACTGCTAGGAATTTACCCAAGGGATACAGAAATGCTGAGGCATAAGAGCACATGTACCCCAATGTTCATAGCAGCACTCTCCACAATAGCCAAAACATGGAAAGAGCCTAAGTGTCCGTCAACTGGCAAATGGATCAAGAAGATGTGGTTTTTCTATACCATGCAATACTACATGGCAATGAGAAAGGATGAAATCCGGCCATGTGTAGCAACATGGATGGACCTTGAGGGTGTTATGCTGAGCGAAATAAGTCAGGCAGAGAAGGACAAATATCATATGTTTGCACGTATAGGAGGATTAGGAGGAACTTAATGGAGGACCATGGAGGAGAAGAAGGAGGGGGAATGGTGGGGGAGAGGGAGGGAGGCAAACCAAGAGAGACTCTTGAATGCTGAGAACAAACTGAGGGCTGATGGGTGTGGGGGGGAAGGGGGAGATGGGCATGGAGGAGGGCGCTTGTGGGGATGAGCACCGGGTGTTATATGGAAACCAACTTGACAATAAACTATTTGTTAAAAAAAAAAAAAAAAAGACTTCCAGTTTCCTCTCAAATCAGATAAAATCGGGCCAGCAGCAATTACAAGGTTCTTTGTCCAATGACCACAGGGCTTTCCTGTTTACGCAGAAGACAGGTCCCCCCGGAACCAATGTGGTACCAACAATAGGGCCCTTGCCCTGTAGCCCTAAGTCGTGGTGCTTCACTTCTTTTGTGAAACACGAACTGACTGACATCCTCAGCCTGACATTAAGGATTCCATAATCTTGCTTTCCTATATCAGACTTCTACTCTCTTTCCATCCAGATATACTGGTCTCTTTGCTCTCCCCTCAAAATTCCCATCTGAGTTCGCTTGCTTAATCTATTTCTCTCACCTGGAATACCTTTCATCTCTCCCCTTCACTTTTTTCAAAGACTTATTTCCTCTCCTTCATTGCCTAGTTCCAATATCACATTCCTTGTAAAGACCTCAGACCTATATTAACCTCCCACGACTTCCCCTGCTCTGAATGCTCTATTGTTTAACTGACAGCTTCAAGCATCATGCAGAATAGCGTGATTTTTGTCTACACTGAGTCAGGTACTGTGCAGGGAGGGTGCAGAGGCTTTGAATATCTGCAACGCAGCCGTTGTGGGCCTTGCCTTGCTGTTAGAGACCATGACACCCTTAGTCAAGAAGATACATATCAGTATATTCCACCAGTACATGTCACCTTGGTGCACGCCACGTGATATGCTAAAGTCATCTGTGTCGCTCATTTGATGGCATTTGCAAAAATACACACACGATGACTTCTGACAAATACTGAGGCGTTCGTTAAGATGTGATGATATAAAGGAGCCTCTTCTCAGTCATCTGATCTGTGAGGCCAGGAAACCTAATATGCTGCTTTGCGGCTCTGCCATTCCCAAGACCAATACAGCACACCAAGCACAGGGGCGGAATGAACCGTGCAGGCTCTGAGAGCCGAAGGTCTTGGCCTGCATTACTGCTGAGCCACCCTCACTGTGTCTTCATCTGTAAAACGGAGGTAATAAATGTACATACCTCACAGAAGCTTTGACAAAATTAAATGAGATCATGCATGTAAAGCACTCTGCTTAGTGCCCGGGACACAGTAAAAAGTCAATAAATGTTAGATATCGTTATGTAGTCTTAACATATGCATAATGCAGGTGCGTGGGGCAGTGCTGTAATATTGCTCCACTGCCTCTATGGAGTTAGGGACACAACAGCTGAAGACACCTTCAGCACAATTGGTGCTCTTTGGGCAAACACACAAACAAACCAACCAAAAACTTTTACACGTAAAACCTACTCTTCAAGGGGCGCCTCTTCAAGTTAAGCGTCCGACTTCGGTTAAGGTCATGACCTCGTGTTTGGTGAGTTCAAGACCCGCATGGGGCTCCATGGTGACAGCTCAGAGCCTGGGACCTGCTTCAGATTCTGTCTCCCTGTCTCTCTCTTCCTCCCCCACTCACACTCTGTCTCCCTCTTAAAAATAAATACTTTTAAAAAATGTTTTAAGTAAAAAAAAAAGTAGCCTTCAAAAGAAATTTTTGGAATTTTTTAATCTTTATTTATGGGGGGAGAGGAGCGGGGGAGAGGCAGAGAGAAAGAGAGACACAGAATCTGAGGTAGGTTCCAGGCTCTGAGCTGTCAGCACAGAGCCTGATGCAGGGCTGGAGCTCATGAACTGTGAGATCATGACCTGAGCCCAAGTTGGACACTTAACCCACTGAGCCACCCAGGTGCCCCCAAAAGAATTTTTTTAAACTTTGTTTCTTACTGTGGGGCATCTAGTGCAGGATTCTGGTGTAAGCCATTCCCATGCTGAGCCATGGGCAGGGAGTTTTCTTCAGGGAAGTCAACTCCACTCTTGGCTCTGCTGGAGTGAGCAAGGAAGAGTTCACAGAGGCTGACTACATAAACCCTCGTTTCCCGGAGAACTGCCCAGCCACCCTTGTCGTCCTGGTGTTTTCATTACTGCACATCTGTGGCTCTCTCAGACCTGTCTTGGTTTAGACAATCAATTACTCTGCCACCCCAGTGACAGAGATGGCTTTCCAGTCTCCTCTCCAAAGAACAGAGTGTAAGGGCCAAAGCATGCAGTGGGGTGAAGTCTGGCTTTGCAGCTCATTAGCCACGTTTCCTTGGGCAGTCGCAGGCTTGGCTGATGGTAAGTGTTGCTCACTGGCAAAATAGAAATAAGGATACCCACTCACCTCACCAGACCCTTGTGACAATTACATGAATCCACAGGACCTGACACACAGTGGCTGTCCAAAGACATGAGCTCTCTTTTCCTTCTTTTCTACCCTAGGTGTGCATTGTGAACAGAAAACAATCCCAGCAGTGCGTTTTTTGAGATTACGTTGCATCTGAGGGGGCCTGAGCCCCTGCTTCCCTGGTCCATGCACTGGTTTCAGAGGAGGTGGGGAGAGAAAAAGAGCTTTTGGGGCATGTCCCAGAGCTCTCTGGAAAAGAGAGGCTCTGTGGCTCCTACTTACAGTCTTCAGCTGTAATCATTCAATTACACCCTTTTATGTTCTATTTTACTGCACCTGAAAGAAGCAGGGATATCTGGATATCTAATAGCTGCGTTTACAGGGAGGTGAGCTGCTAAAAATAGCCCATAATCTGTGGGCCGGTTTCCAAGAAATGCTTGACTTGTTGGAGAGCTGCAAAGAGAGCGTGTTAATCAAGCCCTTCATCGGAGTCGCTTTCCCATGCTGCTTTTAGAAGGTTGAAGGCTTAGGTCTTGTTTTTACCAAGTGAAATAGAATCTTAAAAAAATATAAGCAATTACAAAGGGAGTTGAAGATTAGTACTGGGACGTTTGTGGGGATCCTACAAGAGTGACTTTAAGCCAACGAGAAACACCACACCACCACCACCACCACCACCACCACCACCAAACAATTTATATTTCATTTCCCTCTGCATGAGATTGTCTCTAGAATTCCAACTCCTTGGTAGGGATACATGCTTTCCATTGGTAGATCCTCTCTTAAGTTGCACAAGCAAGGATCTATAATTTTTTTTAATGAAAAGCAAATACGATGAAAATAGAACTTCACAGATGCGTGCTACTTGCTATATTTCAGGTTATTTAATAGAGAAGATGGCCCAGTTTCTTGCTATTCTTACAAAGGGCAGAGACAAAGGCTGATTAGGATAAATTTCTTTTGTCAGAATATTAAAGTCTGGCATTTTCCTTGAGTTTAAATGCTATATTAATAAATGTTGAGTATAGTTGAATGCCACTACTTTTTCTTATTCGAATGGAAGTCAGTTATTAAAAGGTCAAACATTATGAATGATTCTTAGGGAACAATACTAGGGAAATGAAATGCAACGCATATCTAGGAATCACTTTTTTAAAAAAAGAGTTTATATGTATCTTTAGTTAGCGCTAAAGAATAAATGATAAAACTGATATTTGAATTACTCCTTTCTTTTGAACTTTAATACAATAAATAAAAATACAATTCTGCTTCCCTAGCACCATGCCCCCCCCCACACACACACAATATAACACTGTCTGAAATTAAGAGTATAATTAGTCATCTGCTAGAAACACAAAATGAAGGATTTCTTTTTGCATTTTTAACTACTAACTATTAATTTAGGATGGGCTGAGATTTTGTAAAAAAAAATTTTTCTACTCTACTTTTGACAAAGCAAACAGTGGGTTTAAGGGGGATATTGTGGAAGAGCTAACACATGCTTTGTCATGAGGAAATAAACACCTTTATGCGTAGTAGACATGACTCTCTTCAAGTGGCAACTGATTCCGTTCAATTCTGTTTCAAGTTGTTTGTTTCTGTTAGAGCGGGGAGGGGGTATTCTTGACAAAAATCTTTCAGTCAGCTATTAATGAATGGCTGGTGGTCAGGTTCACAGACAAAAGCCTTTTTATTGACTGGAATGGGTCAGGTTTCCAGATTTTATGCCCGGTCTCATCCCCTGAAGACAAAACAAGAGAACTGTTGGGGGCCATACATCATCGCAAGTTTGCGAAGCAGAAGCAGCAATCCCGAGATTTGCTTCAAAGAGGGGATCTCGTTCCAAGTTCGCCGTGAACAGTGTGACATTCTTTTTTCAATCTTTGTATACCTAAGGCACAGCTTTCTCTTTCTGACAGATGTCACTGGGGGCGGGGGGGGGGGGTACAGTTGTAAGGGAGCCGTTCTGGAGTGCAGGGCTGTTCTGGTCCTAGTTGGACCCTGAGTGACCAAGTGACACCCTCCTAAGCTCTCAGCCATTCTTTCTGCCAAATGACAGTAGACAGGCTTCTTCTGAGGCCCCTTTCTGCTAATCCCATCTATATTTTACTTCCTGCCATCTATACATATTTATTGAAAATATTTATATTTATTTGATATATATATAAGTCACCGTCTGACACACTTTTCTGAGGTTCCAATCTTAATTTTAATTACAAAAGAAGTAGCAATTTACAGGGCCAAAGTCAGAAAGCAATAGAAATGCTAAAAACCAAGTAGAGCCTGGTGAGGAGGGAAACCAAGGGTCGAAAACGTGTGCAATTTCTTTTCTTAAGCAACACCACGGCGGTTAGTAAATTAAGAAGCAGTTGATACACTCACTGTGCGGTGTGAAGAGGTGGTATGTTTCTAAGAGTCTGAGAGAGGATTAAAGGTCAGATGTCAGCCATTTGGCTGTGGTTTTTATGTGCCTTTTACATTCATGGCTCTCCCATAAAAGTAAAATGTAACAAGTTGAATAAGTGTTGCTAACACAGGATATTGAAGTTGTAAGAATATAGCAGTGCAGTGAGGAAGCCGCAGAGAAATTCAGAATTTGTTTCACACATTCCTTTCTTAAATAAGGTGGAGCTATTTATTTTACCCCCTTAAGAAAGGATTCGCTTAGAGATGATTGGGACATTTTTTTATTTAGGGAGACAGGTAGGTAGATATGATTAAGCTAAATTTACATGAAAATGCTAAAGCTACATGTATGTTTGAAATAGAAAATCGTCCTCAGTTTTGTTTGTTTGCAAAAGCATTGCATTGGGATGGCACTGTGGAACTGATCTTAATTTTGTGTCTTAAGTTATTGTGAGAAAAGATTAGATACTAATATTCACACTCTTAAAAAAAAAAAAAAAAAAGCTGCCTAAGACGTTTACTCGGGTTACTCGTCCCCTGGGGAAAGGCGATGTGGCAGCACACCATTTCAGAACCCAGAGAACCTGGTGGTTTGCTGCAAATGTGACTCCTTCATAGTTTTCCCTGGTTTCTAAGCACCATGGCTACAAAATAAGGATAAACAAAGATCACTTAAAAACAGAAGACCTGTTCAAACGCTACTTGGTCTTATTTCTAACCCTAAGATCCAGCGAATGTGTCAACTCAGGGCTAAAATGCACTGAAACGAACCCCTAAGCCCCTGAAAGGCAACAAAACAAAAACAAAGCCACAAAGGAAAAACAGGCGAGCCCTGGGCACCCTCTGAAGGAGTCGTCATTGATTTTTCTCTCTCCCGCTTCCAACTATGCTCTGGTCTCTGTGTCTTTTGCTTTCTCCCATTCTCCCACGCTGGCTCACCAGTCCAGAGGCTTGTCAGCTCACACCAGAAGACTAATAGCTGTCTCTCCTGCCTCCAGGCTTTTCTCCCTCTCAACCTAGCTCTCATTCTTCCTAAAAACAAACTGACGTCCTCATTTCCCCATGCTCTCAAGTCTTATGCGATAAAGCTCTGATCTGGTCTGGCGCTTAAGACTGTCTGTAATCCAGCCTCATTTTTCTCCCTATTCCCTGACCTACAGAAAGTCCTGGCTTAGAACAAGTGATATTTTTCACCAGCCCCGAATTAGAGCACAAGTGGCTATCTTTTTCAGGCAGTTCTCATTCTCACTCAAATGCATTGTGCATTGGGTCAGATGAGTCCTCTCCAATCCTTAGAATCTTCTTCACCCTAATGCCAGATTCAAATCCTACCACTGCTATGAAGTTCTCTCTCTCTCTCTCTCTCTCTCTCTCTCGCCTTTGATCTTCTCCATCACTATACCAGGTCTTTATTATTCATCTTGCCTTTTACATTTACTCTTGTTGTTAATAGTTTTACTTTCCACGGACTCCTGTTTTTTCCTTCAGCTAGGCCATAAGGTCCTTGAAGAATGGACTGTACACCTTGTCTTTCTCTGTCTCTTGTTCACCTACTTATCCAAAGCCTGAGTTCAGGACTTCCGGAGTGATATAAAAACAATTATGAACTGTGTCCCTACTCCCTTATGTTATGCTTCCATTTAAAATCAAATGGTCCATCAATCTGAGCATTCTTCAGTCCTTGACCAGAGTTGTCATCACATGAAACATACTCACTTGGTGAAGCATGAAATGTGTGGAAACTCAAATATACTTGTATTATTTGCTCTTAGATGTCAACAGCCTTTCAAGTCTTTATGTTTAGAAAGATCGATGAAAACTGATAAGCAAGGGTATTAAAGTGTTCTCTTGATTTCCATTAAAAATACTCAATAGAGTCCTGATCTTCAGTCATAACATTTATCACAACTGTTTTCAGTACCAAAAACATCTCCAAAGATATTGGAGTATCTTTTTTCTTCCCTTGTTCCCCTTTTAGCCAGCACTAATTTTTTAAAGCAATGATTCTACAATCATCAAATATTCTTCCTTGTGATTCAAAATTAAAATTTTATGTGACCTGCAATTTTTTATAGCAGAAAACTCTGGCAAAACGTAAGACAAAGCCTAAGTGGCTCTAAGAGTGATACTAGGAGTATGGAAAATGACCATCCTTTTAGCTGATCATGAACTGTCTGTAAAGCCTAGTTCTTATATCACCTTTTTCTTCATATAATAAAGTGAAAGACCTATTTCTAAAAGGCTGAAGTGGTAGGAATTAGTTACATATCTAGAGCATCCTTTGCTTTAATCTAACTCGTTTTTATATTATATTTCAACCTGGGAGGGGGAAAAATAGAAAACTATAATGAGAGAAAAGTTGATGATGTAAGTGGCTTTCCTGGCTTTTCCTCCAGTGAATTGCACTCAGGGCCTTTAAAACGATGGGGAACATTGTCTCTGTGGCTTATGGGTGAAGTGCCCAGGAAGAAGGATCCAGAGCCCCTGTCGGTGCTCCTAGCTCTGATTGTCACACTTTCTCTATCCAAAGCACTGTTTATGCCTCTCAAGGTTCCATCCTGAGAGCTGGGGGAACAAGATGCCTGTAGAATTCTCCCTCCTGTATTGTTTGCTGAGAGCACATTTACCTGATTTTTTTACTGCTTTTTAATTATCACTGCTTGAGTTAGAATATTTATTTATTTTTTAAAAGGGGTCATAAAGTCTGACCTTTTTAAAACTTTTTTTAATCTTTATTTTTGAGAGAGAGGAGGGAGGAGGGGCAGAGAGAGAGGGAGACACAGAATCTGAAGCAAGTTTCAGACTCCCAGCTGTGAACACAGAGCCCGACGTGGGGCTCAAACCCATGAACCGTGAGATCATAACCTGAGCCTAAGTCAGACACTTAACCGACTGAGCCACCCAGGTGCTCCTGAGTTAGAATGTTTTAAATAATGATTTCTAAAAATACATTTCCACTTCGTTTGTCTTTTGACACCATATAGTTTCTTCCTTTGCTATATAAAGCTATGTTTGCAAATTCCCCAGTAGGTAAGTCTTGAGTCCAGCATAGGACACAGCACCTGGGACAAAGTCTTTTTGTCCAAGCACCAAGAGGAACTTAGAAATCCATATGTCGACCCCAAGGGATATGCCCCAAGAAGGGGCAGTTGAAAATATTAGCTTTCAAACAGAGGAGGTGACTCCAATATAAAGAGAGAGTTTCTAATTTATGTTATTTATCATCATGCCGTTTTGTCAATCTCAGCCTATTGATAACAGTGCTCTTAGCTAGAAGTGCCCAGGGTACTCACCTGCACCGTACTATTTGGGGTGATCCCCCACACACCCTTCCCCAGTGGAAGCCAATGTGGCTGGACCAGTCCCTGAGGTTATTATGATTGCAAGATGCACCAAAACAAAAAACCATCAGGGAATTTTGAAGAACAAGATTTATTACCCTTGGTTACTAGAGAGCACATAGCACACCTATGGGCCACACAGTGAGGTCACAACAGAGAGAGAGAGAGAGAGAGAGAGAGAGAAGAGAGTGCCAGCCAGGGTTTCCACCTCAACTGGGGCTGAGGGCTGTGCAGGTTCACTCCAGAAAAAATTTTAAACATAAAAGCTGGAATTAGGGTATGGGAAAGAATAAGCAGGGTGACTTAGGTGGTCAGTTATCTAGGTTAATGAGGGCTTTCTAAAAGGGGAGCCTGGTGGTCAGGCAGTCTGGTTCTTTATCTGGTTGTTTTGCCAGTTGCCATGCTACATAGCTGGTAATCATTTATTCAAGATGGACGTCTATGAAACAGATGCCTCAGCAACCAAAATCTTAATGTCAGACACTTACACTACACATGTTAATTCCTCTCTTCTGCTATCACTGTATGAAGACAACCTTACCCATCATCTGTGTTCCTGAAATCTCCCAAGGACCTCACAGTAAGTTCTTCAAGCCAGTTGTACAGTTTTTGTTCCAAAGCTTGACTTTCTAGGGAGTGGTTATGAACACCAAATGAGTACCTCATGTTTAAGAAGCATTTGTTCTAGATAACTTCTTGAAAATGATTTACTTTAGATATAAATTACTTCTGGATTTAGCCATGAAGAATACTGTCAGTGTTTAATGTATCAACGATTCCAGCGGAAAAACATAGTTCTTCTGTTACTTGGCTTGATCCTATAATTTCCTGGGATAAGTCTCATCTAATAAGTGGCTCTTCAGTGAGCTAACTCAAAGTGGTTTTACTGGCCCTAAAAATGATCTCACAGAAAAAAGATAGTATATGTGAGCTATATTCTTCAGTGGGGGAGCCACAGAGCCTATTTGTCTATTAAAGTCTTGAGAATTCCAGGGGTGCAGAAATGTGACTGGCCTTATGTAACGATATTTCCCAAACTTATTTGGCCATCAAACTGGTTTCTAGTCAGCATCTGGAAGAACTGATAGTTCCCAGAACACACTTTGGGAAACAGTGGGTTAACTGTCTTTCCTTCTTTCCTTAAAAAAAAAAAAAAAAATAGAGAGACTTGAATTTTTTTCATCATGAAGTACAATAGCCATTTTACTTTTATCCTACAATAATTTACCATTGTCCACCAAGCTATGGATATCTCCCTCATATTTCTAAAAGCCTGGTCTTGGCTACAAGTATGCAGCTCTCCTTTTAGCCCTGTTTGCAGGATATATGTTCAAAAGTGACTGAGGATTCCATGCTTTGTCTGGAACTGAGAAGGGAGTCATACCACCTGGGTTTCCACAGACATCCATACTCTATTCTGTTTCAACTTTTTCTCTTCCCCCTTTCTTTAGGTTTTCTATTGAATCTATAATTATACTGAATTCTTCATAGAGATATTATGTCTTTTTTTCTTAATGTTTATTTATTTATTTTGAGAGAGAGAGAGAGCATGTGCATGAAAGGGTAGGTAGGGGGCAGACAGAGAGGGAGAGAGAAAATCCCAAGCAGGCTCAGAGCCATCAACACAGCCCAACACTGGGCTCCATCACACAAACTGTGAGGTCATGACCTGAGCTGAAATCAATAGCGGGACGCTTAACCAACTGAGCCACCCAGGTGCCCTGAGGTAGTAGGTGTCTTGACGGTGACTCAACAAGACATAAGCGAGATAAGCTTCTCAAACATTCAACAGAATTTCCAATAAGATGATTGAAGCTACACTCTATTAAATATTTAAGGTCCAAAACAACAGATTAGAAAATAACTTTCCTACACAGAAACCACAGGGGAGGAATTTTGAATCAATGAAGATAAAAAGAAAAAAAAAACTTGAAAGCAAGAACTGCATATTTAAAGGTGCTTTCTTCATCAGTGTGTGTTCTAACACTGTCATAATTTCTGGTTACATAAGCCACAGGGCAGAAAGCAGACAAAACTGTTGGTCTGAGTGTCTTAAAAATGCTAAATTAAGAGTGGAAACTCCTCCTCTGAAAGGAGTGTGGAAGACACAGGGGAAGCAGCAGCTGAGTAATGTATTCAGAACAGAATGCTGGAAATCTCATGACCTGTGATTTCTTTTTCTTTCTTTTTTTTTTTTAATGTTAATTTTGAGAGAGGGAGAGACAGGGAGCGAGCAGGGGAGGGGTGGAGAGAGAGGGAGACACAGAATCCAGAGCAGGCTCCAGGCTCTGAGCTGTCAGCACAGAGCCCAACGTGGGGCTTGAACCCACGAACTGTGAGATCATGACCTGAGCCGAAGTTGGACACTCAACTGACTGAGCCACCCGGGTGCCCCAAACTATGATTTCTTTATATCACCAATGTTAACCTGTAGCTAGAAAATGGTGGGTCCTTCTCTGCAATCCAGAAACCCATAATCCTCTGGTTTACTTGAACTTTTTTTCTTTTTAATTTTTATTTCTTATTTTAGAGAAAGTGAGAGAAGGTGCACGAGCTGGGGAGAGGGGCAAAAGGAGAGAGAGAGAGAGAGAGAATCTTAAACATTCTCCATGTTTAGCACAGAGCCCAATGTAGGGCTTGATCTCAGGAGCCTAGAATCATAATCTAAGCCAAAATCAGGAGTTGGATTTCAACTGACCGAGCTACCTAGGCATCTCTGATTTACTTGAATTCTTAATAAACTTTCCAATTCTCCAGTCAGTAATTTCTGTGACACTAAAATTTTGCTTTGAGAGGGTTGACAGTCTCCATAACTTATGATCCAAATACTCCAGTAGTTCAACGTATCATAGTTGTAGATGTGATCAGGTTAAGAGTTAAAAGTAATAACCCAAATCTGATTCCCACTCGTATACACACTCCAGTGGAGTCCCTTCAGAGTCTACTCTGGATATTTCTGGGAATCTGAGAAGCTGCCTTAAGTATGCCCTTGTAATGGTTTGTAGGCTGTAGGGCATTCTTTCTTTATGTTCCTATACCCCTGACCAAAATGTCACTCTACCACCATTTCTGATAGTGCCTTTGGTACTCCTGGAAACAGGCCCTGGTGCACCCACTGCTGCCAGCTGAAGTGATACCTGGGCTAGCTGTCCTCCCCAGAGATGGGAAGATCATCCCATCCCTGAACCAGGTCACCCCGAGTCACTGAAAATCCCTTTATCCACTCCTCTCATGATCTCACAGAGACTTTCCCACTTCAGTTTTACCCCAATCCTTCAGTCCATGCAGCCTGGACAAGGGAGGTGAAGGGACATGTTTACTCCATAAAGATGCTGGTAATGCTTCCACCCTTCCCTTAGGCCAAGTTAACCTACATGCAAATCAATGTGTGGCCATCAACTCCTGGCCTCCTCAGACAAATGCAAGTAAGTCTCAGTTTCCCTTAGACCCTGCCTGGACCCTTCTGGCTCCACACATAGGTACAAACTCAATAGCTAAAGCTAATATACCCATACTCCTTGGGCCACAGATGTGGCCAATGGGCCATCTGTTTCCCTTGCTGCTCCCCTTGAAGCCTGACCTTTACATTCATCTCAATCACATTTTGCTGAAAAGGTAGGAAGTTCCTCCAGAGATGGACTTGGCCTTCAGCAGAGGGCTCCAAACAGATCAAGGTCCCACTCTCAACCAGGACTTGGAAAATTTGGAGCACATTCAAAGGGATGTCAAAGAGTGATTAAATATTTAAAGGACTAAGAATAATGGAAGAAAGCAAAAGGCTCTGGAGTCACTGGCAGCATCCCACAAGGAAAACAGCATGGGTTCTATAACCAGAGAGACATATATTTAAATCCCAGCTTTGTTTAATAACCGTGACTGTGAGCATTTGCTTCACTTTTCTGAGTCTCAGTTTCCTCACCTCTCAACTAGAAATTATATGTAGTTTACAGACTGGCTATTTTGTCTAATATCTAATAAAAATAGGAAAGACATAAAGGGAAGAAAAGCTTTGTGAAATAGGAGTTCTATTTCTTCTTGCTCACAGTTAAAGGAAAGTTGACCCCAAAAGTTGGGAAGATTTGGAAACTAAAACTCTTGCATTGGTAGATACAATAGAAATGACACCACACTTCTAAGACATAAGCCTGACACTACGTAGGAACTCTTGAACCAAAAAATCTCCTAGGGTCTTGAAACATAGAACTATTAAAACCGATCACATCAACTGTTCTATATCAAAGAGTTCCTTCCCTCCACCTTCCAGTTCTTTCATGATGTAAATCCATGATCTTTATGAATGAAGAATATCTAAAGATTTTGCATTTTAAAATTAATACATGTCATTCCAGATAAGCAAGCAAATTCAATTTATTAGCAAATAAGGTTTTACATTAACAAGCATTCTTTTTTACATCTGGATTGAATTTTAACTTATATTCACCACTATAGGACAGAGGAAGAAAGCAAAAACATATATACAATATATGTTGTGTATTTATAAATATGTTTATATTATATTATACATAATATATAATATATCACAGTTTACATTAAAATATGGAAAAAATCCCATTGTAGTTAATCAATATTTTTCCTGATCTTCTGTTTCAAGTAAATGGCTTTATTGTATCAAGGGTATTTTTGATTTGCAAGGTATACCTTGTATTTGGACAACCACACAGAGGAAAAGAAATTCTCATAAAAATGAAGCAGTGTTCTTGTTATATACATAAAATTTTTGTTTGAAATATCTGCAGGATGTAGTAATAAATAAGAATATCAATATATTATATGTAAATAAAGAAGTTCCATGGAATGAATGCTATTGGAAACCAGCAAATTGTGCTGAGCTATGGTAAAAGTTAATAGGATGTATCTTAGTGTTTGTCTTATGAGGTGACTGCTGTCAGAATAGATCAGTTATCCATGCAGCAGGGGGCCCAGGTACTTCTCGTTTTACCCTGCGAGAATCAAATGAAGCAATGTACCATAAGTAACACAGTGGATGCAATCCTATGCACACTCTGTACACCTAGCCCTTACAAATTGGAGATCATAAAAGAGATGTCTCAGCCTGGAAATATATGCCAGGTATAAATAAATATGATTTAGGATAGAAATGGTCTTGATTCAACTGTGAGCCCTAGATTTTATAAAACTGTCTCCCCATAAAGGGGAGTTTCATGAAGCTAATTCGTTTCAGACATAAGTTTTGAGAAACAAAGTGATTTTTTTCCTAAGGTCATCAAAAAATTTATGGTTATGATATAAATTTTAAATTCGCAAATTGAAAGAGTTCCCAATCCATAAAATGCCCACGGCATTTCCAGAAACACTTTCAAAATTTCTACAGTGTAAGTTGAATATGTATTTATGCACTTCTCAATGGATTATTCTCCCTTGTTAACTAGACTGAGAAAGGGCAATAAAATATTCAGCTGCCTAGTGCAGTCTTTTTGATAGAGAATTCAGCTGTAACAGCTATTCAACCAGCAAATGTCTTATTCAGGAATGACCCTAGAAACTCTCATCCCACTAATCTGTGATAAAAATTTCCCCACTGAAGAACTGCAAATGAATGCAAACTGAAACATATCAAATTTGCCTAAATAATCAAAGAGCAGATGTGCATTGTCTTTTTCAGGAGAGCTTCTATTAACCAAATCACTTTGTTCTGCCTGTGCTTTGCATTTTCTCAAGTCACAAGGATTTCCCTTTTGGAAGTTATATTAATTTAGAGCAATAGAGTCCTAAAGAGTGCTGTGTGAAGATGCTGGACAATCTAGCAGTATTCTCTAATGATTGGAAAAAGCCCATGCAGCTGTGAAAGGGAACTCTTAGAAGACGGCCAGCATCTTACAGAAAAGCTGTGGAGAGCAGCCCAAAACACGTTCCCAAAACTTGCCTGATACACTGTGGCAAGTCAGGACCTCATTCACAATTATGCACCCGTAATTGTGTGCACTTACGGACATTATGATCTTGGGTGATACCAACAGCACAGAGAATAAAAATCACCAGATAACCTTGCAATCTTGTCTACACAATTTGTTTCCCATTGCTCTTTCCAAGATTTTCATTATGGCTGCTAAACTTAGAAAAGAAATGTGACTGCGGTAAGCTGCTTCTTCCTACTGAGTTGCTAAAAAGAAAAAAGAAATGCAATATATGTGAAAAGAAGAATAAAGGAACTATTTAATCTGTGTCTGAAAATCAGGCTCAGAAACATCAAGAGATGAATACAAATCTGCAAATAGGCAAATAGAACTGGGAGTTATTCTTTTTTCTTATAAAAGCCGCAATAGTTAAGAATATAAAAACATTTTATCTTTTAGTCTATTATTTTAAAATTTAAATGCTATGCTGGTTATGTTAATTGCTGGTAAGTGAATGTGATTCAACTTTGGATCTCACAGTACCTTGTAAAGAAAGATTTAGTGAATATTGAGATCCAACATTGGAAAAGCTATTTCCTCCCAGCCTTGCTGCATCCGCTATGCTTGGTAAACTGTGGATGAAGACCCTTTTAATCATTTATGTTCACAGACCATCTCTCCTGGCTTCTGAAGTCGTCGGTGTCTTTAGCCCTCACTTATCACTTTTGCATATATTCTTACATTGTTTAATATTTCTCAAGTCATCCATTTAAAGAAATAATCTTAGGGGGGCCTGGGTGGCTCAGTTGGTTAAACATCTGACTTCAGCTCAGGTCATGAACTCACAGTTCGTGGGTTCAAGCCCCGCATCAGGCTCTGTGCTGACAACTTGGAGCCTGGAGCCTGCTTTGGATTCTGTGTCTCCATCTCTTTCTGTCCTTCCTCTGCTCATAATCTCTCTCTCTTTCTCTCAAAAATAAATAAAACATTAAAATAAATAAATACTCGCATTCTCCTTCTGTATTCACTGTACCTTCCCAAATATATTTCAAGCTTTTTAATATCAGAGAGTCTCAGTATGTCCCAAAGTATATGCCAGGGTGGTGTTGGGGGGATGCAGAGGGAGCACATATCAGAGAAACATTAAATGCACCCAGGCCATTTCACATTACCCAGAGCCCCAGGAAAAGCTCAGCCTACTAAAGCACCCTCAGTTTGATGCAAACCAATGAGAATGGTAAGCCAAGTTAAACAACTCCTGACCAGCTCTAGACAGGGACCTTTTTCATAGTCAACTTCTAACGATACCAAGAAAAGTGGAATGGGGAAGAGGTGCTCCAACTCCCAGCATTTCCATATAGGCCACTTCCCACATGCTCTGTGTCTGGTGGTAGGTGGACATGACAGGGAAGGGAACTGAGACCACATACTATACCTTATCTTCCTTCATCACCTTCATCCATTTCCATACAGCAAGGGCATTATATGCCTCTCACTAGAAGTGGAGTTCAGGAATGCAACTAGGAAGGTAGATATGGGCTCATTTATTCTGTCATCAGTTATTTGTGGAGCGCTGCTATGGCCTGACCCTTATTCTGGACTGGGACTGAAATGAAGAGCAAAGTGGGCAAGGTCTATGCTAATGCAGACCTTCCATTCTAGCAAGGAGTGAGTGACATAGCAGAAAGCAAAGACAAACAAGTGTGCAAAAAAGTGAACAAAACTAATATTTACAAGGGAAAAATGCTCCAAATACAATAAAAATATAACGATGTAGTAGAGACCAGGGGTGTTAGGGTGGGTGCAAATTTGGGTAGAAGGTCACGTAAGACCTCACAGAGAAATAGATGTTTAGACTGATACCAAACTGACACAAAGGAGCCAGGCCACCTGGAGCAGAGTATTAGCTGCTCCAGAAAGAGCAAGTGCATGACTGAATCTTTGTTCAAAAACAGACAGCAGGCCTGTGCGACTGAACCATGGTGAGTGATGAGCAGAGGAGTACAAGAAGAAGTCTAAGAGGTAAGACATACCAGGCCATGCCAGGCTTTGGAAGCCCAGAAATAATCTGGGATTTTATTCTAAGTACAGCAGGAATCCAGGGAAGGATGTAACACAGTTGTGATGTACATGGAGATGGACTTGGGCTAGAACCAAAGTGTGGAAGTTGGGACACGTTCCCACCGTGGTCAAGCCAGCATGAGTTCAAGTGACCTTTAGAAATGAAGAAGAGGAGGTGGCTTCAGGATATGTTTCACAGGCAGTGCCAAAGAATTGGAAGATAAGGAGTAAATGGAAAGGGGAATCAAGGATAGCTTTGGGGGCCTGGAGTGAGAAATGAGGTGGACAATTATGCCAACTACTGAAATGGAGACCCAGCAGACCTGGGAGATGTGGAGAGTTCTGTGTTGCTCCGTGAGGTTGGAGACAATTACTGTATTCTGAGTGAAAACTGCAAGTAGTTGGGCAAGATAGTTCAGAGGCATAAAGACACAAATGGCTGCAACAATCAGCATGTTGATCTTTGAAACAGTACTTTGAAACAGTAGTTATGGAGGGTACAGACACAAATGGTGCCGTTCCCTTGTTTGAGGAGGCATCAGAGCACTGGGGAGATGGTCCTGTCCATAGTTGAAGGTATGACAGGTGACTGGCAACTGCTGTTGCCAGTCAAGAAGTTCAAGAAGAACTTGAGGAACTTGGAAAGGGAATGACGAATTCTGACTCGTGTCACCATTGATTCCCTACTGCTGTTATTATGCTCTTCTGTTCAACTTCTCTCCTTCACACTTGGCTTCCTTTGGGATAGACTCCATTACTCTTCCTGGCCATGGATCATTTTCTTAAGCTAGTGGGGGAACCTGCAATTATTTTTCCAAGGCTAACTCCTTAATGCTATCAACATTTTCCAGAGTTAAAGATTGCCTGCGATGGTGTTGTTAAATTGGGTTGCTTCTGTGGACCTCCAGCTTTCATATTTTAGGGGCTTCAGAAGGCTTTTATAGGTTCAATATGAGAGAACAGGCTCAAATCAATTCTAGGACTTTTTAGCACAACAGTCATGCTATTCTGTTTGAACTGAGTCAAGAACCATATGATCAGTGAGGCTTAAATTCTCAAAGCACCCTGCAGTTCTTGATGTAACATTTTCATACATAATTTCTTTATTGAATGGTCAGCTTATAAGTATTCAGAAAAGTGAGTGGGTGGTGAAACCAATTGCCAAAAAAAAAAAAAGTTTATTTTAGTGCAAAACAATTTTCAATTCATTGTGCTTTTCTTAATGTGAGGTTTTAATGTATCTTAATATGAATTTAACTATAGTCATTATGGCTTATAAAGTCAAGAATCTATGAAGGAACTAGTAAAATCTTACATTATAAGTGGGAAAGACTTTAGATGAGCCACAATAAGATAATGACCAAAAAACACAAAGACACACACTCATACCAAACTGTGCTGTGAATGGTATTTCTTTGTAAATAATAAATCCTTGAATGCCTGGATGGCTCAGTCAGTTAAACATCCAATTCTTGGTTTCGGTTCAGGTCATGATCTTGGGGGTCATGAGTTTGAGCCCCGCATCGAGCTCTGCACTGATAGCATGGAGCCTGCTTACAGTTTCTCTCTCCCTCTTTCTCTGTCCTTCCCCAGCTTGTTTGCATGCTCTCTCTCTTTCTCAAAAAGAAAACAAATAAACATTTTAAAAAATTACAAAAGAAACAAAGAAACATGTCTCACAGATAAATACATAGCGATTCCAATAAAAAATATGCCTTTTAGGGAAATGTGGTCTTTATCAATAGAAAACCACATTTTTTAAACACTCAGCACTACTCCATAGCTCCCTGCCCACGTGATGTCCTGTGCCCTTCCCTCTTCTCAAAAAGCAGTACCCCATTAGGGCATAGAATATCAGACCTAGAAAGAACTTTAGGGATCATCCAAGTTGGCCGACACATTCATGTATATACACGCACTTATTTTACACAAACACATATTGTGAGCCCCATTCAGCTTGGGGTTGTACACATGGTCATATCACTGGGACAAGGATTCTTCAAGTTTGCAGCCATAGGCCGCTGAAACAAATCCTTGGTCCTCCCATCAATGAATACCTCACTTTTCTTTGTACAGTTGATATACAGGTATAGAAAATAATTCTATTAAATGAATCTACCCTGAAATATGAATCCCCTTCTTCCAACACTAACCAGAATTATTTACTGAATTATTATTTAATTATTAAAATAATCCCATTAATTCTTTAAATTATTATTAAAAAATTATTTACTACTGGGGTGCCTGGGTGGCTCAGTGGTTCGATGTCCAACTCTTGATTTCAGCTCAGGTCACAGGGTTGAGCCCAGAGTTGGGCTCCTCACTGAGCTTGGAGCCTGTTTAAGACACTCTCTCTCTCTCCCTCTGCCCCTCTTCCCTGCTTATGCCCTCTCTCTAAAATTAAAATAAATAAAATAAAATAAAATAAAATAAAATAAAATAAAATAAAATAAAATAAAATAAAATAAAATAAAAAGAGGTGCCTGGGTGGCTCAGTTGGTTAAGCATCCAACTTCACCTCAGGTCATGATCTCACAGTTTGTGAGTCCGAGGGCCATGTCGGGCTCTGTGCTGACAACTGAGAACCTGGAGCCTGTTTTGGATTCTGTATCTCCCTCTCTCTCTGACCCTCCCCTGCTCATGCTCATGCTCTGTCTCTCAATACTAAATAAATGTTAAAATAAAATAAAATAAAACAATTTAAAAAGAATTATTTACTACTATAAATACATTTGTAAGGGGTGGTATTTCAGCAATGAGACAGTTAGAGGCAGGGGATGTTTTCCAGAATAATTTAGATCATAAACTTACCTATACTCTATGTTCAAAACCACTGCAGTTGAAAGGAAAGGAGAATTTCCTGGCTCCCTTCATTCTCTGTACAGAGGAAGAATTGGGGTAGTTTGTCCCTGATCCTCTTCTCCTTCCCCCACTATCTGTTGTTGATTGATCAGGCACTGATGTACTAGCCTAACTCTTGTTCCTCAGCGATGGTGAAGATAACTACCTTAGGGTAAAGGGCATTGCATACCAGGGGCTGGCCCTGTAACCCATCCCTACCTGACCCATCCCACAACATTGCCAATGATGCAGAGAATCTTGGATGCCTGTGCTTTAGGACACAGACCCACATATACCCAGGAGGTTCCCAGCATAGTCTACAGCTTCACTCAGTTCAGCACCACCTCCCTATTTCTCTAGTTCACCTCTCTCATTAGGAAAAAGAAAATGACAATAGTAATTTTAACAGCTCTGTACTTTCCTATAAGAGGTGCCCCCAACCCTCTTTCTTTCTCTCTTGGAAAGAGCGTTGCTGTGGTTCGCTGAGTGAGCTTGGCCCCAAGGCTGGGCTTCCTCAGGGGACTCCTCCAAGTGAGTCTAAGGGAAATCCTGTCCAAGGGAAGCCACCCTCTGCCCCGGTCTCCTCCTGTAGAGAAACATGGGCTCTGCCTCTGAGGAGCTTGGAGATAATATGCAATTCTGAAAGGCAAATATGGTGAACTATTTTCTTGGCCTCTAGCAGAACAGGGCTCCACTCTTCATTTATCTTTCAGAGGCTGGTAGCTAGCTCAGAAAACAGAGGCATCTGCTCCCATTTAAAAAAAAAAAAAATCACATTAGATTCAGCTCTGAAAAGAAAAGAAGACTTTAAATTTGGAGAAAAACCTTTGTTTAATCACATCAGGTCTCTGTCACAAACTCCAAACTGCCAGGAAATTCCAAGCTAAAAGCGGACACTTCATCTATAACTCATGGCATGGGGCTTATTTTTATTCTTTCACATGCCTGCAAACAGAGGGTGAGGGATTAGAAAAACTGAGTTGTATGTGTCTTGGTTTTGGTTTTGGTTTTGGTTTGGTTTGATTTGGTTTTTTGGTCTTGTCAGTTCATGTCATAAACTTGGCATTACCCTGTGTTTTTTTTTTAATTAAATAAGAATATGAGATTATACTGATCCTGTTCTCCAATTCTTTGTTAGTGCTGAACAAGCACTTTTGGCACTCACAACTCAAATTACTGCCATGTTGCTCTGTGCCTCGGTATGTTTGGCTAAGAACTCGAGTGCCTTGACCTGCCATCTATCTTAAAGGCCTGAGAAAGAAATCATTTTAGCATTCCTGCTCTTAGCTCATATATATATAAATCTATGATCTATGACATGCCTGCAGCTCTGAAGTTAGCACAAAACCATGAAGAAAAAAGAAGGAGCAGAGGGGTGGAGGCGGGAGGGTGGGAAGAAAACAACAATGAAGACCTATAAGCCGAATAGTAAAAAATCTCTTGTTTTGTGCCCAGCCATGGATTCTGGATCTTATAAATGGTATAAAGAATGTATGTAACTCCACAAGCATGTAATTTTTTCTTCTCTTTTAAATGTGGGAAATGTTCATTTTTCAAGCTGAATGCCTTGAATTTCTGTATGGGTTTAAGAGTTGTGGGGTACATAATGGAAAGACAGAGCCTGCCACAAATAGGCAGTTCACCTTTCCAAGGATTTGAAAGCTTGACCACTGCAAGTGTCTGGGAATAAAGAAGAAAAAATAAAACACTAACACCAGGCATAGCCTGGTAGCAAAATCGTGATTATGCTGGTAAGTCATTATAACAGAAGAACAAAGCATGCCAAGGAACAGTGATAGAAATATGGTTTTAGTGAAATAGACAATGCTCTGTAATAGATTAAACTTTAGGATCCATTCTCAGTCAAACAGCAAGTATTTCTTGTGGACCAACCAAGGACATGCTTCATCTACTAGAAATGTAAACTAATGGGACCTTCTCATAATTTGCTTCTAATTTAGCTTCAGTATAACAGGATAGGGTATAGGATACAGGATAGTGCACATGTAACCACCAGGACTTAAAAATTCAAGTGCAAGGATTGAGTGAGGGAGTCCAGCAACCACTCCTACAGTGGGTGAAGCCATGGCTCTAGAACTGTATAGACTTGAGGTGGAATCTTAATTCAATTCCTTCTTTTACCAGTGTTTACTGAGTGCTCTCTCTGCAGCCATGTCTGTGGTGGGCATTGGTGGTTCAATAGTGAGAGAGAAAGAGATGCCATCCCTACCCTCATGGAGCTTAGATGGTAGTCTGGAACACATGTGTCAGTAATCACACAAGTGTAAAATCCCAACTTGTTATAAATGCTGAGGGGGAGTATATGAGGTGAACAAGAGAGTACAAAGAGGTCCTAGTTCAGGCCAGGGAGTCAGGCAAAGCGTCTCTAAGGCAGAAGCCGGAGAGAATATTGGCCTGCAAGAGACTCATGGAGCAGAGTGACTGGTGGCAAAGAAGAGGGCTTACAGCAACCCTCACCCCCCTACCCAAAATAAGTTCAGCACTTCAGACTGAAATGATCTTGTCCATGAATCAACCTGCCTGAAGTTCAGTCTTCTCATTAGTAAAGCTGAATATATTAATATCTACCACAGACTTATATTAGAAAATAAATGATGTATTTACAAAACATCTTTACAGAAACATCACAGTATCTTAGAAAAATCTACTGAGACTGTACCAAAGATCAGTCCATGCCTGAGTCCTACAGACATAATAGAGAACAAACTGATCAAATACTTACAGTGCCATAAGGACGAAACAAATTCTGGAGAATAATGGGAAGACGTGATGTCTGCAGTGGGAGATAATTAATGGTGGGGCCCTTAGGGGTCAACACGTCTTTTTTTTAACTTCAGCAAAGCATTAGATTTATGAAGCAAGACATTTAGAAGTTCATATAACTAAATATACAAACTGGCTTGTTTGTTTTGGATCATTCAGTGTCTCAGAGTGAATTATTCATTCAAGCGTTAATAAATTAGAATTTTTCTATTTGGCGGTTGGCAAAATTTGCTTAAGAAAGTAAAAGAGACATCCACCAAGTTTGGACTAGCTTATGCTTTTTTTTTTTTTTTTTCAGCTGGCTCAAATCTCAAATCTCCAAGCTTAGAAGGTTCAAGTTATTTATTAGTGTGTATCTTTTACTCCACTGATTTATAGTCCATGAGAAAACAAATCTTGAGATTGCTTGGAATTCAAGTATGAAAAGAGCAAGAATTTACCTGCATAGTATCTGGCTTAATGATAACACTGACTTTGGTAGGAAAGTGAATCTGTTGTAAGAATCAAAGCCAATGGAATTTTTCCTCTATCATGAAATAACTTTTAATGATACCTCATTCCCTTTCAAAATGTCACTGCTATATCTTTTCCCCCATGGCTTAAACATACTTTTTCTCTTACAGTCTCTACTGCAATATGTTTTTGGTGACTTCCAACTTCTGAAAACAATTACAGTTTTGGCCTATTCTTATCTAGATTCAATAGGAAAATGTCATTCTATCAACTACTCCACATAAAAAATAATAGCTCCCAAAAGATTATATGTAGTTGAAGATCCATTAGAAATCAACTTTCTCTTAGAAGAAAAACAGAAGACTATTTATTTGAATCACCCCTTCTAAAAAAATCATGCC
Source organism: Hyaena hyaena (assembly GCF_003009895.1). Classification (NCBI taxonomy): domain Eukaryota; kingdom Metazoa; phylum Chordata; class Mammalia; order Carnivora; family Hyaenidae; genus Hyaena; species Hyaena hyaena. Next base: position 1,692,575 of record NW_024080986.1, on the reverse strand, counting down.
TATTCACTTTCATTCTGCTTTCTTATATTGTTCAAACATCTCTCCTCAAAAATATATCTTTGCAATTTGTTTTATACTACTTACTTTGATGAGCTTGATAGAAGGTAAAAGAACCCAGCCTGATTTCTGTTTACTTACAAATTGCAGAGATCGTGCACGACCCTTGCAAATTTTACAGCAATCATAGAAAGATTTGCTGGTATCTGTCACTACCTATTTTTTTCAGACCTCCTGGGCTCTTTCAGTGAGCATTGGGAAATATTCTTACCCTCCATTTATAACTCCTAATATTGAGAGAGGAAAAAAGCACATTTTTTTAATTAAAAATTTTTTACATTTATTTAGTTTTGAGAGACAGAGTGAGACAGAGCGTGAGCGGGGGAGGGGCAGAGAGAGAGGGAGACACAGAATCCGAAACAGGCTCCAGGCTCTGAGCAAGCATTCAGCACAGAGCCTGACGCGGGGCTCAGACCTACCAACCGTGAAATCATGACCTGAGCCGAAGTCGGATGCTCAACCGACTGAGTCACTCAGGCGCCCCAAAAAGCACAACGTTTAAATCCCAGAATCACCCCATCTTTCCTAATCCAAGTATTATCAGTAGAGTTGTTTTCACCCTTGTCCTGTTTCTCTAGTGTAACAGAAAACGACATCCTTTCTCTTCATTTAGAGTCATGTAAAACATGTTTCCAGACCCTGACAAATAATAGACATGGGAAATAGTAGTTTACCTCTCATCCTTTTCACATATCTTGCTGCATCTTTGATACATTATTCCTAGACAAGTGCTTTAAATTGAAACTTAATAAAATTATACAGTATTGTTTCTTGGTCAAAAATCTCTTATTCAGTACATTACCTTGAATTTAACCTGTGGCTTTGAATTAATCTTCCATTGTCCTTCTCTCACTGATCATATGTAAACCTAGTTTTCTCCATGAACTTTTGCTCTTCTCCTGTCTTCCCATTGCCCCAACATTCCCTAGCTTCTCTTGCTTCAGTGGAAGTTGTGTGCTGTGTGATTTCAAATCCAGCAACATTTCGTCATCAGCCAGTAAATGCCTGCTTAACCACTGTAGCGTACCTACTGGGTGCCAAGTGCTCTGCTACATTCTGTTGGGTATAAAATAATACATCAGATGCAGCCTTTACCTTGGGCACAAAGCATTGGAAAAACAATTTGGACCTCAAGCTGCACAAAGTAAAGTAAAAAGAATTCAGACAGAAGTGAGATCATTGAGGCTGAAACACACAGGGAAGACATCATGGGCTGGGCCAGGTTTGGATATGCAAAGAAGATGATAATCAGCTTGTGACCAAACTACTGCTGTTCAATGGCATGCAAAGCTAGAGGGTCTCAATGTGCTTCGAGCTTTGTGACACCTTTGTCAGACTTGGGGGAATCAGTTCCTGAACAGTAGGCAGCAATGATTCTGCCTAGTTAGGTTTCATAGGAACAGTAACTAGAACAGCAGAAGGGAAGGGGATTCTCCTTCCCCATGGTCTTCCGATGAAGGGATCAAGAAGATGTGGTTTATCTATACAATGGAATATTACATGGCAATGGGAAAGAATAAAATCTGGCCATTTGTAGCAACGTGGATGGAACTCGAGGGTGTTATGCTGAGCAAAATAAGTCAGGCAGAGAAGGACAGATACCATATGTTTGCATGTATAGGTGGATTAGGAGGAACTTAATGGAGGACCATGGGGGAGAAGAAGGGGAAAAATAGTTGGGGATATTTCAATTTTTTTACCTAACCTTCAACTGTCCCACTATGGCTGATCAGTATTAATTACACAGACTTTCTTAAAATAACACAAATACCCATTTGTTCTATTCTTTGCTTGAAATGCAAACAATTTAATTATGCACATATTTGAAAATCCTAAGACTCTTGTTCACAGAGAGAATCCGAAAGACATTTCCTTCATTCATTGACTAAAGAACTCAAAGTATTATGGAATGTAGGCAATCACTATTGCTTTTGCTGTGTTCATTACTTGCAGTGCGCCTATATTATAATCGTAGTGAACATTAATTAAACCCTAACCTTGAACCAAGAACGATAGTACTATTACTGATATCACCTCATTGAATTACCTCAAGAATTTTACAAGGGAATACACTACCCACATTTTATACAAAAAAAAAATGAGCTTAGGAAGTAATTGAGTACAGATAGATCAATTACTGTGGTGCCTAGGTGGCTCAGTTGGTTAAGCATCCAGCTTTGGCTCAGGTCATGACCTTGTGGTTTATGAGTTTGAGCCCCGTGACTGACTCTGTGCTGACAGCTCAGAGCCTGGAGCCTACTTTGTGGATTCTCTCTCCCTCTCTCTCTGCCCCTCCTCTGCTCATACTCTGTCTCACTCTCTATCGCAGAAATAAATAAAACATTAAAAGCAAAATAAAAAAATTAAAAAAGGAAAGATCAATTACCGTGGTCATTCCATTATTGGGATATTTCTACCAAAAGAAAGATGTAAACCTAACTGTTGTTATGTTATTTCTCCTCTCTGTTACCCTAAACACAAATGTATCAAGTTAGCTCTTTTCCCTCTGCTAACAGAGATATGTGGTGCTATAAATAAATAAATAAATGAATCAATCAATAGATAAATCAATAAATAAATAAGACAGCAGATATTCCAATGAATGCAGAGTTTTTTTCGTGGATACCCACCCATTCCAGTTAATTCCACTTACCTTGGGATGTTTCTAGAAACCAAAGAAGGACCGTGAAAGTGTCTGCTATGTGTGTGACATTTTTCTATAGCTAATGGAAAGTCTCCATCGACTTTATTATTTTATTGATATCCTTAACTGGGTAAATACTGTTAATTCTATGCCAGTAGGAACAGTTCTGAGAACAGCACACACCTCTATGCCTCTGTACTGAACCCTTCCTCCACACCACATCCTGAGACATCTACTCCCTGAGGCTACAGCATGGAATCAAAAGAACTTAACAGCCTGTTGGATTTAATCTTTAGTCTTCTATAAACTGGGTAATTTCAGTTTCCCTCAGGAAACATTTGTTTACTTATTCATCATTTGCTGATCTATACCTACCACTTACTACTACCTATCTGTTACTTACTATTGATGAGCTAACGGGTATCTTGTTATTACTGGCGATACTAGTATGATGTAATATGTTCCCTTTCCCAAGACTATTTGGATTTTAACAAGGGAATTGCTTTAACTCAAAGTAACGACTATTAGGCATTAATGAATATCTTAGAGGTTACACATGCGGATGGAAGGCCTCACTAGTAGCCCTCAAGTCCTGGAAGCATTGATCTACAAGTGATCCCAGCCATGATCATCTACCTCAGCCTTCATAGATATCTTTTCAGGTATGAATCCCTGCTTTCAGAACTATCTTCCCAGACTACCAGAATGTGGGTGTATTTAGTTCCACTCAATTTCAACCTGAATGGTATATGATTTTTTTAAGAAGAAGACATTCTGAAAGACAAGTTTGGGGAAAAGATCTTCTTCATAGTACATTATTCATAACATACTTTCATGTGAACAGTTCTGGGAGTGAGAGGAGAAAGATGAAGAACAAGTGAAAAAGTAAAATAGTTGCTTCCTTGAAAAGAATCAATGAATGTTGAGGGAAAGACAGATATTAACACACACTCACATATACACAGAAAGTGAGAAATGAAAGAGACAATGAGGAATGATGCTGGGTGTGAATTGGAACCGGAAGTGTCTCACCTCAAGGGGCAGAATGGAAATACTTGTATTATATTTGGGATTACTCCTTTCCACTCACCTCTTCACTCATTTTTTGCAGGGTTGTGGCAGTTGAGAAGCATTAATTTGCTTATTTTCTTGCATGTCTACATTTTACTAGTCAGCCATCTTCCTCCTAGCTTTCATGACCTGCAGTACTATCTACTACGTGGAGGAGTTACAAGGGGTCATGAAAGGTTTCTAAAAGTGTGTATGGACCACATGCCTGAGAGTCACCCAGGACATCCATTGGCAACCTGTCTTTCCACTACTCCACTTCAAACACACGAATCACTGGGACTCTAAATGAGTACTTTAACATGCTCTCTTGATGCTTCTAATGAACATCAAAGTTTACAAACTGTGCTAAGAAAAATAGCACTAAATTAGAATCACTAAGGCCTCCTTTAGCTTACATCTAAAATTAAGAGTTGGATTACATCATCTCCAAGTTAACATCCATCACAAATATTTCATGATTCTAAGCTACACATTTCTATCCTTTGCACTTCCTTTGGATATTTTGTTATTGTTTTTCTTTTTTCTTTTTCCCTCCAATGTTTAATTCTGCAAAAACTTTTATTTCCCCTCTCTTAGGATTTCTCTTAACTTATTATCATGAAAACAACAGAATGATGTGGTCTACTTTGGACATTTGGACAACTTTATGTGTAACTGATTTCAGGAATATAGTGGGGGCACAGTAGACTCTGATGAAAGCCTTACTCTCAAAAAATTCATTTGGTTTACTCTCAAAATCATAAATTTTCAAATGTGGAACAGAAGGAATTCGTGCTGATGCTCTATTTATTACTAGCCCACCCCTCTAGGACTTGTACTTTATGTGCGCTTTCACTAAAATCTGGGTCCTAAGCACATAATTAATAAATAAAGAGATGTTTTAAAACAGGTATTTTAAAATGTCTAATTAGAATTAGCTCTGTTCTTGTTAGGCTACAAGACTGCATATTCTTACCAGACAGGATACTCAATTTAAACAATTAAAGGTGTTCCAAACGAGTGTTTATTAATTGAGCCATAGCATTACAGTGAAGTCCTTCTGCACTTCCTCTTGTCAAACCTATTGAGGATGCAATGCAGAGCTATTTGGCAGGTGGCCACACTGTAACACAGTGGGACATATTTGGCAGATTTATAAGTCGCCAGACTTTTGCCATTTGGCTTGCTAGCATGTTTTCTAGTTTTTTCTATTCTTTCCTTTTTTTGTCTGTCCTCTGAAAACACGGGTTTTCCTCAGCAGAGTTGTAATTCATAGATATACTTAGCATCATGTTAATTACCAGTAATTAAATCAAAACATGACTTTACACAATTTTTGCAAAACACATAGATTTCTTTCAGGAGAATTTTCTCAAGATCACACAGAGTGATCTTCAATGAAGCCCTGTATTGATATATAAATATTAATTGTAAATGCCATGTTCTATGCCCAAAACCCATTTGCCTTCAAAACATGTCAACTTTACTTTAGATACATGCAAATCACATAGTAAAACCTATGAAACAAACCAAAATTCGTTTTTCCCTAAGAAAAATTCAAGTTTCAGTGAGTTTGACCTGTTCCATCATTAATATATGTCTTGATTGAGTATGGCTCTATGTTGGACTACCAAACTGATTTCTTTGTATATTTAATAACAAAACAAAACAAAACCAAAAAAACAAAACTTTGGTCTGAAATCTGAGCAACATCGGCCCTTGCGTTGGGCCCGGTTTTAAAGGACTCAGTCTGCATATCACAAACAGAAAAGAAAAACGCATCAAGGGAAAGATGAGCACCTGTGTCACTCAGGATACAGAGTTCAGCTCAAAATCCAGAGCTACACCTGAAGTCCTAAGTATGTGCTTTCCACTCAAGCCCCAGGGAAACACGTCATCACATCTCTTGCTTCCTATCTTCAAAAGTCTGTAAAGTGTGCCATTGGAGATACACACTGCTTCAGAGTGCAGAGAAGATTTGGAGGCAAGCACATTAAGTAAGAAAAAAGGACAAATGAATGAACTTACCAAATCCTTCCTCTCAGCATGTATGCAATGAATATTTGCAGAATGAAATATTATTTCCTGGTAGTGCTGACAGCACCCTTTGTATTTCTCTTTGTGTCCCAATTTGTGGTGCCAAGGTACTTCCAGATTAAATTACTATACACAGAAGTTGCATGCAGTAACTTTTGCAACAATTTAGCAATATTAAACAATTCCTATTACCCATAACTTTGTGTACATGTGGTCTGATAACATGCCTAAGGCATAATATTGTCTCTTTACATTGGAAACCAGTTGGGTACTGAATGCTAGAATATTTTAACAAATAAATATTTAACGAGTTTCAATTAACTTTTTAAAATAAATTTTCACAATAAAACTTTAAATATTTAAATAATTTATTAGTACATTTGATATATGTAAAGTTAAAATGTATTTGTGTCTAATTTTAATTATACAAATTTAATATTTTAGAAGAAAAATTTACTTTCTTAAAATCATATACAAAAACTACTTTTAATACTTTACATTTACTTTAATTTACATCTTGACTGAGATGTATTCAATGTGTATACTTCTAATTCTTTATATCATTACTGTCAACACACAAAAATAACTTATGAATTTTCATTATAGCAATATAATTAGAACAGAATGTTCTGAAATAAGTAACTTATGTATTTATATTATTACTTTTCAAAAAACATGATTCATAAATAAAATATTTAAACATGTGCAAAAGTGATTAAATTTTGTTGTCTTTCAGATCTCCTCAACTTTCAACATATATAAAAACCATATCTTTGCACAAATTCTTTTTTGGTATGAAAGAATATTTGAAAAAGTAAGGGGGTTGAACAAATTTAATTAGAAGTTTGATACCTGAGTTTAAATCTTTTAAATATTTAGATGTATGATGTATTATCTAATATATGATTTTATTCTTGTCTTGTTTCTCCAGTGTTGGGGGAGGTCTGTTTAACAATGTAAATGTTTTCCAACAATGGATATGGAGTCTCAGATTAAGACAATGCCTATCCATGTTTATTATTTCATTTAAAATAAGTACACATACCAAGGTAGGTTAAAATTATATCATGGAGAAAAATTGTAATAGCCCAATTTATTTCTTTAGTACATGTTTTATGGCAAACACTCTTAAACAGTAGGCCTGAATTATTCCCAATAGGAAAAGATACTATTAAAAATCATGAAGCTAGCAGAAAGTCAGGGCATAAAAATTATTTTCACAGTATGTATATCTAAAATCCAATTCTCAGTTAACTTCAGTTTCCACTTTTGGACACTTGATATAGGAAAAGTCAGTTAACTGGTGAATAAAACATTTCTTGGCATGGTCAAATTTCATAGGAGACATTTATTTCTCCATGCTATTATCTATCTTAATTATTCCATGGTCCTTTTCTCCTCTATTGTATTTTTCAAAGCAATTATAACCCCCAAGGCATTAGGTTAGTAGGAATGGAGGCTTTAAGGTCAGATTGGAAAAAGAATCAAAGGAAAACATCACCAAGCTTTTTCACGAAAGAACAGCAGTCTTACAAAGATACCTCATCATTTCCTTAAAAAAGTGATTGCATTTCAATGACTTAAGAATCCAACAGTGGATCCTAAAAGATGTAAATTGATATAGGCATAACAACCTGAATCGAATAACTATAAAGAAAAGCAATTCTTTTCGGAAGTTAGGAATAAATTCTGATAAATCACAAAAGACCTTAAGTAGCTAAAGCAATCTTAAAAACGAAGAAAACTGGAGGTATCACAATTCTAAATTCTAAGATATACTACAAAGGTGTAGTAATCAAAACAGTATGGTACTGCCACAGACATAGACCCATAGATCAATGGAACAGAATAGAGAACCCAGAAATAAATCCACACTTTCTTGGACAAAACTCACCTTCAACAAAGACACAAGAGTATGTAATGGGAAAAGAGACAGTCTCTTCAACAAATAGTGTTGGGAAAACTGGACAGCTTCATGCAAAAGAATTAAACTGGACCTCTTTCTTTCACCATAACCAAAAATAAACTCAAAACGGATTAAGGACTTAAATGAGAGATCTGAAACCATAAAAATCCTAGAAGAGAGCACAGACAGTAATTTCTCTGAGAGCATCAGCAGTAACAACATTTTTCTAGATATGTCTTCTGAGGCTAGGGAAATAAAAGCAAAAATAAGCTATTGGGACTTCATCAAGATAAAAAAAAAACTTCTGCACAGTGAAGGAAACAATCAACAAAATTAAAAGGCAGCTTACTGGATGGGAGAAGATATTTGCAAATGACATATCTGATACAAGGTTAGTAGTCAAAAATCTATAAGGGACTTTTACAACTCAACACCAAAACCCCCCAAATAATATGATTTAAAAATGTGTGGAAGACATTCAGGTGGCCAACAGACATATGAAAAGATGTTCAACATCCCTCATCATCAGAGAAATGCAAATCAAAACCACAGTTAGATAACACCTCATACCTGTCAGAGGGTTAAAATAAAAAACCCAAGAAACAACAAGTGTTGGCAAGGATGTGGAGAAAAGGAAACCCCTGTGCACTATTGGTGGGGATGCAAACTAGTGCAGCCACTGTGGCAACCAGCATGGAGATTCCTCAAAAATTAAAAACAGAATTAACATGTCATCCAGTAATTCCACTACTTGGTATTTACCCAAAGAATACAAAAACTATTTCAAAAAGATATATGGATCCCTATGTTTATTGCAGTGTTATTGACAATAGCCAAGTTATAGAAGTAGCCCAAGTGTCCACTGCACTCACAGATGAGTGGGCAAAGTAGTGGTATATATATATATATAGTATATATATATGCAATAGAATATTACTATATATATTATATATATGCAATATATATATATGCAATAGTATATTACACACTCATAAAAAAGAATGAAATCTTGTCATTGATGGATTGATCTAGAGGGTATAATGCTAGGTGAAATAACTCAGTCAATAAGAAAAACAAATATCATATGATTTTGCTCATATGTGGAATTTAAGAAACAAAACAAACAAAAAAAGACCAACCAAAAAACAGATTCTTAAATGTAGAGAACAAACTGATGGTGAGGGGAGGTGAGGGGGGGAATTGGTGAAATAGGTGATGGGGATTAAAAGTACACTTATTATGACGACCACTGAGTCATGTATAGAATTGTTGAATCACTATATTGTACACCTGAAACTAATATAACACCATATGTTACCTACACTAGAATTAAAATTTTTTAAAAGAATAAAATATGTATGTAAAAACAAATCCTGATAAAAATAGAGATCTCTGAAAGGTGTATTTTAATATTAAAAATATCTATAGGTACCTAAAAATAAGGGATGTGATTACTCAACTGTATGAAAGAACAAACACACGCAAAGATAGTGTACAGTTGGTTATTTGAAAATAATCTCTTATTATTATTCACTTAATCCAACAAATTATTCTTTTCTTTAGAGATTTTAAAATCTTAAACCAAAATTAGTGTAATATTCTTGGATTTTATTTGCTTTATATCACTTCAGATCATCAGAAAGTAAAAGTTTTAAAAGATATTCTCTTCATCTGCTCAGAAATGCAAAATTTTTCTCTGGCCTCTTTTTGAAAACTCCTTATGAATATATCTGACTTAGGCAAAAGGTTGGTTGTTTTAGTTTCTTTATTTGCAAACTCTTTCTTTTCTCTAATTCCCAACACGAATCTGTGACAGTTGGTTGTCAGAAAGTACTCTCCTTTTGAGATTAATCAGATTTTACTGTCATTGGAAAGAACAGGAAATGATGTGAACTAAAAAGGGAGTTATATTAAACATTTTGGAAAATAAAAGAAAACTTCAAATGACATCTTCACAGAGCTGGAAAAATAATGCCATGTGTTTATCCTGGAAATTTTGATAAGTGTTACATTGTTGAATGGGGATTCTTGATGCATTTTATAGTTAACAGATAAATAAAGGTACTAAAAACTCTTTAACATTATCATTATTATTTTAAAAGTCCTCTTCAAATGACAGTACATAATTTCTATAAATCAAGTAAGCTTTTTTCAATGCTTCTGCATACTTAAATGAATTTTCATGCCATCATTTACTCTTAAATTTGCTTTGAGAGTTGGTAATTACTGTAATGTACCATAATTCACTCATAAGTGCATTTAAGTTTAGCTTCATGATATATACAAAAGCGAAGAAAGCTCTTTGGGAAAGATAAGTAAAAAGAAAACCTTCTACTTCATGGTATCAATATTTTTTTCATCAAATATTCTAAGTGAGACTGAGATTTTTTTAAATAATTAGTGTTTTCCTGCACGTGTATAATATTTATCTTGAGTTTGCCATCTCAATTTTATTTTTAAAAGAAGCACTACTGGAAATCAGTATGAAGGTGGCATGATAGTGACATGTTTTATAGAACAAGATAACACACAAAAGTTGGTGTAACATTGAGAAAGTGTATTTCTTTTGCAGAATCAGAATGAAGTTTGTTGGGATAACTTTTATATTTGCATTTATTTTTTCTGGTTACATATAAAGTCATAATCTACTCACTTAGCTCTGCATGTACTGTGTTTGCAATCAATAAACACTATTCTTAAATCATCGATTTGCAGATTTTGCACAGCAGACTTCTGCTTTCATTTCATTTCACCTCAAATGTTCTTGGCTGTATTTTTCTATTTAACTGAACATTCTTAATATAGACATCGAATGGCCTGCAAACTATCTAGAACTGAAGAGACATATTTATGTTAGTTCAACATCAGAGTCTCATGCATACTTATTAGGTGAAATTACTGTCATAAAGAACTAATTATGTTTCTGGCTTTTATCATACATTAGCCTCAAAAAACATAAGCACACATAAAAAAAAGAGGATCTTAAATTTCCACATTTTGTACTGATACTTATAATTTTAAAATCAATGGATCTATAGAAAAATATAACTTTAGTGGAAATACAAGTGGAAGAACGCTTACCCATTGACTTGAACCACATCAAAACATCAGGGAAAATGTTCTATTAAAAAGCCAGATATCTTCACTTAAAAGTATCATGACTTACGTGCCCAGAGGACTATTGCTGATAAATTGCAAAGTGACACTGGCCTCGTTTTTCTCAAAGCCATCGTTGAGATTACTCACCACTCAGACCAACCAACATCCTCTCGTCAGAACTCATAAGAAGGCACAGCGACATGTAGTTGGAACAAATCCTGTCCACAGTGGTCACTACAGAGAGATTGCCTTGTCCCTGTGAGGTTACTGGGTACTTCTATGTGCTCTAATTTTATTTATTTATTTTTGAGAGAGAGAGAGAGAGAGAGAGCATGAGATAAAGTGTGGATGGGGGAGGGGCCGAGAGAGAGGAAGAGAGAGAATACTAAGCAGGCTCCATGCTGTCAGTGCTGAGCCAGAGGCAGGACTCAATCCCACGAACTGTGGGATCCTGACCCAAGTCAAAATCAAGAGTTGGTCACTTAACCGTGTGAGTCACACAGGCGCCCCCTCTGTGCTCTTTAAACCACTTATCAGTAATTAAAGACTGTTTTTCCATAAAATAAGCACGTAGTGACTTCAAGTACTAAAAATTCTGTCTAAAGAATGACAAGAGGGTCTCTTGGGTGGCTTAGTGGGTTGGATGTCCTACTTCAGCTCAGGTCATAATCTCACAGTTTGTGAGTTCAAGCCCTGCATCGGGCTCTGTGCTAACAGCTCAGAGCCTGGAGCCTGCTTCTGATTCTGTGTCTCCCTCTCTCTCTGCTCCTCCCCTGTTCACGCTCTGTCTCTTAAAAATGAATAAACGTTTTAAAAAAATTTTTTTAATGAATGACAGGAGCTGATAACTGGAGACTGGCTATTCAAACTGTAGCCCTCAGGCCAGCAACGTTAGCATCACTCATGAGCTATTAGAAACACAAAATCTCTGGCCCTGTCCTAGATCCGATGAGTCAGAATCTGGATTTTAACAAGATTCTGAGATGATTTATATGCACATTACACTTTGAGAAGCACAGATCTAGAGCAGTTTTCTCATTCTCTCTGTGGTGAATGAATTGTTTTTTTATTAGTGATTTCTTTACAACCTATATTTTTGTAAAATATAATAAAAACAAATTACTCCAATAATGAAATAAAAGACATAAAGGCACACAAACTGTCACAAGTATGATTTTTCTATTGTAGACACAGACAAAATAAGAGTCTATCAAATTTATAAGGTGTTTGGTAGTAACTTCACAAATGTACGATATCAAGACTGTCACCCACTTTAAAATTGTTTCATTATGCAATATATTATAACAGTCTTTCAAGCTTCTAACTTTTATTTTTGCTTCTCAATTTCATCAGCCATTGCAAAACAGGTTGCATACCTTCCTTGCATGTATGCAATTATTAAGATCGTTCAAAAAACAAAAACAAATATATTAGAAAGACAGGAAAGTCTAGCTGACCAATTCCCACCTTTAAACAGTTGAGACCAAACTGCTTCTTATTCTGCAGATGCGCAAAGAATGTACTTTAAATCCTCTTGACAGAAATTTTCACCCTCTCGCCTCCGCATGCAATAATGGTAGTTGATAATCAGTTTCCATATTATCTCATAATAGAGAGAACAATCTCTAATTTAATGCATCAGGCTCCCCATAATGCACAATTTTACTACATTGCTAGGGGCACTACCTAGTGTTGGTGTCTTTTTATTTTAATAGAAAGCCTTCCTTGAGGAGGAAAGCAGTACAATGCTTGCATTCTAACCCAAGCTCCTCAAGCTAGATAAGTACTCCAGAACATTCCTCAGCTGGCATCAGACCACATCACACACCATCAGACCAGGCTCCTGCACAGAAGTCAAACCCCAAACCAAATTTGTTGATAGGGTAATGGTTATAGTTTTCTTACTTTTATACAGTTCAGAGCTAGCATTCACTGTCAGCCAGGTCAAAAAAATAATTCTTCTGAGGCATCATCATGTTCAGATTACACATATATGAACAGAATTGCTATGTCAATAATATATGTGCATTTGTCAAGTAAAGTGCCATAAAAAAAATCCTGATTGTTTTGTTTATTTTTTGCATGAGTCTTCCATAGAGCCAAACAGTTCCTGAAAAATTCGAACTCTAATGTCACTAAACTGATGCATAACCATACTTCTCTGCAGACTTTTCAGTGTTTCCTAGCAAAGCTTCTTTGATCCAACTTTTCACTAGTGCTTCAGCAATTGGCTGATTTCTTATTCTTATCAGTCCAAAGTGCAGCTTTACAAAAAGACTGAAAATTGCTAATATTTATATGTAAAATATGAAACATCTGCTTCTGTCAGATTTTGAATTTAATAGTCTCACTGTTAGCATTTTTTTTAAACCTGTGGTTTGTGATTTGTATGTAAATGACTCTGAACTTTTAATGGTGCTTTCACTTCATTAGCCAGTACCTCTTAGTTAATAACCAACTGTGATTTTAGCACACTGCTGTCAATTAATGGCTACAGAGTAGAACTTTTATAGGAAGGATCATAATCCTAAGTAAAAGCAGACAAACTTCTTTCTTCTTCATATTTTTGGAATCATTGTCACCTCACCACCATTTTGTTTACTTTTATATCCATAATAGCTATTAACCAAAAATAATCCAATGAGCCTTATTTTACAACATATTAATTAGAAATACAAATAAGTAATCTATTTTATGTCTGTTGTTTAACTAATAATATTAAATATAAATTTGATTTTATTAAAAGATAATGATGGAAAATTACAAGTTATAAGAATAAACAAATTCTTATGTTTTTCTTCTTACCTATACATTTTTGGGTTACAGTTCCCTAACCTGAAAATATCACATGCTGTAATGCATTCTAGCTGTCCATGATTATTCTGTACCTCATGCCACATTGTGACTCACCACGTAAGTGTGACAGTGGCTAACAGGCCTGTACCCTGTTCCTTAAGACATGTCAGGAGCTTGAATATCACAACAATACGTATTGCGGTAAAAGTTCCTAAATGCCTACTCTCAATTTTTGTATATATCTCATTGCAAAGCATCCGTCACACCATTTACAAGATGGTACCGGATTTGACCAGCACTGATCTAGTCTGCTTCTCACTTTTGTTAGGTTTATTTCACTAGGGATATACTGAGCACTGCGCCCTTCTATCAGGTGGAGGTGGTTAAAGCACATTCCTATACTGGAGATGCTAAACATCTACTTAAGGAGCAAAACAAGGAAATAGATAATATTTTTATATATAGGTAATTGTACAAGATTTTACTTAGAGTATCCAGAGATGCAATTAAATTCAAACAGAAGATGAAGGAAGTCTTCCTAGGGAAGGTAACCTCTGAACTACGTGTATTAAGAGATGAATGAGTAGCAATAAAATATGGGTATTTTTTGCACAGAAAGAGAATATCTTAAGGAATAGCACGGCACAGGTGTGTGCTGGGGGAATGGGTGGGAGGAGTGAGGGCACAATGAAAACTTCAGTGCTTCTGAAGGGTCCATTACAAGACAGGTCATGACACAAGATGGAAATGCAGGGGAAGGAAGTGCCCTTTACGAACCTGGAACTGGACCCATGATGTCCCCTGAGAGATAAAGCAGTTTGTTTCCTTATGTGTGCTTTGTTTCATTTATGAACCTAGGGGAGTCAAGCACAAAACCACCACATTTCATTATTATCCAGTCTACTGTGGAACTCTCAGCCATTGCCTATCAGCTTTTTCTTAAGGTCTTCTCATGTTTCTTGTCACTCTAAAGTCTCCTTTGTAACTATGATCACAAGTCCTTAATTTCTCAAAAATTATCCAGTCAGGTATTATTCCAGAATGCTACAGCTCTCCTTCAAACTAGGTCATATCTATTGCTATACTTACTCATCAGGCCAAGAGGATGGAAAGAACAGAAGTGTAATCTGTGACTTTAGACAATTTTATGACGTGTAGGCAGATAGCATTTAAAAACAAATAAATACAGGGGCTCCTGGGTGGCTCAGTCTGTTACGAGTCCAACTTCGGCTCAGATCATGACCTCACGGTTCATGAGTTCAAGCCCCACACCGGACTCTGTGCTGACAGCTCAGAGCTTGGAGCCTGCTTTGGATTCTGTGTCTCCCTCTTTCTCTACCCTTCCCTTGCTCACACTGTGAATCTCTCTGTGTCTCTCAAAAATAAAGAAACATTTACAAAACTTTAATAAATAAAAACCAATAAATACAGAGAACAAACTGAAGGATGCTGAGTGGGGGGAAGGGGTGGGGATGGGCAAAATGGGTGAAGGGGGTATAGGCTTCCAGTTATGGAATGAATAAGTCATGGAGATGGAAATGTAAGGAATAGAGTCAATGGTATTGTAATAGCAATGTATAGTGACACATGGTCGCTATGCTTGTGGTGAGCGCAGCATAAGCTATAGACTGGTTAAGTCACTATTTTGTACACCTGAAACTAATGTGACATTGTGTGTCAACTGTACTCAAATAATTAAACAAACAAGCAGACAAAAATTAAAAATATAATGTGGAGATCCAAGTTGAAAGTTACTAGATAAAGAAACATTGGCCTTTTTAAAATCTATTTTTCATTTAAATATGGTCTTATTTGCTCCCTTCTTCATTATCATCAATCAAAATCACTATGTTATTAGGTTGGATTTCCATTCTAACTTCTGTCCATAAGCCTATGTACCTTAGATAACTGTCTGCTTCTCGTGTTCTGACTCTCCTTTTAAAATTCACTTTGCCCATGAATCCATTTACTCACTGTAAAAATAATTTAATCACTCTGAAGTGTTATTGATTTGCTTTTACTTTGTGTCCTTTTCTATTTCATCAGGATAGGAAACTGAATGTTACCCTTTCCAGTTAATTAATGTGTTTACCGATGAAGTTACATTACTTAAAGGTGCAAACATACTTTTAATACAATATATTTCTGGAAGCTATTTCAAAAAAATGCAGGTTATTTCAAAATGGAACTTACTTTTTTTATAGAAACAAATTTAAATCAGGAGTCATGCTTTTATAGTGTATCTTTCATTTGTTTAGGTGTCTCCGCTTTTACTTGATCTATCTACTCAGAATAAGAGAAATCAAAAATAAATATATCTTTCATTTTATGGTTATACTTTGGGCAAGTAAATCTTTAGCAGCAAACTTTGCAATCAATTAACCTAAGGCAGTACTCTTCACTAAATAAAATTGATGTCAATGTCCACCATAAAAAAGATATTAACACATAAAAATACAACTTTATTGACTCATACAATAGGCTAACTGTAATTTATATGTTACTTAAATATTTAGAAACAATTTATTTGTTTTCTGATTTAAAGTCTGGAATAGTTTTTGGACTGGATTTGGGTGACCCCACCATTTGAGATCATTGTCCAAGAAAGTTTGAGGTCAGTCTTTTTGCTTACACAATTGTCCTTATCAAAAAAGAGACTTGTAGGGGCGCCTGGGTGGCTCAGTCAGTTAAGCATCCGACTTCGTCTCAGGTCATGATCTCGTGGTTCCTGGGTTCGAGCCCCGCATAGGGTTCTGTGCTGGCAGCTCAGAGCCTGGAGCCTGTTTCAGATTCTGTCTCCCTCTCTCTCTGCTCCTACCCTGCTCATGCTCTGTCTCCCTCTGTCTCAAAAATAAAAAAATAAACTATAAAAATTTTTTTTTAAAAAAGACTTGTGCAATTGTTCCATAGACCTTAAAACATTTTCAAGGTCTTAAATAAGTAGTTAACATTTTTAGTTGCTCTAGCTGATGTTTCTTAAAATAAAAAGCAAGTTTTAATGTAAGGACAAAGCCAATACCTTTCCCATTTTCTTCCACTACCTCAGGTAAAAGTTTCTTGATATCTGCTTAATAACCATCAGAAAACAATTAGGGACAGTTACCTTATTCATTCTTTGTTACTCTACTGATACTTAGTTGACAGTTGTCATTGACCTTCACACTTCATTAGAAAAATGAAAGCTTTATAAGCAAGTATTCAACAACCACTCCGTCTTTTCAAAAGAAGCCTTAAAATTGCACCCAAAGAATTGTGAAAGCTGGACTAAGCAGTGCTAATTTGTGAGTATTTACTTGGGGGTGGGAATGCCAAATAGCAAATGAAAGGCATTGTGGGTTGTGATGTGAATGTTAATCACTCAGTAAGAAATGAGAAGTGTGGTGAAGTTGAAAGTTGTAGGAAATGACTAACCATAGGCAGCAATCCAGCAAAGTACTGAAAATCATATGCTCCAAATTCAGTCTGTGGCCTCCGCTACTTCTGCAGAACTGTTTCAGACTCTCCAGCACAAGGGTAGAGTAAATCCTAAGAGCCAACAATTGCTTGTGTTGTTTCCAAATTATTTAAATTCTTATGTAACAGCTAACCATGGCTCAGATCCTTCTTTAATTATAAAAACAATTGAAATATTTTGGAAAGGATATCAGTAGGTTGCATCAACATATATAATAGCTAATTTGACTTTGTATCCTCTCAAATTCTCTTATTTCTCTTATATTAATTTTGTGATTTAGATTTTTCCAAATTCTTTCTTTACTCTGTTTCCCAAAGTGGTGATCATGGTGTGTTGTTTTATCTGTACTTTCAGCGTCCCCACCAGGGCCTACATAAATAAGGTGCTCAAAAATGTGTGTGGAATTGCTTTTTTTTAAATCCCATTCCATTCCAAAGATACAACTCTTTCTATTCTATAACTGTCCACTCCCTTCTTTATTTTATTTTCTTGGTACTATTTCCTTCTCTACTCAAAAGGTTGCATTGATGAAAGTTAAAAATAACAAAAACCTACATGCTTTGTGTTTGCAAATAGGCTCACGAATGGAGTTCACATCTTTGATCTATTTCTTTTCATTGTTCACATCTGTTGTCCATTTTAATAAAAATTCTTTCAGGGCTTGAACTGCAACTTTGATCCACTGGTCCTCAGCATGAGGCATCAGGCATCAGAGATTTTCATGGGAGAAAAAGATAGAGAGAACATAAACCCCAAGTGACCTTGTAAAGAATGGATTTAATATTTTGACCATACTTTTCTTTGGAGTACAAGGATATTCCTAGGGTAGGTCAGAACTGTGTTTTGAAGGACTACTTGTATTTTGTTCCTATTCAAGAATAAGTAATGGCTAAACCTGATATTAAAGGTCCATGTTTGAAAACAAACTAACAAACAAAAACCTCTAGGTTAAGACATCAGTGTGATTAGATTACAACATGATTGCCAAAATTAATCACATTCAAGTGGGACATCAATAATATACCAGATTGTGTGGCCTGTATTTTTATTTGTTTACACTTGTATATGAAAACTTGAGTTATAAAAAAGAAGAGAAATTAGTCAATTGGACATTCAAGCAAAACAATCTCTTTGTGGTTTTATAAAGGAAATAGCCACCTCACCAGCTAAAACTTTTGCTCTCCAAATAATTGTTAAAGCATTGCATAAATATATCTTATAAAGAGCCTCTGATTGTGTGCTTTGGAAAGTGATTGAGACTTGTCCTCCAGCCCCCAAGCTTGCTGTACACTTAGAAGATGTGCTTTTGGTTGGATTTGTATCAGGTCCCTTGTGTTTTAATAGAATATATGCTTATATAATTCTCCTTGATAATGTATCCTTATTAATTTATTTCCAAAACAAGAGAAAATGGCCCCCAAGGTCTTCATTAATCTCTGAGATTTTCTTTCTCATTGATCAAAGAATGTTAATTCATTTGAATTATATCCCAATCCTTTCCTTAGTAACAAGGGACTGTTCTAGTAATGTAGTATTTGTGAGAAATGGGACAGGGGAGGGAAGAAGAGATTTGTAGGTAAATTGAAGAAGCAGATTCACAGGGGATTCCTTTTTTTGGGAGTTTTATGTTCAGGATTTATGTCTAGAGAAATCTAGGAAAGAGCCATCAGTTGCTATGGTCTTACTGCATTGCCCAGCATCTCTTAAAGGTACCCTAATGACATAAGAAACCCAATGTCTTTAACACAAAGCAGGATGGGAAGGGACTTCAACACTGCTCAGTGGAAGAAGATAGATAACCGAAATCTTCTTAGTTTTTTTTCCACTAACTCCCTTTACTCTTTGCCCTCCTGGAGAAGGATAAATTGATCCCATTAAGCATTCTTTATTGGCTCTAGAAGTCACTATTTCAAAGTAAAAAATTCTGTGTATAAAATTAGGTTTTTCTGGATTTTTCTCATCTCAAAAGAGGATCATGAAAGACACAAGTAAGTGTAATTATTCCACATTCAGATTTATTCATATGGTTGGGCATAACATGAGGATGGTGTGAACTTTTCATAAGCTCATTGTCACATGGCCATGTTCCCTTTACATGAATAGAAATCCTTCTCACCTTGGCCAGCTGTCTCATCAATGTGTGCTATTATTCATAGAACCATGAGATACGTGTACTGAGGAAAACTCATCTCCACTATCATAAAGTCAACTCAAAACATACATCCTATTTTAAAATATACAGTCATGTTCTTTTAGAAAATCAATTACAGAAAAACAACAACAAAAGCATTAGTTACATATCCTCCTTTTTTTTACTTTCTATCACCCTAGAAATTGCAGAAATACATACAGTTGCATCCAGGAAATTGTGAACCTTAATATATCTAATTTAGTAGTAATATCATGCGGTACACGTGTTTAGGTTTAAGTGTAGCAATGGTATGTTTCTTCCAGCTGCTATGTATGAATACTTCAAAGTACTTGGCTCTCGACTGATGAAGATTCCATGTCTTATTGATTTGGTTTCTAGAAGAGTCAGGTATTTGTTATTCTCTATGAGCTAGTGGCATTTGAGAAACACATGTGTAAAAGCCTTGCAAAATTTATATACACATGCATATGGGGGCATTTCATTGATCTCATATGAAGAAGTAGAATCTCCAGGTTGGTTTTTTTTCTGCAGAATAAGTCATAGTGTATCACTCTTTCATTTGCTGCCTGTAACATACATGGTAAAAAAAAAACTAAAATAAAATAATTTTTTTAAAAACCAGATGGAAAATTGTGCTGGATAGATAATACAATGCCTTCTAGACACACACAAAAGTAAAGCAAGATCCCTTCTATTTTTTTGAAGTCTTTTTTAGAAAGAAAGGAAATTTGAGAGATTAGGACTATTGAATATTTTTTTCTCTTTCTTCCTTTTTGCAAAGGCAAAAGAAAAAGCTTGCCTGAGACAAAATTCTGTGCTGCCAAATGCAAGTTGTTGAAGGCCCACAGTGAGGTCTAAGCAGAGTTCAAGACTGAAATAAATGTCTAAACACAAGGCAAGCATAGTTTCTTTCACCATTGCAATGCTCCATGTATTAATCTGAGTGCTGGAGTTCTTTTCTGCATTTTTGGTTTCTGTTTTTATAAAAATAAAAACCCTCAATATAATGAGAGGAATAATTCCTGAAGCCACTAATGTGTTTCTCGGAGTCAGCACAGATTAGTCTCACTGGCATTGTTTCTTTCATTGTGTGTGTTTCCACGTTCTCTACCCTAAATCTGCAGACTAATTTTTTTTAATCTTTCAACATACAGAGTAAAAGTTTCATCATTAAATATTTTGCTGCTTGTTTTTAGAAGGAAATATTTTACAATGCAGTCTCGATCCTCAACTATCTGAGGGGTTAAGTATTGCCTCCTAGGAGTAAGGCCACCAGAGTTCACAAAGTCTTTTGGCATCTTTACCTTTTTGGGGTTATGTTCTGACTCATAGTACTTTGGTAGACATACCCATTCATACTTTCATTGGAAAATGGACTAGTAGTATCCACTGGATCTTTTATTGCAAATCATTTGTGTTTCTGTAGCATCGATGACAATAATAGCCAATAGTCATTGACAGCTTACAATGTACCAGGTGCTCACCAGTGCTTTCGACGAATTTATCTATCTACCGTTAGAGTTAGGTGCTCTCACCAGATTCACAAGGAAACTGAGGCACAAATATCTTAATTAAATAACTTACTTAAGGTCACTGAGCTGGTAAATGGAGGATCCAGAATTCTAATCTAGAAATCCTGGCTTTAGAGTCATAATACGTAACTGAGACCCTATGGACTTGAATCAATCCACTACTCTTATCATTACCCCATCACTAGGTGTTCCTGGCCTTGACAAATGATGGAAGGATCCATTGAAGCCATTCTAGTATGGTAGTTGATGGACAATGCTTTTGGAGACGGCACTCCATACTGTTCTATATTGTGTCATTTCTACATAGGCTAAATATAAGGATCTAGAAACCAGGGGATAGAAATATGAGTGGCACTTTTTACACCTGGAAAATTGGTTCCTGGGAAAATTTGACTGACAATTCCAAAATAATAGGCTCAGATAGATTAGAGCTGTGCAATCCAATATGGTAACTAATAGTCACATGTGGCTATTTAAATTCATTTTATTCTATATTTTTAAATGTGTATTTATTTGAGGGGAGGAGGGGCAGGGGGAGACAGAGAGAAGGAGAGAGAGAATCCCAAGGAGGCTCTGCACTATCAGCCTAGACCCCAATTTGGAGCTCGAACTCACAAAACGTGAGATCATGACCTGAGCTGAAATCAAGAGTCAGACGTTTAACCTATCGAGCTACACAGGTGCTCCTTAAATTCATTAAAAAAATTTTTTTTAATGTTTATTTATTTTTGAGAGAGAGTGAGAGACAGAGCATGATCAGGGGAAGGGTAGAGAGAGGAGACACAGAATCTGAAGCAGACGCCAGGCTCTGAGCTGTCAGCACAGAGCCTGATGCGGGGCTTGAACTTACAAACCTCAAGATCATGATCTGACCCGAAGTCGGGCACTTAACTGACTGAGCCACCCAGGTTCCTCAAATGCATTTTAATTAAAATTAATTTTAATTAAAATTAAATCAGAGTAAATATTCAGTTCTTCAGGTACATTTCAAATGCTCAATAGCCATATGTGGCTAGTGGCTACTTGTTGACAGTAAAGATACACTTTTATTGTTGTGGAAGTTTCTATTACACAATGTTAATTTCAGGTCTAAAGGTAAAAGGAATAGAGAGTCTGGCAGTGACGGCCTACACAAGTGTCCAGAGGTGGCTGTGCCAGGGGCACCTTCTTAGCCAGATCCCAGCTGCAATTGGACTTAACCACTGCAGGTCACTGTCTGTCCCCTAAACCTGAATCTGGGAGCCACCTACCCTCCTTCCAACAACTTTCTTTTCTGTTGAAGGTAACCACAGTTGTGTTCTGTTAGTTCCTGCAAGAACCCATCCTGATAGAAGGGCCTTTACGTAACATTTCCTGAAACTGAAAAACCCACACTTCAGGAAATTACTGACATTGGGTCGTTACATATTAACATAATTACTCTTGCATCTCAGAGAATAATTACCTAGAAAAAAAGTAGGTTTGGGGATAGAATTATGTAGACATGAGCTTGGTGTGAGGGTAAATGTCTTTCTCTGCCTTGACCTAGTGAGTCTTAGGCCGCAAGTTCACTAGAGCCGTGAACTGTGCTTGCCCCAAGAAGAAAACCAGGGGCTATATAGAGTGTGCTTTGTGAGAGCTCCGTGGTTCACCTTCTTCAAGGGCAAACATATAGCTAATAATCCCAAGTCTTTGATAAATCTTGATGAAAGTTACACCTGGTGCTACAGAGAATCACAGGAAAATTTTGTTCTCCACCAGGTATGGAAAACCCAAGGAAGAATTGTAGCTCCAAACTGGTGACCACCAGTAACAGCCAGCTGTGTCCAGCAGAGAAATGTCCACCTTATGAGGAGCATCTGGGTTCGAGCCAGTAGCATGGCTGACTGATAATAGAAGCAGAGTGAAGAACTGGGCTGGAGCTGAGGTCACATGTGAAACATCCTGGAGGAATGAAAAAGAAAAAAAGAAAAAAAAACCTGAGAAGCGTTCTAAAAAATAAACTCAATTTCTTACAAGGGCCCATAGGGACTCAAAGTCAGCATAATTTGGGTTTTAATGGAAACATAATCTTGCAAATTTTCAGAGGCTGAAAAGGTGAATGGTGTTTGAATTATATAAAGAAGAACCTTGTTTTGCCATCAGATGTTTTCAACAATAGAATGGACTGACTTGTGCACTAACAAGGTACTTATCACTGGAAGGACTCAGCTAGGAAATTGTGTTAACAACGATCAGTAGGAAAGATTTCCGAGTAGTGGAATTTCAAAAGTGTCCTCTCACCTAAAGATTTCGTGAACCCCTGATTCTAACTAGACTAGCCTTTACAAACCAATGTGATTTCAATTGCAAAAGTAGCAAATTTTTCCCTAAAACCCAGGGAAAACCAAGAATATCTATTAAAATACTTGGAATTTTGTGGTTAGGCTTTTCCAGTTTAACTCTCTTAATGCGTCGTACTTTCCATGTTCTTTCTGTTTCCTTTGTGAATAAAACAAACTGTAATTTTGTGTAAGTTGGGAGCTATTAAATTGCTTTAGTGGAGAGGTAAATTATTCTCAATATTATTAAAATTTTAATCAGAATATGGTGAACAAATCTTAAGGAATCCTGACCCCATTTGCTACAAAGATTAAACCATCTCTCTGTAGAAAAGCAATCATATACGCCGTTCTGATTTCTTCAGTGTTCTGCATATTTATGTTTCCAAGAACATTTCAGTCAGAGGCTGAGCAACTTGGGGAAATAGAATTATGGCGGAGTCTTCCAGGACTTTCACATGTGCAACCAACTCAGTGGATATGCTTGGAATCTGTTCCTGGCCCAGGATCAGATACATACATAAACTCCTCATAAACTCATACCACATTTTCATCCTATCTGTTTCCAAGAGTAATTCTTCACAAATGCTGGAAGCCTGCTTTGTGTTTTACTTATTTATTAATGGCCCGCATCATCTGTAATTTTTCATAACTTTGGAGACTTTAGGACTACCCTAATCTCTGCCTGTTCTGCTTTTCACATTTGTATTTTCTTTTTTTTTTAAGTTTATTTATTTACTTTGAGAGAGACAGAGGTAGAGAGTGCAAGCAGGGAAGGGGAAGAGGCAGGGAGAAGATCTGAAGCAGGTTCTGTGCTGACAGCAGAGAGCTCTATGTGGGGCTCGAACTCACGAACCATGAGATCATGGACTGAGCCAAAGTGAGGGGCTTAACCAGTTAAGTTACCCTGGCGCCCCGCATTTGCATTTTCTTTTAAGTTGCCCTCTCTCCCAGGATATATCATAAAGAAATATCAAAATAAAAAATGTTACCAACTTTTTTCACAAATTCATTCAAATATGTATACGATTTGCCAAATGGTAAGTTACCATCATGTGGTATTATTTGCATTGTTGTACATGTCCCTACTCCTATTTGTACATGTTCCTATTTCTTGTGAGTTCTGTACTTTGCCTCAGCAAGTAGATCATAAAGTCTTAAAGGGCAATGTTAATATTCCCTATATAGTCTAATAATATTTTGAGCATACTAGATATGTGATGATATTTTGATTTGATTTTTTTAAAGATTTTTTTAATGTTTATTTACTTTTGAGAGAGAGATAGAGAGACAGAGAGACATAGCAGGAGTGGAGAGGGTACCAGAGAAAGAGGGAGATACACAATCCAAAGCAGCCTCCAGGATCCCAGCTGTCAGCACAGAGCCCAATGAGCAGCTTGAACCCACGAACTATGAGATCATGACCTGAGCCAAATTCAGCCGCTTAACCAACTGAGCTACCCAGGCACCTCAATTTTATTTTTAACTATAAATATTTTCATATGAAACATGACAAAAACCATCAACAAGAAAGCATCAGTGAACAATAATAATATCAGCTAATATCTCTTGAGTACTATGTGACAGTTACTCCAAACTGCTTAATGTGAATTAACTTATTTAATCCTTCAAACACCTCTCTGACATAGGCATTACCATTATCATTAATATTTCTCCTTCAATGATGAAAAAACTGGGGCACAAGTAGTTATGTAGTTGATCCAGTGCTGCACGATACATAAAAGGGGTGAAGCCAAAATTTGAACTCCGATCCTACAGTTCAGAGCCTTGGCTTTCAAACACAAGTATGTGCTTTCTCTAAAGATGGAGAATATATTGAAGGATTTGGAAATTGAAGGATATGGAAAATGCAATTTTTTCTTACTTTTCATAAAATCTTCCCCCTGAAGGATCAGTAATCAAAGGTGACAAGGAAATTGGATGTGTGCCTTCCCTTCTAACACCAGCACCAAATAAACATCCTCTACCCCAGTACACAAGCAGACAGCATCACAAGAAGTTCAACAGTGCAGCTGCCTTAATGATAGTATGAAAGGCTGGGAGGGAATATAGGCTGCTGAGCCCTATCTGCTGCACCAGAGAGAAGGGAGTTCTATATGCCACAAAAATAAACACAAATGCCCTTTAAACATTTCTTCCTGGTGGTTTTCCCCTGAGAAATATCTTGCCTCAATACTCTAGGATTATTTTATGTCTCTGCCTTAGCCTGAGATAAAAGTATACTGAGATAAAATTATAGATCAATCCAGTTTCTCTCCCAGACACAGCTCTGTAAGTATCAGTCATTTATTTCTTCAATAAACTATTATCAGACTTTCTATGCCAGATGCTCTACCTGATTGGGGCTACAAACAAGACAAAATTCCTGCTCACGTGGAACTCACGGTTTCACCTAAAGATAGACAACTGACATACAATGGCATGGGGGAGGGAGGAAAAAAAGAAAAAGAACAGCTTCTCTTACACCAGTGAAATATAAACTTTCCTGACAAGCATTCATTCAAATACTTATTAATTCAGCAAGCACACCTCTAAAGAATATAGTATGCACAGGGTCCTGTGTAAATGATCATTTTCTTCTATAAAATGTGTCCCAGGACTGAACATAGCTTCTCAGACACACTTGACCCTTACAGAATAGCACAGAACTGTTGGTCTATCTGACTCCAAACCCAAAGGTCAGCTTATATGGAACTGTGCTTGATATTGTGCCATCATCCCACACTGAGGAGTATTCTAATAAACACTTCTATAACATCTGTCCCCAGATTTACAGTCAGTATATTGGCATGAAGGCCTTTCTGGGGAGGCCTGGGAGAAACCCCTCTCTCTGGTTACATATAAGGAATCGTGGCACTTCTTCTAGGTATCTAGTGTGCTTTGATTACATGGACTTTATGTCGATCATAAGATTTCTTATCCTAGCTAGTTGATAGAATATATAAGTCATTATTCAGGAGTTCTTCCTCACCATACCTTATTCAACTCTTCCTACTGCTACCCAAGCATATGTAGAGAACCTCATGTCAGGCACATTTTGTACATAGTTCCTTATATTGTTCTGTGTCCACTTCCCCTTTGCTTCAAATTTTATTTATCTTGCAGTTACTTTATCTTGCAATAATGTACACTTCTTTGTGAACTACTTCTATCTTGTTAAAAGTGAGATTCAGAGGAGGGATAATTAACTTGATATCTAGCTAGCTAGATGACAGATAACAATGAAAGAGAGAGAGATGGCAGATTGTTTAACATTCCTTAAATTAGATACTTTGTATCTATCACTGCTGACAAAAATGTTTATAGCTTTTAGTCATCACTGTCCTCTACTTACATGTATTCTTTAATGCTAACCCACCAGACACCTACAATGTATTAAGTCCCTTTGATTTTCCCTTGTGCATGCTTCTCATAAACTCCCTTTTCTCTCCAGCCCCATTTCTTCTGTCCTTGTTCAGATCCTATGGTTGAGTTAAGGCAGTCATTCTTCCAACTATCCTTGTAGCAAATTCAGATTGGGGCTTCTGCCACATTTGCAGTGATTGCCACAGTGACTATTTCTATGACATAACCGCTCTCTCCTTTGGGGTAAATAGGTCCCATCCTATTGTATATGTGTTCTGAATAGTTGCTATCAATTTCTTGCTTGACCTTACCTCCATGGCCACAGTATTTGACTAGAAGTACTGCATAACACTTGGAAAGGCATTTGATGGGGCACCTGGGTGGCTTAGTCAGTTAAGCACCCGACTTCAGCTCAGGTCATGATCTCACGGTTTGTGGGTTCCAGCCCCGCGTCAGGCTCTGTGCTGACAGCTAGCTCAGAGCCTGGAGCCTGCTTCAGATTCTTTGTCTCCCTCTCTCTCTGACCCTCCCCTGCTCATGCTGCCTCTCTCTCTCTCAGAAATAAATAAAACATTAAAAAAAAAAAGGCATTTGACTGCAAGAAACCAAAATTGTTCAATAGTAGTGTAAGCAAATAGAGTTTGTTTTTCTCACATAATGAGAATCCTGGAGGTAGGTAGTTGCTCACATTAGTTATAGGGGCTCAAAAATAACCTATAGTCTTCGCAATTCCCCTGACATTTCCATATACATTGCAATTCATGGTCA
This sequence comes from Hyaena hyaena, assembly GCF_003009895.1. Classification (NCBI taxonomy): domain Eukaryota; kingdom Metazoa; phylum Chordata; class Mammalia; order Carnivora; family Hyaenidae; genus Hyaena; species Hyaena hyaena. Next base: position 1,665,414 of record NW_024080986.1, on the reverse strand, counting down.
CTAGTTGGCTACTATGGCTCAAAGCATTATATCTATTCTAGGGGCAAGAAGAAAAGCAAAAGGAAAATGCTATCCAGTCCAATCCCTTTCATCAAGAGAGCCAATAGGTTTTTAGAAACTCGTACAATACAGGAATCTCATTGGGATGAAGTAGGTTTTAAGAATATCTCCAGTGACAAAAAGAAAAAAGAAAAAACACAGAACGAGATTGTAATACTTAGCTTAAACTAATGATGATCAATTGCATGATGTTGGGCTCGCTACATCCCTAACAAACTCAAGGTTCTGTTATCAATTAAGAAGTTGGAACTAGGTATTAGATAGGCAGGTGAGCCCCAAAACTGTCAGCAGCCCAACCCGTGGCCTCACTGATTTTTCCATGGGTGAGCACATGACCCAGACCCAGCCAACAAAGCCCTTACACAAGATTTTTGAAACTGTCTGGCAAGACAGCTGCCTATAGTCACAGATTAAGCCTAATGAAGAATGTTCCGAGAGAAGGAAGCTGACATACAGAGAAGTAAAACCAAGAGATAGAAAATTCAACCAGCACTCAGGGCACTGATTCTTATAGAGTCATTGTGAAGGCCAGTTTACATATACCCTTGGGTACAGGATCCAATCAATTCTCTATTATGTTCAAACTACATCAAGTTCGATTTCTATGCCTTACAACCAAAGACTCTCAACTAACCTACTTCTTAACATGTTTCCCTGCTTCGGTCAGTCCAGCAAACAGAGCCCCTAGAGTTGTTTTTATCAAACATAAATCCAGTGATGCCACCAGTTTAAAATCTGTGATGACTTCCTCACCATCTACAAGATGAAGTTTAAACATTTTGTTATATTAAAAGCTTTTTGTACCCCGCCTTGGATACAAAACACAAATCTATGCTTTGACCATATAAAACTTGTAATACTCCTAAAATGTGCCTTCACTTTCATGCCATTATCTCCTTTATCTGAGATGTCTTTCCCCATGTTGTCCAACTAGGTAACTCCAATTAATTCCCCATAACCCAACTCAGCATAACATGCCTCTATAGCTTCCACTGTCCTACACAGGTACATTTACACCCAAACGTACATACATACACCTGCAAAAAGTCTCACTCCTGTCCTTTTCTCAGCTCTAATAGCTCATTTTGCATATCTTTATTACAACATGGATAGCACTATCCATAATTAGTAGCATAATTCCTCCCAACTAAGTGTGAGTCCTGCAAGGTCAGAGACCGAGAAAATTCAGTGAATGCTTATTTAATTGAAATAAGTGAAATACTTGCACAAGTGGAGGAAGAAAGGAACCAAAACTCATCTGAACTTTTCTCTCATTTGGCATAGAGTCGATTAAATTCCTCAGTGCTTTTTTCTTGAACTGCTATTATAGTCACTTCCCATCTTGTAATAATGTTAGTGATAATTTATAATTTAATGATTATGTCTGCCCATAATAATATGTTTATGCACAATAAACCTGGTATTGTGTTTTAGCTCAGTTTTACAGATGTAAAATATTTTGATGATTTGATTCTATAATTGGAAACTATCCTCCCATACTTATGTAAAGCATTTAGAATAAACACTTCTATATTTCCACAACATGTATTGATAATATGTGGAGTAGGGTAGAATTTAGTCGTGTGGGGCACCTACTAGGACCTTTATATAGTGTTGATATTGATCTATTGACCAAAGGCCTTTGACCCTAATTACTATAAGGTTTTAATTGAGGTATAATTGACATAAGCCTAGTTTTTTTAAAAAGTCTTACTGTGAATCTATCTCAATAAAGTTTCATCCAAGTCAGTGTTTTTTTTCCCCAAGAAACCAGTGATTTTGGAATGAGATTGAAAATACATAAATAAATGTGCTTATTTTAGAGATGAAGAAATGTAGCTACAGAAAAGCTATGTGACTTATGAAAGCTTATAGAATTGATAAATAAGAGGGCAGGTCAGTTTTCTGATAGTCAATCCAATGACTGTTTTATTATACAATAACCACCTCAATGGAAACTCTATCAAATGTCCTACTGAAACAAAGCACTGTACCTGTAGCTTTTTTTTTTTTTTCATCTACTACTCAACAAAGCTCATTTAAATAGGAAATGGTATTTCTTTGGTACAAGTGGTTTTCAATGAACCCATGGAATTTCTGAACAATCACGGCTTCTTTTTCTACATGCTCACCGACCATCTGTTAATAATCTAGTTTAATCCTAAATGTCTCTTCTAGTTATCCAAGACGCCTCTAGTCAGAATGTTTGCTCAGCTTCTTATAACCCTCAAAACGGTAAGACTTCTATACATTTTTTTTTGTTCAGAAACATTTTTGTTCAGGAGCTACATAATCCAAGGAAGCTGACTATGACTAAGGAGATATCAGCGAACAAGCTTAACAACCACAATTCTTTTTCCTTTTTTAATCTGGAAAATATTCCCTTCTCAGCTCTTGTCCTGAGTAGTTTCAGAATTACTCTATAAAAAGGGCTTACAGGCAAAAATCCATTTTGGAAGAGAGGACTACATGTTTGTCTTGAATTTGCATGCAGAACAAGTTCACTGTTTCTGCATGCAAATGTTTTGATTTAGATTGTTAACCATTCGGTATGCTTGGAGGGTATGTTATGGAGATTGGGGTAGGGAACTAAAGCACTGCCCCCAGTCATCTTTGGTGTTGTCACTGGATCCTGGCCAGTTACTTCACATGCCTGAATTCCTATCTCATCCGAGTGACATGCTTGCTTTGCAGTCAATAAGACCAAGAACTGAACAGAAGCCTGCTAATTGTCCAGACCACTCATGTCTGGTTGCCAACTGGCAGTTTCCCCTGGAACAGTAGTACATTGCTCAGTGAGAGAAGTCATTGTAGACCAACCTGAGACATTTCCATCCCCCAAGGGGAGCACAGCAGAGGGACTCAAAGACTTTGCCAACCAGAAGTCTGAAGACTTAATTTCTCCAGGGAGGAGCAGCCTACTGTGCAAGCCAATAAAATCACAAACCAAGAAATCCAGACTATAAAATGCCTCTTCAAAAAATTCACACTGTGATGGAGGTAAGGATTAGATCTATCCTGAAATCTTCTCAGTTTGAATGCAGATGAATGGAAGAAGAAGAGGAAGAGGATGAAGAAGATTAACAAGAACAAAAACAAGGGGAAAGAGGTAGAGGATAAAGAAGAACAAGAAGGGGAAGGAGGAAGAGGAGAAGAAGAAGAGGAAGAGGAAGAGGAAGAGGAAGAAGAAGAAGAAGAAGAAGAAGAAGAAGAAGAAGAAGAAGAAGAAGAAGAAAGAGGAGGAAGAGGAAGGGATGGGGAAAGGAGGGGAAGAAAGGAAAGGAGAAGGACGAGGGGAGGAGAGGAAGGGAATAGAGGAGGAAGAGAAGGAGGAGGAAAAGCAGCAGTAAGAGTTTTACAAAAAGAGAAAGTTAACAATCAGTTTTCAATGAAAAGTTCTTTGGAGAATGAATAAATGACACGTCCAGCCATGGTTCGTATTATACCTCTTGCCTGAGTTTGCCTATAAGCCACATAATTATTGTATATTTTATAGATACACATACCCTTACACATGTACCTACAACCTTGATTTAGTGAGGAAAAAAAGTAAATACAGGAACCTTGTTTCTCAGGTGTCCGGGCAATGGGGCCAAAGATTATCTCTCAGTCTAAACCAATCTCCTAAATTTATAAGTTTAAAGGCATTTCCTTCATTTGTTATTGTCAGGGCCAACTCCGGGGAAAAGGCCCTAGGCAAGTATTAATCTGTGTGCACATTCATAATTAGATCAAGTTAACAATATTTTGAATGTTGGAATTCCTTTCTTTTGAAAAGGAATATAGATAAAACATCACTCTCAGATGGGAACGGTGAAGACCTAGGAAGTAGAAAGACTCAATGTCATGTTTTTGTCTGATTTTGGTGATGTTAGGAAGAAGTGGGTAGATTTCATTGTCTTCATGTGGATCACAAGTACTTTGTGTCTGGGTAAGCCAGTTTCCTTCTGCTTTAGAAACAGTCTCTCAGACACCAGTGTCAGAGTGCCCCTAAAATGGTAATTTCATAATCTCCAGGGGTGATCCCAGACATGACCTTTAAAACACAATTAAACTAACCAGCCATTTCCACGTTTTTCCAGGACTCAGAAATTATGTTATTTAATTAAATTTATCAGTCGCTAAAAGGAACCATGCACCAGCCATCGTTTATTTGTTTCTAATTAAATTTATAGTTATTATTTTAACTTTTTTCTTATTTTTTCTTTAATTTCTGACACTTGATATAGTGGGAGGCTATCAAACTCAAGTTTGTACAGAAATAGGTTAGACTTTTCTATTTCCTGGATAATTACTAACAAGAATGTTATTAGCCTGTGTTGAAGAGAAGCCCTATCCCCAGTGTTAAGTCAGGACTGTTTTCAGAGGCCGAAGACTTTCCTTAATGTGGAAACTAAAGAATTAGCAGAAGGCCTTAGAGAACACTTTCAACTCTTAAAACATCTTTTTTTTTTTTTTTTTTGTCTACCCTGTAGGTTTTCCAGCAGAGTTAAACATGTGGAAAAACATTTTGCAAAGAAAAATGTGAAGTGCATGTTCATGGGAAATCTTTACTCCACCCAGGAAAAGATAAATGCTACTTAACGGCTACTCTTTAAGAGTGAGATGTTTATCGAAATAAGGGAGGCTAATTGTCAAAAATGATGAGAAACAAATGTGAAAATCCCTGTATTTGGAACACTAGCTACATGAAGCACTCAAACAACCAAATGCTTTTTTTTTTTTGAAAGAAGAGGCATAGTTTTAGAAGTTGCCATCGTTTGGAAAAAGTGTTCAGTTTAAGAGTGAAAAAAAAAAGAACATGGGTGTTGAGGGACATAGAGTAAGAAACAAGGAACAAGGGTGCCAAAGTTCTCTTCTCTGAAACATTAGGGCACCGCTTGAATATCAGTTTAGCATTTCTATAATATTCAGTGACATCCCAGATCAGTCCTGCTGAAGACATGTACTAAAGAGGCTGATAAGTGAGCGCTGCTGGAGATACGACAAAGTTCTCTGTGGAGTTGAGATGTATAACACTGCTTGTCTATGTTCTCAGTGTTTGCAAGGGTTTGTTATTACTTTCCAGAGCATTTAGGCTGGAGTTGTTCAAACTGGCACTATTGACATTTGAGGAGGCTAATTCTTTGTTGAGAGAAGACTGTCCCGTACATCGTAGGATGTTGAGCAGCAATCTGCCACCCTGGCCTCTATCCACAAGATGCCAGTAGCAGCCCCACTGAGCAGTGACAACCAAAAATGTCCCCAGACATTTCCAAATGTCCCTGGGAGGGAGGGGGTATAGGAAATTGCTCCTGATTAAAATCTACTTTGCTAGAGGATAAACCGTTGATTAGGATTCTCAGATAAACTCTGTGTTGTGGATTTGCAAGTGCCTTCAGCAAAGATGCAAAATTCATGAGAACAAAATAACCCTAGTCGCACCTAAAATGTCAGTAAGTTGAGGATCCATTTTTGTCAGGTAATAAGGATTGCTTCTGGTCCTTCCACAGACTTTGGTTCCGGCTGCATCGTTTGTCACTGGTGTGACCAAGAACGTGTTATCTGACCTTTCAATAACCCTTAGTTTTCCTCAATGCAAGATGAGGTCAGCATCTGTCTCAAAGGATTGTTGGAAGGATCAAATCAAGGATCAAAAAAAGCCTACCTTAATACTCACTGGACGTCACTTAATAAGTCATCATCTATTATGACACAATTCATATTCAGGTTCAATGAAGCAGATGTCATCTTTTTTTTTTTTTTTTACAACTAACCCAGTCAGTATCGACAGATCTCATTAACTTTCAAGTTTAAATAATCATACACGAGGACCTACAAATAATTAGAGCTCTTTCCAGCTTGTAATTGACTTGCCTTTAGTTACCCTCGTGTTGGATGGGTATTAGTCATTTGTTGCTATGCCATCAGCCCCCAGGTTTTGTTTTCAGTGAGATGCCTAGCAAAACAGTCAACATCAACTTAACTGCAGTTTGATAAGCCACAGAACTGTTTTCATAAACTCACAGTGTGCTTTAGGAATGGGTAGATGTTGGGGCGCCTGGGTGGCTCAGTCAGTAAGGCCTTTGACTTCAGCTCGGGTCATGATCTCATGGCTCATGGGTTTGAGCCCACATCAGGCTCTGTGCTGACAGCCAGTTCAGAGCCTGAAGCCTGGCTTGTGTCTCCCTCTCTCTCTGACCCTCCCCTGATCATGCTGTCTCTCTCTCTCTCTCTCTCTCTCAAAAATAAATAAAACATTAAAAAAATAAACATTAAAAAAGAATGGGTGGATGTTGACCAAGAATACCCTACTGGGAGGTCCACCTCATGATAATGCAGGTACAGTATTCTCCTGAAATCACGGAGCAGTTGCAATTACTCAAAGCTTAGCTTTAAATAGAAATACACCTGCCAGAGGAGAGAGGACTGGAAGGACTCGCAGCAAGTCAGAGCAGACAATGATTCAAGGGACGAGAAGAAACAGGACGATCTGAGGTGGTCCCTGCTCATTTTTGCTGAAAATTTCCCAAAGACTGTGCTGTTCAGGATTGTGCAAGAGGACCAGTGACTACTATGTGAAGCAAAATATTCTTCTTTACAAAAGCTTTCCAGAGAGATTAGAATGTTTATGACACTTGGAGGGTAGCCAAGCCAGTGTAAATTCCAGCACAGCACGGAGAAGTGATCAGGTTTACAACCTGTGGTCTATACATTGGGCAAGCATGCCAGAAAGCTCCCTGAGAGTGGTATTACCTGGCAAGCTCTTTGGGGGGATTTGACAAGGGAAAGATGATTCCTCATCTACAACCACTTCTATCTGGGAGAATCTCTGCTTTCACCAGCTGTGCAAACCTCCCCCCAGGAAGATGTCTGAGGTCTTTACCTTGGTGTAACCAGTGAAACCAAGAAGTAATTGCTATTCACCTGGCTCTTTCCATCTCATCTCCAGCTCTAGAAGTTGGTGCCTACTCATCTGTATGGGCAAGACCCTCCACGGCAGCAAGAAACAGAAATAGAGCTCACATCAGCATAGGCCAAATGCAAATTTATTGACTCAGTGAAAGAAAGAATTGACTCAGGAAAAGATGATTCTCGATCAAACGAGAGAATACAAGCCCAAACTCCTACATCGCAGTGTGAGGGTGCGGTAAGCATTTCTCAGAAGAAGGGGACTGCTGTTCTGGGCATCCAAAACCAAAGATGTCTATCCCTACATTCAATAACATCCCACAAGTAATGTTGATGTATGGCAGTATCGGTGCTTTGGATCAGGCCCACTGCCTGCTTTCGTAAATAAAGTTTTATTACATACAGCCAGGTGCATTCATTTATGCATGATCTATGGCTGTGTTTGCCCTGCAATGGCAGAGTTAAATAGTTTGCTATAAAGACCATGGTGCCGACAAAGCCTGTATCTACTGGCTGACTCTTCACAGAAAAAATGTGCTCACTCCTGCTTTAAATAATTCTCTTGGAGATTACCTAGATTTAAAATCTGGCTTAAGTAAATCCAAAAGGTTTGACAAACCTTTCTAGTCCCTAAATGTTTTCTTTGAAAGAAAACGAGTTCTGTGTTTATTCCTGTACTTTCTCTGAGACATCTACTTGTTCACATCCCCTATTTTTAAAGGATAAAACCATGAGGCAACACATTTACATTTTTAAACTTGTTTTGTATTTTGTAAGTGTGATCACTTGTGAACCCCAAATAAATAGGCTTCCCATCACCCTGATTATGTAGGAGGCATGTGTATTATTGTTAGGATTCCCCACTTCAACTCTTTTTTTTTCCCTTTAAATAATTAACTAATTTCAAAACAGGTAAGAAAGGACCTTTCATACATTTAAATCTCTTGCAAAGTCCATAATGTCTGGACAGGATTTGATTGAAATAAATGTCTTTATTCTTAGTGATTTAATTATTACTGATTAAAATAATCTTATTTTTCCCAGGCTTGACTTAAACATCCCTGGGAGTTGTCCACAATTCAAGATTTCAAAAGGGACTTGTCCTAAAGACTCTGCAAGGGGCTTCCTTTTAGTCTACAATTTTCTTTCTGTAACTGCTAAAATTGCCTGGCAATCGAGCTGGAGTTCATGAGAATTTTTGTGGGTTTCATAATGGGCTAGATAGTCCATGCCCTATTTCTTCTTACTTGTCCTCATATTCAATGACTTAATGAGAAAACAGAGGGAGGTAGAAAAAAAATACAAAATAAAATAATAAACTAAATTAAATTAAATTATGTAGGAAGAATATTCTACTCTTTTTTGCCTCTAAAAATTTTCTCGATGCTCCAGTTTAAGCTATCAATGAATTTTATACAATGGTAAAATTTAACTTTAAAAAGTTATTTCAGGGGCACCCGGGTGGCATGGTTGGTTGAGCATCTGACTTCAGCTCAGGTCATGGTCTCACAGATCTCACAGTTCATAGGTTCGAGCTCCACATGGATTCTGTGCTGACAGCTCAGAGCCTGAATCCTGCTTTTGATTCTGTCTTCCTCTCTCTCTCTCTCTCTCTGCCCCTCCTCCACTCATTCTCTCTTTCTCTCAAAAAATAAAATAAACATTAAAAACTTCTTAAAAAGCTACTTCCAAGACAACAAAATAATGAAAAAAAATTTGTTGAGAGTGTGCTACATTCAAGCAAAGCACTGTTTAAGATACTGGTGATTATAAGGATGTCTAAGACACCTTCATCCTCAACAAGTTCCCAATCTACAAGGAAGATGAACAGACAGATATAGCTCAAATCACACTTCGAAAATCAAACTTTGATGGAGGAAAGGAAAAGTGCTATGGGAACACAATGAAGAGAACAATGAATTCAAAGTAGGAAGGAGGCAGCCTCCCTAGAAAATGTTCCCCAGGGAACATGCATTGGAATTCAATCTTAAAACATCTGATATGTGTGTGAAAGGGTGTGGATGAGGGCTCTGGTTTACTGTGCTTCGAGGAGAGATAATACCATGAACAAAAGCAAAGAGATGTGTGTTCCTCTTTCAATGACTTACCATATTGCATTGAAATTACTTGTTCATGGGTCTGCCTTTCCCACCAAATTTTCAGTTCCTAAGAAGGGGCCACATCTTCTCTATCACTTGTGATATTAGAGCTTCACATGTAGGCACCCCTTGAATTCAGCAATCCTGAGTCGATCCTGGGATTCAGTCTGTTTCTTGTTTAACTTATTTCAGTTGTAATTCAAGTTTTCCAAAATTCAAGCTTTAAAAAAACTATAAATTCTAATCCCTGCTTAAATCTTACCAGCTTACAAGGGCCCTATATTTATCCTCTCAGTTCCTCAGTTTCCTAATCTACCAGTTGGGAAGAGGGGAGGGTACACGACAGGGGAAGAGTAATCACACATTTCAACAATCAGGATAAATGAGACAACACGTATCAAGACAACATACTAACTCCGTGTTAGATGCAGTAGATCATTAATTTGGCATCATTTCTTTTCTTTTAAAATGGAGAGCAGAAAATGGGTTTTCCACATGCTCAGTACTAACACAGGATTTTCTAAAACTGTCCCAAGGACCTCTTTCCCTTGTGAGCCCTTTAAAAAGTATTCCATAAGGGCACCTGAGTGTCTCAGTCAGCTAAGCTCCCGACTTCAGCTCAGTTCATGATGATCTTGCAGTTTGTGAGTTCTAGCCGGCATCAGGCTCTGGGCTCACGGCCTGCTTTGGATTCTGTGTCTCCCTCTCTCTCTCTGCCCCTCCCCGCCTCATATTCTGTTTCTCTCTCTCTCAAAAATACATAAATATAAATTAATCAATTAATAAAAGTATTTCAGAGTTGAGTGCATTTGGGGATGTTGGTACCATAGCCCCCTCCTGAGCAGTTACAGGGCACATCAGCATATTAAAGCCTCAAGTGAATCCTAGTAAGCAAGTCTGTTTAGCTTTATTTATTCCAATGTTCTTCAAACGTATTTGATCACAGACTTCTTCTCCATGATACTAGCACCCATGAAGACATATTTTATGAACTCAGGTCTAAAGAGGACGTTCTTGGCTCACTACTGTCATTTACTGCCCTCTTCCCAAATATTCTTGCCCTTATTCACATGTTATTGCATAAGTAGACATAGCAGGAAGGTAATTTTTTTGATTGTTCATTTGTTTTGTTTTGTTTTGTTGACTCCGAATAGCTGTTTTACTAAGTCATGTGTCCTGTTTTCTTAAGCATGACTTACATAATATTCCATTCATACTGAGCATTTTAAAAAAATCAAAGCAGAGTAATTAAGGACCAAGTTATTGTAAGGTTTATAGTTTCTCTCTATCACTCTCTCTTTCTCTCTCTTTTAAATCTGCACTCTTTGGGTTTATGTATTTATTTTTAATGGAAAGATTAAAAGCAAGTTCCAGGAAAATCTCCTTAATGACTCACCCCACCCATGGCTAGCTGGGCTTCTCATTTCTACCCCCTGCCACTGTCAGTGAAATCTACGCAACACTGTTATCATTTGTCATTCAACACTCCCTAATGTGTCTATGTGAGGTTCAGCCCTCTTTCATCAGTGTTTCACTTTTTACTTATTTTACTTTCACTATTAGCCACTAGTCCCAGCCTGAGGATATTTTCATCTTGCAGAAAAATATGCGTACTAATGATGCCTCTCCTCTTGCATTGTGAAATCAGTACATTAAAAATATCTCTTTCATAAGCTCAAAACTTTAGTTACGAAAAAATGCCAGAAAAATTTTATAAAATGTAGCAGAAAAACAATAGAAGATTAGCACAAAATACACAAATATATGTTTGAAAATGTGGAAAATACTTTCACCTTCCCCTTTCCCTGCTAGTGTTCCACACAGGGCTCTAGGCTTCCCAGCAGTGAAATAACATCCAACTTATCTTTTTACCCCCGGGGCTCAGGGTAGTGTCTTGTGCATAATGTGCTCCCAAATATTATTTGCTGAACTGAACTTTTTATATTTTTTAACATTTATTTATTTTTGAGGGTGGGGGGGAGGGCAGAGAGAGAGAGGGAGACAGAATCAGAAATAGGCTCCAGGCTCTGAGCTGTCAGCAAAACCCCGAGGCAAGGCTTTAACTCACAGAACACCAGATCATGACCTGAGCCAAAGTTGGATGCTTTACCGACTGGGCCACCCAGGTGCCCCTGAAGAGTAATGAATTCTAATTTTATATCAACTTTCTGAGTCTTTACATGAACAGAATCTGAGTAAATCAGTTAGAAAAGCAAAAGTAGCCCATATGTCCTGAAACTCAAGTCATTCTTAATAATTAATCACCCCAAGAAAAATAAAATATATTTTACATTTGTGTTAGAAATAATCTCCGTTTGAAAAATAACATCTTGGGGCACCTGGGTGGCTTAGTCGGTTAAGCATCTGACTTCAGCTCAGGTCATGATCTCGCAGTTCGTGGGTTCAAGCTCCGTGTTGGGCTTTGTGCTGATAGCTCAGCGCCTGGAGCCTGCTTCGGATTCTCTCTCTCTGACCCTCCCCTGCTTACCCTGTCTCTTTCTCTCTTTCTCTCTCTCTCTCTCTCTCAGAAATAAATAAAACCTTAAAAAAAATAAGAATAACATCTTGATTATCCAGAATTTGCAGCTGGGTGTTATCTTGCTCTTCTCAGCTTCAGGACAAAGCGGTGGGAAAGAGAAAGAAAGAAAAGAGATGAGGAGAGAGGAATATGGAGAAAGAGGGAAGAAAGGAGGGAAGTAGGGAGGAAGGAATGACCAAGCCAAGGAAAAAGGAATGAAGGAAGGAAAAAAAGAAGCTGGTATCAAGGTTGCTTGTTTATTTCAAACACCTTTGACAGATTGTTCATGAGTGAGTCTAAATTAGGTTGAACTATTAGTCTTCCTCAAGCTTCAGTATTGTAGAGTCAACTTCAAAAGGGAAAATTCTGATGATGAATTTACCTTTACCATTAATCCACCATCAATAAAATTCAACAGTGAATGCCAAAATAAATTCAGTAAAAAAAAATAATATCAATGAATTTTTAAATCTTTTGCTTATATTTGCTTCCGCATTTATTGCTCTTGAACTTTCCCAAGTTTCCTTGTCATACACTAACAAGAAAGATCCATGATGGACTTTTCTTCACAGTGTGAACCTTTTGAATACGGTGCTGACTGCTTCTGCTGCTCTTTTCACTTGAACATCTATCTTGTGAGCCAAAGGACAGCCCAAAACTCCCATTCCTTCTCTGTCACCAATTATGGTAGAACCATCTTTTGCCTGGCATTCCATGGTATCAGTTTGCCCCCATATACCCAAAACAGTGTATTCATGTAATGAGTCCACTCCTATTATTTTCTTCACTACTCTGTAACAATGAGTGCTCAATTTCACTTTTATGGTGTCCAATCAAAATTTCAATTTCTTAACTATTTTAAGAACATTTCTGTAATTAAAATTGCCAAAAGAGGGGCACCATGGTAGCTCAGTCAGTTAAGCATCCAACTCTTGGTTTTGGCTCAGGTCATGGTCTCAGGGTTTGTGGGTTTCTGTGCTGATGGTGCAGAGCCTGCTTGGGATTCTCTCTCTCTCCCTCTCTCTCTTCTGGTCTCCTGCTCATGTTTTCTCACTCTGTCTCTCTGTCTCTCTGTCTCTCTCTCAAAATAAATAAAAAACTTAATTTAAAAAAATACTTACAAAGCTGGAAAAGAAATTCATCTTAATGACTAGTTTGACACAAATGCTGTTTTGACATTAGACTGGACAAAGAACATTAAGAATTAAATACTAAGTCCTTAGATGATCTTTCAGCATTGGTATCAGGAACAGAGACCCTGAAACTATATAGCAGTCTTTAGGTGATCTGGCCTACAATACATATACATTATTTAATTCAGTGAAGTGAAAACATACACACACATACAAAAATGTTCTCATAGAATTTGTACACACAAGAAAACAGAATATTCCAATTTGAAAAAAATCCTGTTATAGGTATGTTGTCTTGAACCTTAAATTTATTTTTAAAATAATGATCCTTATATTTTGCACATTCCAATTATCAAGGAAACTCTTGATTGTACTGACTTTATTTTCTAAGATAGAATTGGGGGGGGAGCTTATTTTTTAAAGTTTTTATAAATAATTTTAGAAATATTTTCCTCCTTAAAATGTTGCTTAACTTTTAAAGTTTATTTACTTATTTTCAGAGAAAGAGAGAACGTGTATGGGAGGAGCAGAGAGAGGAAGTGAGAGAGAGTCAGTGCAGATCCTGATGTGAAGCATGAACTCATGAACCATGAGATCATGACCTGAGCTGAAACCAAGAATCAGAGGCTTAACCCACTGAGCCACCCGGACTCCTCAAAATACTGTTTAATTTGAAATTTTAGTTTATCAACACTCTCCACTTGTCAAGAATTTTGTGTTTCCCCTGAGCGGGTCCCAGTTGCCAAGACTTGTAATTCGGTTTTTAAGTAGTAAAATTGTCCATCCAAAACCTGATAACAAGGGAGTTCATTGTAACACTTGTAACGTTTTCTGTATTTTGTACTTCTTGTAACAGATTTTTTTTATCAGTTTGTAACTAATAGAATTTCTTTCTCTCTTTTTTTTGTGACTAAAAATTTTCCTTTAAAAGTCGTATTCCTTAAGGGTTTTATATTGCTGATCATTTCCTTTTTGTTCCAACTTGGATGTTTCTCTTGGTGGTGTAATCATTCTTTAAGGAAACTATCCCTTTATCTAAACAGGTCATCATTCAAAATGTCTATGTCATTTCAATCCACAAAGGATTGAAAGTAGAACCAAATATCAATATGCAGTGAAAGAACTATGTGAGTATTTGGAATCTGGCTTTGCTTCGCAAAAAAAGCTAGTTTGCTTTCCAGAACACCACCCAGATAGTATCAAATCACATTAACTAACCATGTGGACCCATTCCAAAAAACCAATTTCAGAGTCACTGGGTTTTCTGACTTTGAACAAGATAATGTCATTTCTATTGACACGATTTACTGAAATTCAAATTTAATGCAGCCTGGACTATGGTCATTACCCATAACTACCTAGAGTTATCTTGCATTATGAGACCTAGCACAGTTTCTGTTTTTCTCTGATATGACCAACTTTCCTTTCTGCGAAGTTAATTTATATGAAATGGTACATTTAGAAATAAATATGAAAGTATCCTTGAGGCATGAAAAACTTGCTCCTCTTGAGGGTTTTCTGGTTTGGTGGTACTCAGTTGGTTTGTTTTCTTTTTATTCCCAGAGTTAACACAAATCAGCAATTTGTAATGCCCTAATTGCAACCAAGACTGAAAACTTAATGCCAATAATACCGATAAGCAACTTGAAGAAAATCATTAAGTACTGGGCTAGCTATTAATGCTGATGATGATCATAATAATGATATTTTATGCCTCTGTAGTGTCTTTACTCAGAGCATCTCAGAGGACTTTATTGCTAACTACTTTGATCTTACCCAAATAAATCTGCTGTTTCATGTATATACCACTTCTGTAAAGTTGCTTCAAATATCAGCATTAATCAAAAACACAGAATCCCTCACTTCTAAAATTTCAACGATTTACACGCTTAGCTTATTTAAAGAATACCTGTGCACTTTTTGATGTTCCAGAAACAGATTGTTTTCTGGGCATTGATTATAGGTGTTATCAGAGTTAAACATCTATTATTGTAAGAAGTACCAAACCAACTATAGATATTTACATCTCTTTTCTAGGCAAGGATAGAAATTCTAATGACCTATAAAAGCAAATCTTGGAGAAATCTGTCTGATCTCAATAAAACGTAGGCATTTTGTTGTTGCTATTTTTCCAACTTGAATATCTGAGTAGCAGAACTGTTTGTACTTTTTTAAAATATATATACACACACAAAGTCTTTGGGTTTAATGGTGGTCTGCCATATTGTAAGATACCCCAGCAGTGAGAGTACTCTACGAATAATATTTCTTCCTTTGCGCTATGTGGATCTTTCCAAGGGTACACCTGATAGAAAAGGGCAGCCTTGACCAAAGGGTACATTTTGCTCTGTAATAAAGGTTTCAAGTAGCTAATGGTCTCCTGATAGAATCTATACTCAAGTTCCCCAGGGTCACTCATGGGCAATCCCAAATATTTGGGTTGGTCATTTCACCAATGTTACACAAACAACAACAAACCCCAATACCCAGTAGGATTACTGAAAGGACTAAAAAAGTTAAAGACTGAGGAAGTTCCTAACTTCAGCTAGACATCCATGACGGCTTATGTGCCAGGGGAACAATCCCACTGAAAATTAAATTAAAACAGAACAAAGCAAAACAAAATAGAAAACAGACTGAAATAATAACAGAAAATTCAATTGCTGTCTTACGACCAAGTATCTTAACTGGGGTTCCACGAATGGCCACTTCTCTAGATAGGTTATAAGCAAAACTGGAGGTGAATATGTACATGGGAATTCTTCTAGAGTGTATCCGTCTCATCAGAGACTCTAAAGAGTCCCGGGCCAAACAGAGTTCAGATACCACTGTCTTACAATGATAATAGTGTATTCAATAGCAGTGACAGATTGACAGGAAAACCCTATCCCTCCTTCCCTACCCATCACACTCTTACACATTCACTAAAGGGAAGGAAAAAAAGTTGTACACATTGCAATACTTGATAATTTCGTGACTGGTGCTGATAATTTCCTGAAGATTTTACCTGTAAAGGAAAGTGTGCAGCCCATGAACCCTGCACCACTGGTCTTCCATCATCTGGACACACTAGCTTGATTGATGTGTTCTCTTCCTCCTCTATCCTTCATATCTGTATATCTGCTTCCACTAATTTCTGGATAAACAGAACTTAAAATATTGACATGCAGCTAGATGGAGACACACAGTGTTTGTGAATCCCAGTGCCTGGGGTTTGTGGAGTAGCTTATAGTCTTAAAGCATTTACTGTGAGTTAGGATATGATTCATTTTCATTTTGTGGATTAGAAAATGGAGCTCTGAATGGTTAAATGAGTTGTCCAATTGTAGTCAGCTGGTGCAAGACAGAGCCAGGGCCCAAGCCTAGGAAGTCCCAATTCAAAATCTTATTCCACCAATTGAGATCGTTTTTTCCCAAAGAAATGCAGCCTGGCCCTCTTTCCCCACGATACTCCATAAAAAAGCGTTACAAAATCAAATGCATCTCAATTAACATGGCTCTGGACTTAAAGATATAAAGGCCTGAAAGACAACAACAACAACAAAACAACGGCTTAACTTTCTTACCCCACATGTAACTGGAAGACCCGTATAGAACAAAAGTACCAAATGATGCCAAACTACATCAGGTTGTGTACTTGAAAGTAACCCCTCATGATGGAGAGTTGGGATAGGCAATAACTGTTTATTCCACTTTCCCTAACCACCTTCCCAAAACATGTTCTTTGAGTGAATTAGCCACCAAAAGGCAGAGTTTTCTCTCATCCACCTGCTTTAGTTTATCAAAGTGTTTAGTCAACACTACTCTGGATCTCAAGCCCCTCCCCCAGTATCAGTCCTCTCCTTGAGGTTGGTCTCCTCAAGGCCAATTCTACTACAACCAAACCTGCTATGATTTTTGACAGATCAATCTATCTAAATTATAGGCCAGGTGACATTAGTCCCCTGCTTTAAAATGCTTTACTGATGGTGACCTACTGCAGAATAGAATATTGAGCGCTTCTATAATCTGGATTCAAGTCACTTTTTCAATTTTGTCTTTCTATCCTGCTACATTGAAGATGGCAAATATGTAGCATATTCATCATCATGTACCCCCCACCCCAGGCACATCTTCATTCAATGACTGGTTGTTGAAAACCTACTGTGCGCATGGACTCTGTTAAGCTCCAGGAATATCATAGGCGTGTGGTTCCTGACCTCATAGAGCTCATGGCTAAGTGCAGAAGGTAGGCAGTCAACAAGAAAATAGATGCGCTATAGTAAGCATTTCTAAGGAAACAAAATTGTTCCTGAATATGGAAATGGAGATGCGGCTTGTGGAAGAGAGGAAAGCATCTAGTTAAATAAGATAATTGGGGAAGACAATAGCTAAAGGTGCAGCATTCAAAGAAAAGGAAGTCATCTCTGCAAAAGAGCATTTCAGATTGAGGAACAAGCATGTGTGAGGAGCCTACAATGGGAAAGAGCTTGCAGAATGGGCCAGTCTGAATGGAGAGCGAGCGACCAGGGCTGAAGCCTCCAATGAGGCAAAGTCTATGCCATGGAGGTTTGTAGACCCATGAACAGAATGAGTGTTTTTACCCAGTGTAATGAGAAGTCAACAAATAGTTTTAAGCAGAGAAGTGCCCCAATCGGATTAATACTTTTTTAAAAATCAAGGAGACATTGATAACCAAGAGAAGCCTCTGTCATCAAAAGGAACTTAAAATAGAATAGTAATAATGCTGAAAAGCAGAAGTACTGAAATGGGAAGAATTGATACAGGTTGTTGTATGAGTATGTGTTTACTTCAGATTTTCTGCTAACAAAAAGTAAGTCTAGAAAATTTTAGAAGATCCATTTTAGGCTTCAAACAATCTAAAGTCTATCCAGCCTGGAAGTATGTTCTTGCATATTCTGTATGGAGACGAGGTGAAAGTTGGAGCTTTTAGGCACAACTTCAACTCTTTGGGCCCAAATCTTTTGTAGGGGAGTGAGGGTGGGGGCAAGAATAGAGTGCAGATACATTATACACAAATACATTATAAGCCAAGCTTAGCCTGAATTTCTGAGCATAAAAACACATGGTATTCCTAAGCAAATTCCATATATAAAATTAGCTAACATCTAAGGAAATCTACCATCTAAGAAAAGTCTGCAGAACCCCTGGAATATCAAAAGGAGGAAGCCCACAGAACTCCCACCAATTTTGAGTAACACCTGACTGAGCTAGGATCAAATCCTTTGTATGTTTACAGCCTTTCTAACATTGGAGATGCTTTTTTCTCTTTTTCAAGTCTGATGTAAAATATATACATATATATATTTTGGACAAAACTGTGGAGTAAACCCTAGGAAGAAGGTGTGGAAATGGATTTTCAACAAATGTGCTATAGAATCAAGCTAGCACCTGAGCAGGAGGTAGCGTTGACCCCCTGAAGGGTCAGGCCTTGTTTGCAGACCAGTGAGGCCCTTTGAGGTTGCAATCAGCTTGCTTGCAGTTGGACCTAAATGGTCATATCACTGAAGACACAGCGCGAGGTGTCTAACCCTTCTCTGAGACTGCTGTGCGGGCCCATGTCAACACCGGGCCTCGTTGCCTGGATTCTACATGATTTTTACTATTGACCCTCCAGTTCCTGTGGCTCTGAATCAATAGCTTTTTGTTACTGAAGCTTCCCTCATAAACATATGAGCAAGGCCAGAAAGAGAAAGTGCACTTTTCCTGAGTCCCAAAATGCTCTTGCTCCCCCTGTAGAGTTCCGGGATGTGGCTGTGAGTGTTGGCATGTATGGAAACGGAGAAGCAAATCTTCCCCCACAGCACCTTAATGTGAGTTACAAAACGCACGAATCCAGAGCGCCAGCTTAGCATTTGTTGACTCTCTCGTGGCCAGTTCCAAATCTGCCGGGTGGGTGTCCCTGCAGCAGGGCCCCTAACACGGTCCCTGAGGGAGTCACGTGCAATACCGCGATTAAGCTCTGTTTCGGGGGCTTTCTTCGTGATGCCAACAGAGTATGTGACCCCCACTTAACTTCCTAACCTTTCCTTTTGATCGAATTCCCAGGTAAGCTATAGCAATTCCAAACTGCAGCCAATTGAGTTTGAAGATATTACAAATAAGCTTCCACAGCTGTGGCAGTATTAAACAAAATAATTTCCTACCAGGCACGGTGGGCTGCTTGGAACAGCCTCGTAAGGCTCGACTAGCAGTCTGGAGTCTGTTGGTGCTACTCAGCTCTCGGTATAAAATATCACTCACCCAACACAATTTGCTTAGAATCTTGCTCAATGACTACTTGAGGCTGGAGTTATTAAAGTGACAGTCTGAGGAAATCCATTTAAGATTTTATGCCACCTTTCTACGATATGGTAAAGAATTTTCTCTAGCTTTTACAAAGCTGTGTTCCTTTCAATGCTGTCATGTTTGCCTGATACACCAAGCGCTTCATGGTCAGCCAGGGAACTTGAGACGGCATCTGCCATAGCTGGCATGTAGGAGCCATCCATCACAGGAGACCGTTCTTCCAAGAGCAATGCTGCTGCTGCTTCTACGTATAAAAACCACAAAACAACATCAGAGGCTTATCTTCCTTAGGAAACCACATGAAGATGGGATGTGCTGTTTTCTAAGTGGAAAAACAAACAAAACCGTGGCAACACAACATTATCAAGAGCTAACGGGATTAGGAAAACAGATACCTTAAGTAATCAAGATAAATTCATTAATTTAAAAAATGTCCCTTGTTGAAAATTGCTTAGCCTGTTCTAAGAATGTAATACTTTGGTTCTTTTGTATTGATATTTGGCAAAAGATAAGGCTTTATATTTGCACAATTCTTTCTCTGGAGCCTGGGTACTTGGGCTAAATCCTGGTTCGTCGCTTCTTAGTTGTTAAATTTAAGCCACTAAATTCACTCTATCTGTGTTTCTTCTATAAGCCGGGGGGCAATTTTAATAAAGTCACCGAACTGATGGGAGGGTTAAATAAGTTAATGCACATAGAAAGCTAGAATACTATGTGGCCCACCATAGGAAGAGTCAAATAATTATCAGATGCTATTGCTATTCCTCTTGCTGTCATTTTTCGCCATCTTCATCTTCATCTTCATCTTCATCTTCATCATTTCTGTCTTCCTGATGAATTTCCACAATAAAACAGTAAAGAGCTATAGGCAATGTGTTCTAATATAAAAATAAAATAAACTGAAGAATGAATGGATGAGTGAGTGTATGGATAAATATTTAATTTTTTATTCTTTAAAAAGTGCTTTATTTATTTTTTTTAATATAATTTATTGTCAAGTTAGCTAACATACAGTGTATACAGTGTGCTCTTGGCTTCTGGAGTAGATTCCCAGGATTCATCGCTTACATACAACACCCAGTGCTCATCCCAACAAGTGCCCTCCTCAATGCCCATCACCCATTTTCCCCTCTCCTCCCCACCATCAACCCTCAATTTGTTCTCAGTATTTAAGAGTCTCTTAAGGTTTGCTTCTCTTCCTCTCTGTAACTTTTTTTTTCCCTTCCCTTCCCCCATGGTCTTCTATTAAGTTTCTCAAGTTCCACATATGAGTGAAAACATATGATATCTGTCTTTCTCTGACTGACTTATTTCACTCAGCATAATGCCCTCCAGTTCCACCCATGTTGTTGCAAATGGCAAGATTTCATTCTTTCTCATTGCCAAGTAGTATTCCATTGTGTACATAAAGCACATCATCTTTATCCATTCATCAGTTGATGGACATTTGGACTCTTTCCATAATTTGGCTTTTGTTAGTAGTGCTGCTATAAACATTGGGGTACATGTTCCCCTATGAATCAGCACTTCTATGTCCTTTGGATAAATTCCTAGTAGTGCTAGTGCTGGTCATAGGGTAATTCTATTTTTAATTTTTTGAGGAACTTCTATACTGTTTTCCAGAACGGCTGCACCAGTTTGCATTCCCACCAACAGTGCAAGAGGGTTCCCGTTTCTCCACATCCTCGCCAACATCTGTTGTTTCCTGAGTTGTTATTTTTACCCATTCTGACTGATGTGCGGTGGTATCCAATGTGATTTTGATTTGTATTTCCCTGATGATGAGTGATGTTGAACATCTTTTTATGTGCCTGCTAGCCATCTGTATGTCTTCTTTGGAAAAGTGTCTATTCATGTCGTCTGCCCATTTATTCACTGGATTATTTGTTTTTGGGGGGTTGAGTTCTTTGTAGATTTTGGATACTAACTCTTTATCCCGTATGTAATTTACAAATATCTTCTCCCATTCCATCGGTTGCCTTTCAACTTTGTTTATTGTTTCCTTTGCAGTGCAGAAAGTTTTTATCTTGATGAGATAAATCTTGATGAGGACCCAATAGTTCATTCTTGCTTTTATTTCCCTTGCCTTCAGAGATGTATCAGTAAGGAGCTGCTGCACTGAGGTCAGAGAGATTGTTGCCTGTTTTCTCTAGGGCTTTGATGGTTTCCTATCTTACATTTAGTTCTTTCATCTACTTTGAGTTTATTTTTGTGTATGGTATAAGAAAGTTATTTCTTTCATTCTTCTGCATGTTGCTGTCCAGTTCTCCCAGCACTATTTGATAAAGAGATTGTCTTTTTTCCATCAGATACTCTTTCCTACTTTGTCAAATATTAGTTGAACATACATTTGTGGGTTCAGTTCAGGGTTCTCTATTCTATTCTATTGGTCTTTGTGTCTGTTTTTGTGTTTATACCATACAGTTTTGATGATTATAGCTTTGTAGTGCAGGCTAAAGTCCAAGATTGTGATGCCTCCCTCCTTGGTTTTCTTTTTCAACATTACTTTGGCTATTCGGGGTCTTTTGTGGTTCCATACAAATTTTAGGATTTTTTGTTCTAGCTCTGAGAAGATAAATATTTTTTTTAAAGAAGACTTTCCAGGGGTTCCTGAGTGACTGAGTCGGTTAAGTGTCTGGCTCTTGATTTTGGCTCAGGTCCTGATCTCATGGTTCATGCGTTGGAGCCCTGAATGCTGACAGTGGGAGCCTACATGAGACTTACTGTCTCCCCCTCTCTCTCTGCCCCTCTAGCTCTCTCTCTCTCACTCTCTTTAAATAAATTTTAAAAAATAAAATAAAATAAAAAATAAATAAAATACAATAAAAAAGACTTTCCAACTAATAACAGCAGAGCCATGACTAGCATTCTAAGCCCTTTCCAATGACAGCACCACTCAGAATCTGCTCCAGAGGGTGAACACCGACATCACTTCAGTGTGCATTCACTATGTCCCTGTACCATTTTCTTGAATTGGTTGCAAATTCCACATCCCCTGCAAAGTGTCTATTTTCTCCTCACCATCTCCTGAAGGCATTATGTGTTGCAGGATAAAGTCACAGCCTGTAATTTCTCCTGCTCCCTGAATACTAATACCTAGTTCTTATACTCATATTTACCTCTTTTAAATTACAAAACAGTTGATACACAGATTGCTTCCATTCTTTCTCTCAAAAAAAAAATCCTTCCTACTTTCTGGGGACAATGACTCCTTTTCCTCTTCTTCTGTTGCTTTTCCTCCCTCCCTCCTTCCGTCTAGATTTCTATAGATTCCTGTTTCGTCAGTTAGTCTCCGTTTCTAAAGTATCATCAGCTTATTTCCATCACCATCTCCTTCTTTTTTTACTTTAAACAAGAGACTATCTTCCCTTTCATGTCAAATCTTTACTTTCCATTGCAACTTTCCATTAATGGTCCATAGTCTCTCTCCACTCACTCCGATATTCTATAATCTAGCATATATGTTTGTCAAGCTTATTGGGATTTCTTGATTGAAAGTCACCAGGAAGCCACTTACTATTGTATCTGGTGCTCTTTTCTCAGCCCTCACTCCCTTCTTTCCTCAAGCAGTGACACCCAGGTTGGGTGGGGACATCTCCCACTGTACACTCCCTGATGGGACTCATTGCCTCTATGCTGTTCTCATTGTCCTCACAACCATTCCTCCTGCTTCTCTGTTGTCTTTGTTTTCTCACCTGACTTTTTATTTTTTTCAATTAGAAAAAAAACACATCAGTTAAAAAATATCTGTCTTCGAGTCCTATTCACCATCCTTCCTTTATTTACTTATCTGTATTATGGATCTATTAAATTCTGTCTTCTCACTAAAACCTGTTCTCTTCCTAATGACTTCGCTATTTCATATGACTCTCAAGAGATTGAAAGTAAAAATGACCTGGGATTAAATCTAGGCTTTGCCATTTACTATATCATAGGAAAAGCTTCTTAACTTCTTGTAACTTCAGCACACCTTCCATAAAATGGGCTTGAGATGAGGAAATAGTAAGTGCATACAGCACCATCCCGTAAAGGGGATCATGGGAAGTTACCCCCTGCCCACTCCTGAGTCCCACCGCACCACACACATCCCTTTCCCGCTGGAGAATTCCAGCACTGAAATCAATACCAGACTTGAGTCCTTCCCAAGGCCTGTCTCCCATAGCCAGTTTGTCAAGTCCACCTGCTTACGCCTCCTTCCTATGGGTTTTCTTTCCACCTCCAAACCACACCCTCATGGTTCACCACAATCTTCTCTCTAGTTCCACCACCTCCAATTTCTTCTGACTTCCAATCCACTCTGGACAATGGCACCAGATTAATAAATATTCCAACACACTGCTCAAAACAGTTACTTCCCTAGGGTGCCTAGGTGGCTCAGTCAATTAAGTGACTGGCTCTTGATTTTCACTCAGGTAATAATCTCATGGTTTGTGAATTTGAGCCCCACATTGGGCTCTGCACTGATGTAAGGAGCTTGCTTGGGATTCTCTCTCTCTCCCTCTCTCTTTGTGTCCTTCCCCTGCTTGCTCTCTCTCCTTCTCTCTCTCTTTCTCTTAAAAATAAATAAATATTTTAAAAAATTACTTTCCCCATGTAACCCAGCTAATAAGTAGGACACAGGTTTGAGCTCAGACAATCTACTCCTGAGTCTGTATTCATGACCACAAGACTGTACTGTCTCCATAACAATGCTTGGACCTGAAACTCAACATCCTTCATGTTTTGATCCCCTCTACCTATTCAAGCTTTCCCACTGCCAGACCAATCTATCAGTGTTTGATTTACTTGCACTTCCTAACATAAGCTTTCTTTATCCTTTGGGGTTCTTTCAGCTATGAGTAACAAAATACTAACTCAAGTGGTTTAAACAGTAAGGGGATTTATTATCTCATGTAACAAGTCCAGAGCTGGAATAGTTCCAGAAGTATTTAATATCACAGTTTAACAATAAACCTAAGACCCAGATTTCTTCCACCTTCCCTCCATTTTGCTAAATTCAACATGATCTCATATGAATTCCCTTTATGGTTGCAAGATGGTACCACAGTTCTAGAAAGCACGTACAGGTACAACAATATCCGATAAGAGAAAAGACAGTAGCTCTACGCTGTACCATGATTCAAGTGAATACTCTTTCCCCAGATCCCATCTGTACCCAGCCCTTCCCACCAGACCTCCCTTGACATTTCATTGGCCAGAGCTTCATCACCATCACATCACAGATATGTCCACACTGAAAATTACATGTACATCCCAACTCACCACATGCATAAACACATTTCATGATTCATATATAAAATGCAAATGAATGTTTAACAAAATAAAATACATCCTTCCTATGTGATGCATTCAGATATTTTCTTTTCTATTTTACTCTCTATACTACTCTACTCCTTTAGTCAAAAAAAGAAAACCCCACTAAATTGATCTTGCAACTCCCTGATAGACTGACTGCTACCCGCACTTCAAAGGCCACCAGCTTCTACTAGTGAGAATTTACTCAAGAATTTACTCACTATTTAAAGACAGTGAGAACAATACTCAAGTATTGTTGGAGAGAGGGGAACTCAAGAATATCATCAAGTCAGTACGGTTGAAAGGGGAAATGACTGTTTTAAAAACAGCCAATACTTTCTCATTTTTGTGTGTCTCAGATTATACATTTATCATTTACCCACACATACAACACCCCTCACTCACTCACTCACTCACTCAAACTCATTTGCTAAAATTGGGATGTTCCAAACTTGAGCTGCTTCAACGTACTGCGTAAATGGCGGGGGGGGGGGGATATTTAGAATTTTAAAAACTTGCCATTTTGCGGTAGTTTGTAAGTCACAAAAAATAAATCAAGCATTTTTTTTTCAGTTTCAAGATCTAGTTTCTTTTGATGATACAAGTCAGGTAAAAGGTCATGGGAAGTCAATTAATTTACTTTAAAATGCTCCTTTGAAATGATGTCTGAAGAATAAATCACCAAAGATTAATCTGGAAAAACCGAGTCTCTCCCTCCTGTTTGGGATGTCTTAAGATCTGAGAACAGCTGGCCCCATCTCTGTTCTCTCTTCTCCTGATTCATCTTGCCCGTTATCCTGGGAAGAGGTCACCTTGGGGCCCTGAATTTTTTGAGCCTGCACACAGAGATGATCACTTTCTCCCTGCAACTACCTTACCCTTAAGAACCCTGCAAAGCTCAGCAAAGGCTTTAAAGGAACTGGGCTTTGTACCCCGACCTGCTTTTCACCCACTGTGCCTGGCTCTTCACAGATCGATGATCATTTATATTTTTACAGTGACACATTGGTGTATCCAAGGTGTCTGAGCATCTGTTAGGTACAAAGCACGGTGCAAGGCTGAAGGGAGCCCCACATGAATACGCCACCATGTCTATTCTTAAGTCACTTGGAGTCAAACACATAATCCTGCAAACAGCTATCTAAATAGGAATGTAACAGTGGAGGTTTCTGAGAAGGGATATTCACTAACATTTGGGGAGTGCCAAGTGCCAGATACCGAGCTGGGTCATTTATGTTATCTACCTCCATCAAAAAGCCATAACTCTTTTGCAGTAGTATCATCTCTGTTTCACAGATGAGGAAGCTGAGGCTCAGAGAATCCCAGTAACTTTTCCAGTAAGACATAATTAGTAAGTAGTCGAGTCCAAGAGCAGAGATCCTTTAGATTTCAAAGTTGATTCTTTTCTCTGTCATTTTCACTGGGTCCACAGGCAAAAGAGGAGTTTACCCAGAGGAAAGGAAGACATATTTGAAATATGATTTGAAAAAGAAAGATGTGTATCCCAGTGATGGGGGCAGCACAGGGTGCTGGGTGCAGAAGGCAAGGATTCAATGAGTTTTGCAGGCTGTCGAGGGCAGGTTAGGTTCAGGTGATGGTAAATGAATGGTACAGGTCAGTTGCTTCGTGAGGTGTGCTTAGGGGAGAAAAAGAAAGCAAATCTAGAAAAGTTCCTAAGTTCCAATTCCCCCAGTTTTTATAATTCAGTAGAGATTTCCAAAGGAGGAAGGCCCTTCTGCAGTTAACTATTAGATTGTAAGTCAGGGAATGGGGGTGGGGAGTATCCTGGAAGTAACAGACAGAACAGGAACCAGATGCTATATTCCTTCACACGCTCATGGAGACCCCCGTGCTTCGCAGCTAAGAGGTAGACTGTACTTTACCTCAAATGAATGAATGAAAAACAAACAAAGGAGGGTTCCCTGCTCTCTCTTGCCATGTTGCTTAAGAAATGGGTCAGGGTTTGTTGTTGGACAGTGGGGGCAGGGACTTGACAGAGCCGAACTCAGGGCAAGCTTGACTTGTCCCTCTATACCAGCCTCCAGATGAGTGAGCTACACAGCACGGCCTTTCTTTGGGCCAAACGTCAGAGCTTCTCTGGCTTGGCAGAAATGATGTGCTGGTGGGCAGAAAGAATTCAAGAGAGAACAAACAGAAAGTAGAAGAGGCAAACGTCCTAAAACATCTGCTGTCGGATCTCCACAGCCACTAACCCCATGGGTCACACTACCATACCTCCGAGCCACGTTATTTCACACACTAGTCTGGTATTTTACTTTAGATGAAGGAAGAAAGAAACCTAAAATTTTGGCTGTAGGTTACCTACTGCATTGTGAGGTAGGTGACAAGGAGGTGACACGGGTGTGGAAATTCAACAGCCCAGTGTACCACGGTCTGGATGCAGCTTTGTGCCAACGCTCGGTTTCAAAGACTTTGCATGCTGTTAATATATAAATTCCAAGCAGGGAGAGGCTAAAATGTATAGCAGAACAGTTTTGCAAGTTTAGTTTGCTCGGCTTTACATAAAAATGGTCTCCCTTGAAGCAACAGTCACAGGTTGAACAAGTGAAACCAAAGCTGTGGGGACAGTGAGACAAAAAGGGACACAAAGGGTAGATGAGATGGAGAGAATGTCAGACTTAGAGATACACCTGCTGCTGATATGGCAAAGGCTATGAATGTGTAATAAATGGTCATGATAATAGTGGCAGCAGGAGTTACGGTCACACTAAACAGGAAGTTGTTGGTGACAGTTTCTGTTAATGCTGGGTGACAACTTCTACTGGCCTTTACATGCCAGCCACGATGCAGTATGAAGGCCTGCTGGCTACTTTTAAAGTATAAGAGGTTAGGTGGGAAATCTCAGCAATTTTCACTCCAGTGTTACCCAATAATTAGTAAACACTGATGTTGGATGGGGTGGCCTTGGATGAGTGTCACGAGATCTGTGATTCTGATATTATGAATAGGATGACCCTGCAGATGCACCATAGTAAGTATTTTGGGTTTAATCTTGCAGCCATGTCCTTTTAAGAAACATTACAATTCTGGGGCACCTGGGGGGCTCAGTCAGTTAAGCATCTGACTTCGTCTCAGGTCATGATCTCGTAGCTGGTGAGCTGAGCCCCTCTTGGGGTGAGCCTGCTTCTCTCTCTCTCCCTCACTCTCTCTCTCTCTCTCTGCCTCTCACTCACTTGTGCTCTCTGTCTCTCAAAAAAGAAAATGAATGTAAAATCTGGAAGAGCATGGTAATCGCCAATATACGACCTTTCTATTGAGTTACCATGTAGCAAAACTGTCACATGCTCACCTGCAGAGAAGTAAAATACCAATTTCAACCTGCAGTGAGGTTACAAAACATTCATTTTGTAAAAGGCAAATAGAATCTTCCAAGGATATTAAGGTGAATGTGAGATACAGTGTGTATTAATTGCCACATGTGTTCATAGAGCATAATGAGATATTTTCATTTACATAAAAAAATGAAACTAAGATTAAAAACTGTTTTGAAACCAAAAAATTCCAGTGTCAGAGGTTAAGTGCACCAGTGGGGTCAATAAATACTTATTCCATTTCTAACCTCTCATTTTCTCATGTAATCTTAAAGATGATTTCGATCTTTAAGCTGTAGACCTACACTACATTCTGAGCACAACCATCTCCCCCCATGCTTTGTCTCTCTCTCTCTCTTTCCCCCTCTACCTGACTTCATAAGTACATATACAAATGCATTCCCAGGCATAGTCAAATTAATTATAACAAGAAAGCTGATTTCTTGAAAAGTCCAAATTCTAAGGTTAAGATGATCTGCTTCCAAATTACATCCATATGAAAATGTTTAATTTTTTAAAAAAATTTTTTTTTGCTTCTGGACAGGGAGAGTTCAGGATATTTATTATATATTGGATGAAACTCACTGTCCTGTGTTTGTAAATCTAGTAAGCTAGACTGAGCCATTTGCTAAAACTCTTTTGCCATCAGTACTCTGATTTGCCAAATCATCACCAGTCTGTCCTAGGCTATATTTAAGTGAAGAAATCCTACAGCTGATGGGATGATCTTTTGACTTCTGTAAAAATAAAATGAGGTGACGGGGACCTGGGTGGCTCAGTCTGTTAAGCATCTCACTCTTGACTTCAGCTCAGGTCATGATCTTCCTGTTCGTGGGATTGAGTTCTGCCTCAGGCTCTGTGCTGATGGTGCAGAGCCTGCTTGGAATTCTCTCTCTCCCCCTCTCTCAGCCCCTCCCCCCAAACTAAATAAGCATTTATAAATAAATAAATAGATAGATAGATAGATAGATAAATAGAATGAGATGGAATTTTCCCATTGTAGACTGGCTGGTGCCTGCCTGCAATACCTTGATTCTCAACTGTGGTTTCCAGGAAATGAATCTTGACAGAAGGCCCATAAATGCAGAAACAGAATACACTATCTGAAGGCTTTGTAGTGTCTGAACTTTGAAAGGGATACTATTCTGGATGAATTGGTCATTCTGCCTTACTTCACAGGTAAGGAAACTCCAGCCTCAAATACTTTTTTTTTTTTGAGAGAGAGAGAGAAAATCTGAAGCAGACTCCACACTCAGCAAGGAGCCTGATGTGGGTCTCAATCCTACACCCCTGGGAATATGACCCTATGTCACTTATGTCACTATGATGCAGAAAACCGAAGTAACATTTGTCATCGTGAAATAATGGAACTCTCATCTGGAGGGAGATAAAGAAAAATGGAAAAAGGTAAAGAAATTTGAAATAGAGCAGATGAATTTCACTGTGTCAGGCATCGGGCACCAAGCTTGTGGGGAGCTCCTCTGACTGTCTCAAAGTCCCTTCTCGATTCCTCCCCACTTCTGCCCTCAGGGGCTTCCGTCCTCTCCTCTGCGGTGGCATCTCTTAGTTCTTTATTTAGTCATGCATGGTTTTGTAGTCATATATTTGTAAGTTTATTTTCTCTACCACATGTTAAATTCATTGAGAACATAATAGTTTAAAAACTAAATTTGTTGGGGGTGCCTGGGTGGCTCAGTCAGTTGAGTGTCTCAGACTTGGGCTCAGGTCATGATCTCCTGGTTTGTGGGTTCAAGACCCGCATCGGGCTCTGTGCTGACAGCTCAGAGCCTGGAGCCTGCTTCAGATTCTGTGTTTCCCTCTTTCTCTGATCCTCCCTCACTCATGGTCTGTCCCCCTCTCTCTCTCAAAAATAAATAAACATCAAAAAAATAAAAAATAATAAATTTATTAAATGAATAGTGAATAAGATGTATATATATATATTTGTTTTTCTACTATAAAACAACAAAGATAATAATGAAGTCTAAATATTATGCCATATGTTAAATGCTTCACATAAGGCATTTAACTGTGTCAAGTTACATAGTAGTGATGATATCTATTGAATGCCTACTCAGTCTTCTCCTGGAGCTGTCAAAAAGTGTTATCCTTCCACATGCTAAGGATTTCACTTTTACTATTCATTGATTAAAAAGAGATCTATGGATGGATGGATTTTCAAATGCCTGACCTTACAAGGCTACAATCTCCCGAGGGTCCCTAGCCCACAGGTTGGAGATCTCATGAATTTTATAGATTGTTCCAATACCTAGAATGAGACTTATGATCCATCATGAAGGTCACTACAGTGGAGCAAAACACCCGCAAGCATGAGCAGAGGCAAAGTTCTAAGAGCTAGCGAGAAAGAGACAGGAGAGGGAAAATCAGCAGATCTCCACTGCTTCCTTTAAAAAATCCCCACTGGGGCACCTGGGTGTCTCAGTCAGTTAAGTGTCTGACTTCGGCTCAGGTTATGATCTCATGGTTCGTGGGTTCGAGCCCCGCATCGGGCTCTGTGCTGACCATTCAGAGCCTGGAGCTTGCTTCGGATTCTGTGTCTCCCTCTCTCTGCCCCTCACCTGCTCATGCTCTGTCTCTCTAAAAAATAAACATAAAAAAATTTTTTTAATCCCCACTAATTCATAGGCTATTGCCAGCATGCAGCTATTTCACTGCTTTCAACCCCTTTGTCACAAAGATACTCCAGGTTCCTAGGCTGCATAAGAAAGAACACACACACACACACACACACACACACACACACTCATACCTATTCATATGCACGTGCTCACACACGCACATCCCCACCCCTGTTGCTTAAGAAGGCTATGTAAAAGAAAAATAGTCTCTGATCATGTCTCTTATGAGCCTGAAGAATTCCAAGTAGATTTGCACTCCTGTATTTTTTTAACTTATTAGTTAAGTCTGTTCTAGTTTCGGGGCACCAGGATAGCTCAGTCAGTTAAATGTCTGACTTTGGTTCAAGTCATGATCTCACAGTCATGAGTTTAAGTCCCACAGTAGGCTCTGTGTTGACAGCTCAGAGCTTGGAGCCTGCTTAGGATACTGTGTCTCCCTCTCTCTCTGCCCCTCCCCAGCTTGTGCTCTGTCTTTCTCTTTCTCAAAAATAAATAGTCATTAAAATTTTTTTTTTTAAAAAGTAGATCTGAACCAAGATGCCTTTGAAGTGTAAGATGCACACTCGATTTCAAAAACTTACTGTGAAAAAAAAGAATGTAAGGTATCTCATTAGCAATTTTGTTCATTAATAATATTAATTTACTTGTTGAGATGGTAATGCTGTAGATATGTTAAGTTAAATAAAACATAGTATTCTTTGTACTTTTTTACAGTGGCTATTAGAAAATTTAAAATTGCACAGGTATGTCACATTGCATTTCTGCTGCATGGCATGGCTATAAGGTTTTTTAACAAGGTAATGATGTACTTATGTCATGTATAAGTGGGGACATATTTCAAAAGAAGCTTTGAATGTATGGGCATCTTAAATAACAAATGATAAATTTGATAACATCAAGCCCACAAACAATAGGAGATAAAAATACTAAATTCAAAACTAAATTTATTCATTCACCTCTTCCTGCCCTCAGTGGTGCCAGGATCAACATTATGTCCTAGGACTTCAGGCCCGAAGGCCCTTCAAGAGCCCAGAGACCAGATGAGAAAAGACTGGCAAAAAAATGAAAATTGTAATAAAATAATGTTGTCAGTAATACAATAAACTCCGTGTCCCTGGTCTGTATTGATTTAATTAATTCTATCATCCAAGTAAGTTTTGTTTATTCAATCCATACTCAACATTTCCTCCTTTTATTTCACGCCAAGTTCCTCAAGACAAGGAATAGCATACTACTAAGCTGCATACAGCCAATGGCTGTGGCTTCAGGACTCCCTTTTTACTTCATGATCGAATGTTCCCTCATCCCTTCATTACTCTGACCAGAAGCAAGTTAGCACCTAGAAAGCTAATGGGCTTAGGTTCTAAATATTCTGATGTTCCTCACCAACTCCCTTACCTACTGCAAGTGGTTAACCACTTTGAGCCTCACTTTCCACCAGCAGCACCAGGGAACAAGATCCTAAGTGACTCTTCCAACACACACACACACACACACACACACACACACACACACATCTTTGCTTGCAAGTTAGCTTATTATTGTTAATTGTCTGAAAATACCAACTGCTTACAAACACTCCAACTTACTGTAATTGGACTCCTTCAATATAACTTTTCAGTCACCGGGAGGGTCCTGTGTACTAGCAACTGGGTTCTCTCTAAACATCGTTGAGAATGTTTATTTGAAAAGATTACCTTGTTTTCCTTCAGGATTAAGTCATGGTCACTGCAGAGAGAGATGATTTGGAAAGATGACAAGCAGTTTTTGATAGTTCCTCAAAGACTGTCCTTGTTAAGTGAGCATACCCACAGAAAAACAAAATGTAGTCTAGCCCACACACATTAGAGGCATTTTTCAAACACCTAGATTAGAGAAGATAGGTATTACAAATAACATATTTGTTGGAGAGAGTGAAGAAATCACAAACTTGCTTGGATAAACACTATTAAATGCATACTTACCCAGCGGATTGCGACAGTTCCCCTCTGGCCCTCACTGCCAGGCTTGACTCCAGCTGTAAAATTCGCTTGCAAAATTTCCTTGTCAGAGAACTCGCCCTGTTAGGAGGACTCAACCCTGGCTTTGAATCTGCAGGAACAGAAAAATCGATGTGACAGAAAAGCAGTCGCATGTGTCAGGCCTAACTAAGGAGAGAAAGAGCTTTAAATTAATCATGATTTAGGGATGCTAGTGAGGCGGTGCAAAGGCACATTCTTCTGGAGTCTCTGAGAAAAGGGAAAAAAAAGAGCATGGAGCACTCTGGTTATACTACCCACGGATCCTGCCCTTCTGCTGTAAACAGAATTCAGTGCTTACGGTGGGAGTTGATCTTGTGTAAGCAGATAAAAATGCATCAAAATCTATGAGCTTTTGGTTTAAGCAGTTATGCCAAACAGTATGTCTCCATGTATAGGGTAAAGATAAATGAAAGTTTCATCTTCTCTCCCAGAACCTGTGAACTGAGTTCCATAAGCCGGGAGGACTTTTAGATTATATGTTAAATTTTGATTCCCCACAAAAGCAAAAGGCTGATGTGAGCTTCTTATCTGGGGAGAGGTTGAGCATCACCCTCTGGATGTGCCTTTGTTCATTCCTCACCTTTCCTCATACAATGAGAGCATCTAAATAAGAAAAAGAGGGGCGCCTGGGTGGCTCAGTCGGTTAGGCATCCGACTTCAGTTCAGATCACGATCTCTCACAGTTTGTGGGTTCGAGCCCCACATCAGCCTGCTTTGGATTCTGTATCTCCCTTTTTCTCTGCTCCTCCCCCACTCATCCTCTCTCTCTCTCTCTCTCTCTCAAAAATAAAGATTTAAAAAATGTTTAACTATGAAAAAGTAATTTGTGCATGGCTTCTAGTCAGTATCTTACAAAGCTGTCACGAAGGACCTACTAAGGTTCTGTTCAACTGCCACCATCAGATGGCACCTGTGAGGCAGTAAACCTCCTACTGCCACCTCAGCTGCCAATCTCTGTTGGCTAAACAAGGCCACTTCAGTTAAGAGATGTCTGGCTCCGTTACCTGTTTAGGTAGTTGAGTCTGCATCGGAGAGAAGGACATCCTAGTCAGCTGACTTCAGACTGACTCTGCTCCTGTACCAGGTACCACACCTTGTTAGCTCACCAAGCATCAGCCAATCCAGGCTGAAGTGGGGAAAATGTACTCCCCTCCAATGAGCTGCTCACCGTGTGGGTGGGCGAACTTGGGATTCAACGACAGAGATGGAAGATCTCCAGGGTTGAGACATGTTCAGAGATAGAAGAGAACTTGGTCTTTCATCCTTCGGGTAAACCTTAGTCTGGCATTAGAGGCCAGGTCAGTGAACAGATTCATTTGTTTCCATGGCCATCTCTAACAGGGCTAGGATTTTGTAGGGCTTTAGAAAAATCACTGACCTCGGCCATTTAATTATAGTTGCTTGTCATGATGATACAGCACTTCTTCCTCAGTTCTTTACTCTGTAAATGGAGAGCCACCCACTAACGACCAACAACACAAGACCCTAGCTTAAAAAAATATATTCCTTTGAGGGGCGCCTGGGTGGTTCAGTCAGTTATGTATCTGATTCTGACTCTGCTCAGGTCATCATCTCACAGTACGTGGGATCGAGCCCCAAGTCGTGCTCTCCATGGACAGAATTCTGTCTTCTTCTGTCTCTGCCCCTACCTCGCTCATTCTCATTCTCTCTCTCTCTCAAAATAAGTAAACTTAAAAAACAATTTTTTAATGTTTCTTTGAAAATACATACATACATACATACATAAAAGAAAAAGAAAAGTGTTCCTTTGCCTTTGTTGTATAGTGTCATCTCTATCATCACAATACAGCCCTGGGGCACAAGGAGTTCCCCCAAGCACCATATAAGAGAATTGTATAGAAGCTGTTCCTGCCCTCTAGGGCTCATGGTAGAAACCACAGAGCAATTTATCTATGCAAATGTAATCAGCACATATAAACAACAGAAAACAAATGCCAAATCCACAAAAAAAATAGAAAATACAAGTGTCTACAGAAAATGGAGGTGTAGGGATGAAGAATGTAAATGAATATATTTATTATATGTTCTCTTTCTAATTCGTGAAATTTTGAAATGTAATCCAGGATGAGAAGAAAAGCTCTGCACAGCTTTACTGTGTCTTACCTTCAGTGGTCCCGAAACCGAACCAGAGACATGACCAGGTAACTGACACACAGCCTCTTTCACAACAGACCCTTTTAGGTAGCATTGTGTATTAAGCAGTTCTCAAAAACAAAACCATTCTATTTCTTTTTATAAAGGAGAATTACAGACCTCAGTGCAGTCTGCTTTGAAAATCAAGAACAGCCTTCATCTGCACCAAGGGAAATTACTCGCAAAGCTTGTGGGCGCTCTCTCTCCAGAGAGCTTTACAAGCAGGATAACTTTTCACCTGTTTTGTGTGGCTTTGCCTGAAAGCAAATAATAGGCAAAGAAATCTTTTCAAAATTGTCTTTAGTTCTCTCATTCATGGGTTATTTTCCAGTCCTTCCATCTATTTGCCTTTTCCATATCTTACAGTCAACTCTTGAGAAAAGAAAATCGGGAGGATGAAGGAAATAAGGCCAGCATAGGGCCAGAGGGCCTGATAGGGTAGTGACATCAGAACAGTTAATAAATATTCAATCCATTCTGTATCCCAAGAGCTACTTAGTACTCTACTTGCATTTTCAAAAGGAGGCAAAAAGTGTTGCAATCTTCCTGTCTAGACCAAATCAGTGGCCAACTTTATAAAGAACTTTTCATGAGCCAAGTCCTGTCCTGAGCATTTTATATGAATGATCAAAATCTAACAGTTACTCTGTGAAATAGATATTTTATTATTCCCATTTTTCAGAGGACAAAACAGAGTCTTTGAAAGATGCTCATGCACAAACTAACAAGCCTAGGAGATGGATTAGAACATAAATTGATTGTTTTACAGTTCTGGAGGTCAGAAATGTGAAATCAGCCCCAGTGGGCTAAAATCAAAGGGTTATCTGGACTGGCTCCTTCTGGAGGCTCTGGGGGAGAATCTATTTCTTTGTCTTTTCCAGGAAGGATGTTGGTCTCATTCCTTGGCTCATGGCCCTGCATCATATCATCTTTTCTCTTCTAATCCTGCAGCACATTGCCTTCTCCTTTTCTTTATCAAATTGCTCCCTGCTTCCCACCTATGAGGACAGTTGTGATTACATTTAGATTCTATTCTGCCCAGATAATCCAGGATAATCTCCCCATCTCAAGATCCTCAACTTAACTACATCTGCAAAATCACTTTTACCATATGAGGTGGCATGTGTAGATTCTAAGAATTAGGGCCTGGGTATCTCCGAGGGCCCATTATCTAGCCTGCCACATTCAAACTATCTTCCACTTCCTTAAACACTATAGTACCTTCTTCCCAGATGAGTAATCCTTAACAAGCTGAGTGACTGATCTTCAGCAAGTGGGTGGGTGTCTTCTAAAAACTAAAAAGGTTAAATTAAGTCACTTTTATGAATGGTAGCACACTATAATGGCAAAGATCTGGACTTACAATCAAGGGATGGAGTTCTTATCATTAATTAGATATGCAAGCTTGGACCAAGCCCTGCATCTCTTGGAATCAGGGATAGTAAAGAGGTCTCAACATGTGCCAGCTCTGATCAAATCTCCTCCAGCCTCATGGGAAATGGTAAACCCAATTATCAGTGCTTGCCCTACTTAATCGCTGGAGTCCCTTTTAACTCTGACTTGATATGATCAATGATGTATGAATTACCCACTGCTGCCTAAAGAATCATCCTAAAATTCAGTGGTTTAAGCCAACAAACATTTATTACCTAAAACTTTTTATGGGTCTGGTATTTGGGAGTGGCTTGACTGCTGGCTCTGACTCAGAAGTCCGTCAGGATTCCTGCTGGGGTTGAAGCCATTGGAAGGCTTGACTGAAGATGAAGAGTTTGTCTCCAAGATGGCTCACTCACATGGCTATTACCAGGAGGCCTAGTTCCTTGCCACATGGGGCCAATCCGTAGGCTACTGGAGGATCCTTATGACATAGTGACTGGCTTTCCCCAGAGCAAATAAATGAAGAGGAAACAAAATAGCTGATGCCCCAATATATTTTAGGACCTAGCCTTAGAAGTGGCATACCATCATTTCCTGTATGTTCCATTTGACACATAGACCTATACTAACTCAGTATAAGTGAGGATTATACCAGGGCATGAATACCAGGAAGTAGGGCCAAGGCCATGAAAGTTCAATGACTTATGTGGACTAGTGCTTCCACAATATGACTTTCATGTTCATGTCTATCTGGAGGCCTCATCAACATGTGGAAACCCATATTACATAATACTTTGGGGTGG
Source organism: Hyaena hyaena (assembly GCF_003009895.1). NCBI lineage: Eukaryota > Metazoa > Chordata > Mammalia > Carnivora > Hyaenidae > Hyaena > Hyaena hyaena. The sequence continues at coordinate 1,628,804 of NW_024080986.1, read as the reverse complement.
CTGAGTGACTTTGTGGCTTTGAGAGGGGTATTAACATCATAAAACATACTTTTTTTTTTTAAATTTTTTTTTAATGTTTTATTTTATTTCTAGGAGAGAGAGAGACAGCGTGAGCAGGGGAGGGTCAGAGAGAGAGGGAGTCACAGACTGAAACAGGCTCCAGGCTCTGAGCTAGCAGTCAGCACAGAGCCCGACGCGGGGCTCGAACCCACGAACCGCGAGATCATGACCTAAGCGAAAGTCGGACGCTTAACCGACTAAGCCACCCAGGCGCCCCTAAAACATACTTTTAAAAAGATAGCTCAGATGGCAAAGCAGAGGGTGAGTTAATGGGTCCCCCCACTGCCTGCCGGATGCCTCAGACGATAATTAAAACGGTTAGCCTGACCTTGTAAATTTCCCATGTCCCCAGTCTCTTCTGTCCATGTGTTTTCTCCCCAGCCACTGTGACATTCCCATTGTATCCCGAACAGGCCAGTTGCTCCAGACCATGCCTTATATAACCTTCCTAGCTCAAATGTCAGACTTTCCACGAAGCTTTCCCCTAATTCTGAGACACAGCAAGTATCTCTTTCTGGTATTTTCATAGCACTTTATTCACCTCTCTGTCATAGTACTTATCATACTTTCTTTTCAATAATTTGATTTTGTTTCTTTCCCTAAATATTGTGTGTATCCCTTGAGGGCAGGGACCAAGACCTCACACTATGGTTAGGATATCAGAGCGATCAACAAACGTTTTTTGATTTAATGAACAGATGTATTTCAATAAGTCATATTTCTTTTTCTTAATGTTTTATTCATTTCTGAGAGAGACACAGCATGAGAAGGGGAGGGTCAGAGAGAGAGGGAGACACAGAATCTGAAACAGACTCCAGGCTCTGAGCTAGCTGTCAGCACAGAGTCCGATGTGGGGCTTGAACCCACAAACCGTTAGATCATGACCTGAGCCGAAGTCGGACGCTCAACCGACTGAGCCACCCAGGTGCCCCAATAAGTCATATTTCTAATACATTTAGTAAACACCAACCAAGGGATAGGCATTGTGCTAGGTCCCATGTCATATAATAATTACCAATATGGGCAGGGCCCCATCCTCAAGATGCAGAGAGGACCCACGGTTGTTGCTCTTGACATTGACTGTGTCCTTGTTCCTTCTCATCCCCACTGCCTTTTCAATTTTCCTACCTCCTTTCCACCTTTTCCAATTTTCTTTTCTCTCCTGACTCTTTCCTAAACATGGCACTGTACACATAGGCATTGCTTGGTCTCTCTGACAAATATCATGGCCAAGGAGTTGGCCATTCCAGGGCCAGAGCCAGGGCTAGGTATGATGTCTATGTTGCTGGCAAACTGCTGTGTATATGAAAATCTGTTTGTTTCTCAACTCCCACTTAGAAAAGAAAAATGAAGGATAAAATAAGCATTCTCAAGACTGTATGACTCCAATTTTTATCGTTTCCTGTCTTTACCATCTCAAGTGACTTGAAAGTTCAGAATTTTTCTCTCTTAACATGTTGGTTAGAATAGCATCCATTGTTTTAATAGAAATAGCATGACCACCTAGATTATAAATTCTGTGACTACAAAAATGTTGTTTCCTCTTTTCCTTCTAAATTCATAGCTCCTAGAATGTTCATTGAACATTTATTTTTATTAAGTGTATTCTCTGAAGCCATGATTTCTTATCATGCTAAGTGTATAATGACCTGCTCTCTTTCCCATTACAAATGGCTAAGTGGTCTCAGTCAAGGCACTTAGTCTGAGTTTTCTTTCCTATAAAACAGGGACATCAACAGTTACCTCTCTTACATGAGGATGTTGTGAGTTAGAGAAAACTCTTGCAAACCAGATAGTTCAGTGTCTTTACAGAATATAAACTGAATAAATGGTTTGATACTGAATTTGGAATCCTGATAATCTTATTTCTCTGAACATGTAGGTTTGATGAATGCTTATCTCTGGTTGGTTATAATCCACTAAACAGATCTGCTTTCTTGAAAGGCAGACTCTTAATGAATTTTCAAAACACGGCATATATTGAATCTATATTTATTAAGCACTTATCATAAGACTATAGTTATGCTAGGCACTACAAATACAAAGAAAAACTAACCCTTTATCTAAAAACTAGCCCCTATCTAAACCACTTTATTCATGGATAAGAAAGACAACATAGTAAAAATTACAGAATAATGTGAGATATACTGAGACTGAAATAGGTGAAGACTGAAGCAGGCACTTAGGAAGAGCACACAACCCAGCCTGGGAGGGGAGAATAGGGGAGGTTTTCCTGAGGATCTTAGTTATAAAAGAGTTAGAAAAAGAACAATTTAGCCACAGAGGGAAAGGGATATGAGATGTTGTTCTGAGTAGAAGAAACAACCTGAGTAAAAGCACAGGGAGCAGAAATGAAATGGTCAATTAAGAGAGTGCAGGAGATAACATTCTGATTAAAACATGGAATGACAGACAAAATCAGGTCAAGGACTAAAGCCATGCAGGGATGCACAGAAGTCAGATCTGACTTTGTATGTCTTTCTACGATTTTGTATGTTGTGCTATGGATTCTTGACTATGCCCTTGTGGTTCATGGAGAGTCCATGAATAATTTTAAGCTGCTAACCTGATAAACGGAACTTCATTAAAGTTTAGATTATTTTTACCTTATCAAAGTTAAAAACATTTGCACCTCATTTTTGAAAATAAAAAGGCAAGCCACAGACCAGAAGAAAATATTTGCAAATCATGTGTTTGATAAAGGACTTGTACCCAAATATGTAAAAAGCACTTATAACTCAGTAATAAGACAAACATTCCAATTTAAAAGTGGACAAAATGGAGCACCTGGGTGGCTCACTTGGTTAAGTGTCTGGCTTCCACTCAGGTCATGATCTCATGGTTCACGGGTTCGAGCCCTGTGTCAGGCTCTGTGCTGACAGCTCAAAGCCTGGAGCCTGTTTCAGATTCTGTGTGTGTGTGTCTCTCTCTGCCCTTCCCCTGCTCGTGCTCTCTCTCTCTCAACAATAAATAAATGTAAAAAAACCAAAAGGGGCAAAATATTTTAAGTCTTGTCACCAAAGAAGATATGCAAATAGTTGAGTAAGCACATGAAAAGATGTTAAACATCATTTGTTATTAGGAAAATGCAAATTGAAATCATAATGACATCCCACTTTACATCTACTAACATCACTATAATCAAAAAGACAGGCAATACAATACCAAGTATTGACGATGGTGTGGAGGAATGGGAACTCTCATATATTGTTGGTGGAAATGTAAAATGGCATGGATCCTTTGGAAAATATTCTATAGTTTCTTAAAAATTTAAACATAAACTTACTATACAACAAAGCAATTCAATTTTCAGGAATCTATGTAAGACAAATGAAAGCATATGTCCACACAAAGACATATCAATGAATGTGCATAGTAGCGTTATTAATAATGGCCCTAAACTGGAAACAGTTTAAATGTTCATCAGCTGGCAAATGGATTTCCTAAATGTGACATATCCATAAATAGAATATTATTCAGCAATCAAAGGATAGTATAACTGATACATGCTAGCACCTAGATGAATCCCAAAAACAAAGTAAGACACGAGAGGCATAATTACTGTTTAATTCATGTATATGAAATGTCCAGAAAAAGAAAATTTGTAGAGAGAAAATGCAAATCAATGGTTGCTGGGAGCTGGATGTAGAAGCAGGAAGGCCTTATAAAGTGCACAAGGGAAATTTCAGGGGTGATGGAAATGTTCTAAAACTGAAATACGGGGGCGCCTGGGTGGCTAAGTCAGTTGAGCGTCCGACTTCGGCTCTGTCTCTTCAGATTCTCTCTCTCTGCCCCTCCCCTGCTCATGCTCTGTCTCAATCTGTCTCTCAAAACTAAATAAATGCAAAAGAAAAAAATTTTAATTAAAAAACATCTAAAAAATAAAATCGAAATACAGTAATGGTTGCACTGCTATATAAATTCACAAAAATCTTTGAGTTGTGTACTTACGATGGGTGAATGTTGTGGTATGTAAATTATACTCCCATTGAGCTGTTTTTTTCTTTTAAATAATTGCATTGCATGAGAAGGTATATAGTCATAAACTACTTCGTAAGCGAGGGGTCTGCTTATTATAAAGATATCCTCAGGATTTAAAAACTCTGACCTATTTTCTAGTTACTTTTCATCTGGACCCAATCAAAGTAATAGAAAGTTGATTTAGTTAGATTCCCCTAAACATGAACACATCTTAAGTGTGCAGGCAAAAAAAAAAAAAGCAAGTCAGCTCTCACATGACCCAAATTTGTTGGCCCATCTCTAAAAATGAGTCATAAAGGCAATTTCTTCCTTGCTTATGAAAATGTTTGAGGAAAAACTATGTGCTTGCTGTAGCATAATTGACCACAGTAATTACAGTGCATGCAAATTTATGTTGTATTTATAAGACTGCTGGATTTGGTAGTGGGAGATGGGGGTAGGGGGGAGTCACTTGAAATCTAAGTCTTTAATCCACAAAAAGCCATGCTTTTTTTTTTTTTTTGGTCCAAACTGGCAATTATGGGTTGTGGAAGTATTTGTGCTTATTCAGATGTTCCATAACCAAGAATTTGAAGATGTCCACTTTCTAAGTAAATCCAGTACTGAAGAAAAGTATTAAATTGTCAGATCTGAGAGCTGTTATCTATTTTTATAACTCACCACATCGCTGGTAAGGAGGTAAAGACAAGGGTACCTTTTAAGAAAGACCAGTTGTGTCCAGCAGCTATTTAGGGGAAAAGTATGATTCAGAATCTTGGAGAAAACAAGACATTGATTGCACTTATTATTTGGACTCCATCACTAAATTATTAATGATGGTGTCAGCCCGACTGTTAGCTTGCATAGGGTCACCATTTTGATTTCAAACCAATAATAGCACAAAGATCCCATTAGTTCCTCCAGAGCAACAGAGTGATTACATCTCTTAGGCAACTGCTACTTAAACTACTAATTTTGCCATTTGTTCAAAATCAATTCATCACCAGGGGCACTTGGGTGGCTCAGTCGGTTGAGCATCCAACTTCAGCTCAAGTCATGATCTCAAGGTTTGTGGGTTCAAGCCCCACATTGGGCTCTGTGCTGACAGCTAGCTCAGAGCCTGGAGCTTGTCTTCGGATTCTGTGACTCCCTCTCTCTCTGATCCTCCCCTGCTCACATTGTCTCTATCTCTCTCTCAAAAATAAATAAAACATTTAAAAAAATGAAATCTTAAAAAAATATCAATACATCACCAAAGCCATTATTTCAACCCAGATTACTATCACAAGAGTGTAAAGACATTTACACTCCTGAGCCTCATCTATACATTGATATTGATCAAGGTTAAAAAGATCAGCTTTCAAGTTTGATATCCTACAACCATTTTGAGATAAGTTCATTTCAAGTAAGCTTATTTGGTAGACTATTACAGTGAAAGCAGAGAGTCCTTACATACAATAATTTCCTATATGCCATTTAATTTTGTTTCTGTTTCTCCAAGTAGGCAAAGAAGACAAAGAAAAGTAGGGTATTGGGGCACCTGGGTGGCCCAATCAGTTAAGCATCTGACTTTGGCTCAGGTCATGATCTCGTGGTTCAAGTGGTCGAGCCCTATATCAGCCTCTGTGATGACAGCTCAGAGCCTGGAGCCTGCTTCAGATCAGCCTCTCTATTCCCCTCCCCTGCTCATACTCCACCTCTCTCAAAAATAAATAAACATTTAAAAAAATTAAAAACAGAAAAGGAAAGGGGAGTGTTTAACTATACATCTAGATCATTTAGTAGCTTGTGACTTGTATTTGTGGTAATGTTGGAAAAAGAGAGTTTTCCTTTTTTTAAATTTTTTTTTTTGAGAGAGAGAGACAGAGAGACAGACTGTAAGAGGGGGAGGGGCAAAGAGAGAGGGAAACACAGAATCTGAAGCAGGATCCAGGCTCTGAGCTGTCAGCACAGAGCCTGATGCGGGGCTTGAACTCACAAGCCATGAGATCATGACCTGAGCCAAAATGAGATGCCTAACTGAATGAGCCACCCAAGAACTGAGTTTTGCTTTATCAGTCATGAAAAGAGCCATGAGAGTATCAAAGGCCCTCATTTCTGGCCCTTTCCCTCCCATCCAGAGCCACACTGAGCAACTAAAGGAGCTTGCTCACATTTTAAAGGGCAAAACTCCAAACCCTTAAAAACTTTATTGGAACCTACATTCAGCTGCTAAATCATCCCATCTGCAATCAGGTGACATTAGCCTCTATTGGCACTGAAACATTCAGACCTACATATGACCCGGAACCAGTCACTGCTCAGGCAGGAAGTAGATCAGAGACACTTGGCTGAACTAAGTTTTTCTTCACAGGGTTTAACCGATAGCACCATTACCTACTCTTCTGTCAGATTCAATATTGTACCTCCACTGACCTCTGGGTGCCGTTCTCTCACTAATCTAAGCTCATCTGTTTGAAACACTTTGAATTCCTGTCCAACATGCATTTTTAATGCTTTCTTGATGTATGGAGACTTCTGACCTCTCACCCTTTCTAGTCTCTCAGAACTTTACTTCTCTATACTATTTGCGGACTCCACATGCCTGCCATTTGCCCAGTGACCTTATACTGTGTGGCTGGCACTGGACCCAGCCTCACCACACCACAGAGGGACAGGAATGATTGGTACTGCAACAAGGTATTCAATTGCCATGTCTCACCACAGCTTTCCATGCAGCCAGTTGTAATTTGGTAACATGAGGCATTTAATCTAAATTCATGAGTCCCCTTTTGTCAATGTAACAAACATTTCCTAAAAACCTACTCGCTGCCAGGTATTTCTGTGAAAATTACTACCTACACATAACAGCCCAAATCCACACCACTCCCCACGCCCACCCTAAGATTTTTCTGGTTTCAGTTGGACCTGAGAAAGAGTTGGTAGTGAGGAAAACAGCTGACCCTGAATGCTTTATTCTCTGAAGCATGAACTCAAAAGTTTTCTCTTACTTATGAATCATAGTCATGATGACAATTTCCTTTGAAGTTATTTTCCTTGAAATGCTAGTAAGAGGCATTTTTCTATCCACCTCACAGGGGTTTTGTGTAAATGAATGCTGTTTCTGGAGTACTTCAAAGGAAGTGTAAATGCACAAAGTATTCTGAAGTCTCCCTCCATGACGTTCACTTCCATGACATCTAGATAAGCACAGTCTAATAGAAATAGAATGTGAGCTACATATGTGAATTTTAATTTTCTAGTGGCACCACTTAAGAAAGTAAAAAGAAACAGGGAGAGTCAATTTTTATAATATATATTTATCTAGTCCTTTATAGCCAAAACATCATCATTTCCACTGTCTTTGAAATCTCATGTGTATTTTATACCTATGGTACATCTCCATTCAGAGGAATAGTCACTGAAAACCCTCAGTAGTCACCTGTGGCTAACAGCTACCACATTAAAGAACACAGGTATAGGTGCACGGTTAGTGAAAGCCATCCAAAGGTAGAGACATAGAAAAATTATTTTCATTGTGGGGATGAGCACTGAGTGTTATGTGGAAACTAATTTGACAATAAACTATTTGTAAAAAAAAAAAAAAAAGAAAAATTATTTTCAATTGTTAAGCTTTGGTAATTGACTGAAATGTGCCCAATGGCCATGATATTAGACCTTCCTTAAAGGTAAGCTATAAATCAGAAATAATGTTTTTGATGTGTCAAAGCTTACAAAATTACGAAATTGATGAGCTTGGTCCAATGACTTGCTTAGATCTTGTCTAAATGTAAAAGGCTCTCCATTACAGGTCTGGCTGGGAGAATTTAAGATGTTGTCACACTTAATTGGGTAAGGATTTTGATGCTAGACTATTCCACCTTTTGAACCAAGCTCTCTAAAATGCACCAAAAATGAGTTCTAATGAGAATCTCTGTAGCAGTATCAGAACAAGTTAACAAGGCTATTCAACTTAGACTCCATCCTCTGCCTATCTAGTGGTTTGTCTAGTGGCACTGTGCCCTTGGAAAGGTGAGAGACACAGACATGTAACCTGGAGGACTGGTCTACAATCTCACGATAATTAAATCTGAAGACATGAAGTTCCTGACCCTGGGAAGAGAAGCCTTTCTCCACTGAGAAAGAGTATCTAGTCTCTTCCTGTGTGAGAATATTTTGCTTCAATGTAAACAAACTAAACAGTTGAAAAACGAGGTGCAAAAATAGCCTCTTTGGGGTAAACAACAAACCGGTTAGAATATGATTTTCCTGGAATGTGTTGTGAATTCCAAAGGCAGGTTCACACTTGTCAAAGAACAGGCAATCCTTCTGATGGACATAATAACTTCAAGACTTAGTTGGATACGTTCATGCAGTAAGCTCCACAAATCCAAATCTGTGTTTACATTTTTCATATTTTTTTTATGTAACCAGATATTTTCTGCATCTTAATTAAAGAAAAATCAAGGCACGGCAAGTATTTGTTTCAAAGAACAACTTGGTTCAGAAGACCGTTAGAACCAACCTTATTTGGTTGCTTCACTGAATATTATAATCACTTCCCAGCACCCCTGACACTCATTTTGTTTTTCCTTTCCTGACAACAGAAATCCAACATATTGACTAAAGAAATACAAGTTTCTGAGACTATTTGAGTAACTTAGCACAATTACAATAAGGTATGGCTGAAGAAGCTACTAAATATTTAGTCATGTAGAAATATATCCTCTGTCCCCTATATTTCTATCTAGAAAAGCCTTCGTAAATGTTATCCTGTGAGCTTCCTGCAGGGTTGGAACTAGGATGACGCTAGTGAGTCACTCACCTCAGGTACAAAATCTAGGAAGGTGCCAAAAAACTCAATAATCAAAAAAATGTTTTAATGCAATATTTAAAAAATTTTTTGAAATGAATGTAAAAAAAATAACCCTATAATGAACAAAATATCAAAATTTTATTTACATCAAGATAGACTCTGACCCTGCACTGGCTTCCCCCCATTTCTGGCCCTGTTCAAGCCCCTGCTTGGGAGGAAGAGTGAGTATTCTGTTGGTGAACCTAAGAGAAAAAGCCAGCATGCTCTTCCTTCAAAATCTGTCAGCCCTGCTTCTCTGAGATGTCGGTGTTAACCAGGTGGGCCCCCATGAGCGTGTTAACCAGGTGGGCCCCCAGAGTTGCCAGGAACTCCGAAGTGCTAGCAGGATTCATGTTCCTGCTGTTGTATCATGGAGTCCCAGAGCCTTTGAATTGCCCACTGTACCGAGCCACACGATCCTCTCTTGACTGTTCACATGGTAGCAGCTTACTCCTTCAAGGTCAGCAGAACAGCCTCTCTCCAGTCTGCTCAGACAAACGATGTTTCTTCACACGAGGAAACATAATCGGGAGAGCAACAACTCACCATCTTTGCTGTTTTGTATTGGTTAGATGCCAGTCTTATTCAAGAGGAGATTGTACAAGGGCATGACTCACCGAGGGTCGCCCTAAAGTATCTCTGTATAGTAACCAACCATGTTACAGAGAAATCAAAAAGAGATTCACTGAAGCTTAGAAGCACACTCAGGTCATACGACAAGTAAAGAGGTAGTTCTAGGGTTAAGCTCAGTTCCGGCTGAGGATTCCAGAGATGTCCCACTAGGCCAGCATTTTCTAAAATATCTTCTATAGAACCCCACTTCTACAAGATGATATCTGAGGTATCTGCGGAAGGGGACTTTGGTATTCAAATAGATTTAGAGAATGATGGAATAACTGAAGTTAAACAGGTTTTAAAATAAGGATCTCTGGCATATTTATTGTAAATCTCATCAGAAAGACAAGGGGCGTTGCAGCCTTCCCAAATTAGGGCTAGAACATTTTTGTACGTAAACAGTAATAATAAGCCAACAACCACGGAAGACATTCCATGATGCAGGTGTTATTCTAAACACAGTAGTGAGAAGATAATATTGGAGGGGCTGCCAGAGCTGTGTGTGTGTGTCTGTCTGTCTGTATCTGTGTGCACACACACACATGCTCAAACGTGTAGTCAAGAGGCAAAATTTGGATGACATAACTTCTCCCTCTCCCACACTTCAAAACTTCCAATTTCCCATCAATGTCTGAAGAGGATAAAGAAGGGTGAGCTTAAATTTGAAAGAGAACAGGCTACCCCATATGTCTTCAGGCAGATGTACTATTATTTAAACAACTACTAAATAGTTCAGATCCAAATCTCTTGGTTCCAGGTCCAACGCTTTGCCCATTGTTATGTGGCACTGTGCGTTAAAGAAAAAGAATGGCTGATTTGCTAATCATTCATTCTTTAGCAATGTTCATATCTGAAAATGTATCTGGTAATAAATGGGAGACGAAGTTACCAAAATTGCATTTTTTTTTTCATTTTGTTATAGTCTCTTCCTTTCTTCCTGACTTCCTTTGCCTGGTTATCCATTCCCTGGGATTTGCTTTCTTGAAGGATCGAGGATGTTGCTAGCTGGCAGTCAGGAAGTGGATGTCACCCTCCATCAAAGGTCAGCATAGAACGATAGCCAGCACCATGGGAAGAGGCCCTTTAGCAAGGAAACAAGACCGTGCATTTCTCCAAGGCCATGTGACAACCAAAAATCTCTCAAAGCTGAACAAGAGGAAATATTCCAGGAATGACTTTGTGGTTGATTGTACCATTCCCACAAAGTCTGAAGGGAATTTCAGGGAACCTGCCCAAATTCTGCCTGTCTCTATAAAAACTGTTAATCTAATTCTTTGTTTCTTCATTTCCGCATTAAGACCCAATGTCAAAATGAGAATCTAATTGGGCAGTGGGGAGAATTGTAAATGGAATAAACTGAGGTTTAACCAATAACCGGATAAAACTTAATATGTAACAGTACATATACATAAGATTATTTTTAGGGTTTTTTTTTAAACAAACAAAGAAATTCTCAGAAAACTTCCAGAAATAATTCATAGAACTGATGGGTATCTGATAACAGTTTACAATATTAATCTGTCCCTTTTTTAATTATTATTATTATTTGTTTCAAAATCTCCTCACTCTAGATCGCATTTTCTTTAGTTACTGCTTTTGCTCTGAACTAGATTGTTTGCCATTTTTCGGTGAATGGAAGGAATTCTATGCATGAAATGGTACAAACTAAGGTCAGATATCTGGGGCCAGAATGTCAGCAGGAGCCCATGTTCTGGACTGTGAGGGGTAAATCACCATGGGTCACAAAAAAGAGAGAGTGTGTAATTGAGAACTGGTTTTCTGTTTTCCTGAAGGAAGATGATGGTGTTTTTCACACGTATATTTCTACTTAGGAAAAAAAGCAATACAAGTAGCAGGTTACAATTTCCCAGAACATTGGATTGTCTTTCTTTACCTCCATTTTAAAAGCAAAAGCACTTTTCCTTTATCTGGTTAACCCCTGAGTTTCTGTCTTCCTTCTCACTAAAAAGAGGATTTCTTTACAACCTGTGTTTATATAATTTGAAGACTGGTTAGTATTCCAAACTTTAGTCTTCTTACTTTCCTTTACCACCTACTAATGAGATTAATTCTTGAATAACTGCAGCCAGAAAACAAGATTCTACTTAAGATTTGGGAAGGTTAATTCTAGTTAGCATAAAGGTCAGAGATTGAATTTAAGATGTTACTGTCTTAAGCTATGGAATAATCAGGAAAAGCCATAGCTTTTCTATGGGGACTGAGATATCATGTGTGTTAACGCAAGCCTTACTCCTTGAGGCTGGACAATCAAACAACAGTGAGCCCTGGAAAAGGACTAAGACAGCATTAATAGGAGTTAAAGACAATATATCATGTAATCCTTTAGACTTGGGGGTCAGCAAACTTTTGTAAAAAGCCAGATAATAAATACCTTGGGCTTTGTGGACCACATCCAGTCTGTGTAGTGTATTGTCCCGTGTTTTTCTTACAAGACTTTAAAATTTAAAAGCCATTTTTAACTCTTATACTGTACTCAAACAAGCCATGTACCAGGTTTGGCCTGAAGGCGATAGTTTGCTAATCCCTGCTTTAGTCAAAGTATATTCACTAAAATCAACTCTTTTTTTATATAGATTTAAAAGTCAAGACTCCAAGCTGTTTAAAAATAGCTCCATAAAGTAATAAAGTAATTCAAAAGTAATAAAAATTTTTTGTTGTGAAAATATAATCCAAGGTATTAAGTTCAAGGTGTCGACCCATTTGCCAGTTTTTATTTTCTTTTTCTACCTCAAAAAGATTAAACTTAAGAAAATTATTTTGTTGTCTAATTAAAATTGTGTAGCTTCTCAAATAGAAAAATTTTCTTCTTTAATATATCTATTTGCCTAAAATTCATGAATTACATATTGAAAGGCAAAAGCTACCTAATATAGTCTTAGATGACAAATTGTTTCCCATAAATACCAGAATAATGTTAATTCTTGGTTTAGTTTTAAAAAACAAGGAGGAAGAGGAGTAAGAGAATGAGAAAATCAGATATATAGATATATATATATAATATACACATATATAATATTATAACCACTAAATTAACTAGCATAAACACCAGTAATTAATAACAATTCAGTTGACCAGGTTAGCTTTAAAAACACAATTGATAAAAAGCAAAAACTGGGGGATGGGCATAGAGGAGGACACTTATGGGGATGAGCACTGAGTGTTATGTGGAAACTAATTTGACAATAAACTATTCGTAAAAAAAAATAAAAAAAATAAATAAAAATTAAAAAAAAAGCAAAAACTTATTTTTCTGATGAAAAAGTAGTCAATGACTATTTACTTAAGATGAGTCTCACAAGAGCCTGATGAAGCTAAGAACGTTGTGGAGTCGGGTTGCTGTGGATCTTGGGAATATAGAGCCAACGGTCTTTCTCTATAATTTCCTTGCGGTACCATAATGTCAGGGAGAAATACGTCTACATTTTACACTTTATACTATGCCCACCTCAAACACCAAATTACTTTAAAGTCTTTATGTGAATTTCGAATTCTACCTTATAATACATCCACATCATGTTTCTATCAGAGAATAGGAGATTGGTTGAATTTCTCCAGGCACTACTCAAGTTCCCAAATGTCTACCCACGTCTACCTTACAGTTCCATCTGCACCCTCTGTGGAGTAACTCTGTTCCCGTGTTGAGTCCCCAGGAGACAACAGAAAGGAACTGAAGAACTTCCCCTTCCAAAGCCCACCTTTCTGCCACAGTGACGGGGTCTCCCATTAGGGACTCCCAGCTCTGAGCTAAGGCTTTTGGATGGGACAAAAGAGAGGACAAAAGTCAGATGCTAGGTTTTCCGAAATGTGCCTAAGTCAAGATGTGCATAAATCAGAGAATATTTTACATGTACCAGAAAACTGCTACTTAAAAGACAGAAACTGGAAGTCTCTTGGTAAAAAGCTCTTTTTAGGAAATGTTTATTTATTGCTTTATTGATTTTATTGATCTTGAGAGAAAGGGGGGAGGGGGAAGGAGAGAGAGAATCCCAAGAAGGCTCCACGCTGTCAGCACAGCGCCCGACTTGGGGCTTGGACAAGAACTGTGAGACCATAACCTGAGCCGAAATTAAGAGTCCAAGGCTTAACAGATTGAGCCACCCGGGCGCCCTGCCAAAAGTTGTTTTTTTAACATAGATTTTTATATTGCTTACAATACAAAATTCCCGCATATGATTATATGATAACAATGACAGGAATACTGTATTACCCCCACTTTACAGAAAACTGAACGGCACAAAGGGCAAGCGAGCAACTTCCGGTAGTCTGGGGGCTAGGATACAGTAGAGACGGACTTGAACCCAGGCTGTTTGACTCCACAGCCTGTTTTAACCCTGTGCTCTTCATGATGGTATTCTGACACAGAATGACATTAAAATCAAAACGCTTCTTAGCATTTTAGTAACTTCTTACTGTTCTGCTTTCTGCTGAAATTAGCACTACTTCTACTTAATAACCCCATCACTGATTACTATCATAATGTCAGCTGAAATATTATACTATAAAGAGGAAAGAAAATGAGTACTTCTAGCTCTTAGCTTCCTATGGATCATTTGTGCTGGTAGAATCGAAAGCATCACTCCATTAGCTTGTACTTAATAGCAAATCGTTTGGGGCCTGCACAGCCCCTAGCGATTTCACCAGCCACCCTCTGTGCTTCCATTTGTTAATGTTCACCTGCTCCCCCTCATTAATATGCAAACACGCAGTGATTTCAGCTTATTCCCAAAGCCTCGTCTTGACATGAAGTCATCTTTTCTGTCAGTGTGCGCTTCTTGGAGAGGCCATTATCCAAACTCAGAAATGTCCTGTAGCAAAATAGGTTTTTCTGAGGAATAGAAATATCTCATAACCCTGACAACAGAAATGAAAGGCATAATCGCCTGTTAAAACGACAGTGCAACCATGAATCTCCATAATCAGCTATTTAAACCCCCATCTCACCATGAGGTTTTGCTCTTGCATAGACTATCATGCCCACAAACACCAAAGAGCACATGATCACTGGGGACTCTGGCTGTAGAAAATGTCTGGCTAATCTATTTCATGCTACTCTAATTGTGTTCCTTATATTTAACCCAGGTCAACTTTGTCACAGGTGCCCCCAACCAGACCAGCAGTCATTTTTTCTTGCTGCATAAGCATGACAAAGTTCAAGTGCTGCCCCATTGTGACCTTATGGCTCTCTTAACAAAAACTTCTCTCTGCAATTACCAGGATGTGGCAAAAAGGCAATGTGAGCTTCCTGCTTCTTTGTGTTTTGGATACGTGACCTTTCCTGTCCAAAGTCCGGGGGGGGGGGGAGGTCGTCGAGGATAACGTTCTGATTCCGGTATGTATCATTTCTGGTGTGTAGATACCAGGCACGTAAGCAAGCTTTAAACAAGAGGGCGTGTGATTTTTAAACTTGAAAGAAAATATTTTTATTGACCTTTCCTTACGAGTGTGAAAAACTTTCTGCCCTGGAGTGAACTCTGTCAATCTTTGATTATGCATCTATTCTGGTTGGTATGGTTATAAGAAACAATATTGAGGTGTCTAATTCTTCAGTTTGCAAGCATTATGCACACCAGTGTATAAAAGTTTACACCAGTGTAAAAAAATTTGTTCATTGCTGAAAAATGATAGCATAGAATTAGGACCATATAGTCCTAATCATTCATAGAGTTGAAGCAGAAGACTTTAATCACAATTTTCTACATTCATCAAAAGATGATGTAGTGTTGGCCTGAGAGATGGGTGAGTTGCCTCCAATTCTTTGTTTCCCTTTTGTATCAGACTAGAAGAAATTTCTAACCCAAACCTATAACTACCATCCTAACACCATCCCTTTAACACATCCTTTTAACTCCATCCTTTTAACATCATTTACCTTGGGTCTTAGGAAGTATTCACATAAAGTCTTACCTTTGAATGTCACACTAAATAAACCACAATGTAGTTAATATGGAGAGGCAGCCCCAGACATGTGTATAACAATCAAGGGATCCAAAAAGAAGAGTTTTTAAAATCAAGATTTGAGTCAAGTTAATTACTTCCTACTGGTAAATTGCACCCATTATAAAACAGAAACATTAAGATCGTGTTGTGAGGATTAATGAGATCACATTGGTTAAGTGCTTTAAGCCCTTTGGAGATAGATTCCATCATGGTGTCACCTAGGTGCGTGATAAAAAGAAAAAAATCCCAGTTTTCTTTGAGGCACAATGTATAGAGTCAGCAACAGCCCGCAGCCTTTATTAATCTTTTTTCTTTTATCTTTTTAGTAACTAATATTTTTGGAGGTGTTGCAAACCAAGGCTAAAAGTGGGGTAAAGGCAGATGGCTTCTTCCTGTAACTTCCACCCAATACATTAGCCTTATAGCCAAATATTACTAAATTCACTTGTCAGTCTATATGACAGAGCAAAATGAGCAAGAGGTTTAAGATAAGAACAAACTGGATTAAAATTCTGGTTCTACTGGATGGATAACTCTCTTTAAACATCAATTTCTACAACTATAAAATGCAATGACAAGCTTCCTTCTCATAATTACAATCGAAGTAATTCAGATCTACACTTTTATTGAGAACAAGTGAAACTTGCTGAACAAAATATTTATGATAATAAAATAATAATTGCTTTTTAAAACATCAAAGATATAATAAGATACTGAGGAATTACTGGACCAAAATCTAAAAGACAAGATTCCCGAGGAGGAAAGCCAAGATGCAAAGCCACTTTTGCTCCAAATCATCTGCTGATCTAGAAAAAATAAAACAGTAGCAAAACGAGTTGAGCTTTTGACTGCTTTAGGGACTGAGAGGGAAGAGGTAAAGCCCAGACTCTACCAAAGCTGAGGGCTCTGATAAACCAATGCCAGTCTAACCTGGAGTCCTAGGATGAGGGGGCTCCAAAGTCACCTAGCCCTCACACAGACCTTCAGTGCTCTGGGTACCCTAGAGAACTTCAGCTTTGAACTGGAATCAAGAGATTTTTCTAAGGCTCCTTGGAGCATCATGTGTCTGGGACAATGGTCGCTCAATACACTTTCATTCATTAATGCAAGCTTTTATATTTGACATAGATTTTCATAAGTGCCTTAGATTTTACTTATACCAGGTTTGTTAATGGCTGTTTTTCAAGCTTATGATTGGAGTCTGATGAGACCGCTGATTATCAACAGCTCAGCATAATGCTGAATTAGTCTCATGTGTTATTCTTACTTATGTTACCTTCATTTCTTTCTCTCAATTTAATATCTTCCCTTTTTCCCTTTGCCCCCGTCTCCCTCCAACCCTCAGGTTCAACATCCTCTCTCAGCCAACCTTCACCTAATAGCCTTCCCATAGCTGCTTCACCGTATTACAAATTATTCTCAAGTTTAGTCGTGTCACATGGGAAATAGTATAAAGAAAGGGCAAAGTGGGATCGTAACATCAAACCTACTTTAGGACATGTGTTCCTTCCACAATTTTTCCTGGTACAGTAATTTTGAAGAGTTTGTTACATTATGATATTTGTGAATTCATCTATTTCAATACCTTCCTTACTAGATGTTGAGCAGATGATATGTGACCACTAGTAGCCAGAAGCTGAAGAGAGTAGAAAAAAATAGAATCACTATTGTAGATCCCTCTCCCTCAGGATGCACTTCGCTTACCTCTGAAGAAAATAAATGAAAATGTATTGAGCAATTTAGAGAAATAATGGGAATTCAGAGAAGACTATATAAGGAAAGACTGTATGACTTCACCCGGGAATATATGGGTGAAAGGCACTGAAATGCCAGGGAAGTAAGAGAGCTGGGCTGCCTGGGTGGCTCAGTTGGTTAAGCGTCTGACTTCAGCTCAGGTCATGATCTCACTGTCCATGGGTTTGAGCTCCATATCAGGATCTGTGCTGACAGCTCAGAGTCTGAAGCCTGCTTTGGATCCTGTGTCTCCCTCGCTCTCTGCCCCTCCCCCACTAATGCTCTGTCTCTCAAAAATAGATGAAACATTTAAAAATTTTTGAAAAAGAACAGAGAGAGCAGATGCTGTGCAGGAAAGCAAGGACTATAACACAGAGGACAGGAGCAGAGGGAGCATGACTGGACAATAAAAATAAACAAATGAATCAAATGCCCACTGTGTGTTATATGTTATTTTACACATCTTACAGCTGCTACTCTATCTTAAACACCTCAAAAAGCCTCACCAGGAGGCTACCATCAGTTACATATAGTCAATTGAGGCTCAATCTATTGAGGCCATACCACAGAGCCTATAAGTAGTGAAGCTAGAATTTGAAGCCAATTCATAAAGACACTGAAAACTGTGCTCTTAGCTACTACCTAGAATGATGTCATTAGGGTTGTTTTATGGAAGGCCTAGGAAAGAGGTAAACAGGGGTTATTGGCAATACAAATGTAGTCAAAACTTCTGGGTTCTTGAGGAGGGAAGTGAAATGCTAAAAACACCTTTTAGAGCAATTTCTCAGATCGTGGCATGGGAGAATCAACAGAAATTAGTTATGACCAAATCAGTTGGACCAAATAGAAGATTATGGGCTATATCCAAGGATTGACATGTTCTGGTCTGAAACCAAGTAGTAGGTGTGGGAACAGAGAGCACTAGATGGGTCTAAAAACTAGTCTAAAGGAAGAGAAGAAGGACACATTGACACTGGCTAAACAAATGAAGGGGTAAGAAAAGCCAAAGAAAATCTTAGAGAGAAATGACAAAAATAAATAAATCAAAAGGGACAAGCTAACACTAGACTGGGAAGCAATCTCTATGAGAAGAAAGGGAGTTCAAGTTTCAATGTGTTCATTTTGGGGCAATGGCAAGACGTACGAGGGCAGGTGTATCATAAGCAGGTGTATTGAGAAACCCTTGGATAAGAGGCCATAGTAAGATGCCTGTGAAGGAATAGGACCTGTGAGACACTGGGGCTTCAGTAAGGTAACTTATTTTGTTAAGTCTCAGAACCTTCTTAAAGGGAAAAATACAACAGAAGTACTGAATAAATAATGAGAACACTTCCCCCAGCTGTTACTTTGCCTAAATTTCTCATTTCATGCTTTCCTCTTAGTAGGCACTAATGCCAGCCATTTGCGTGTCATACTACCTCCACTTCTTAGTTTCTGCCCATGTTTGTTTGTTTAGATGTGCCTATGCCTTTAATCCTGCTTTTCTTCTGTGCTGTCTCAAATAATGACAACAATGACTGGAATCTGTCTATTTTTGCCTTTACAGCACTGAATTGAGTGATATACTTCTATACCATGTTATTTCATAGCAAACATGACTCAATTACATTGAAGATTAAATTCTTCAAAGTCAGCCTTTCTAATGAGACAACCTCATAACTCTTTGTATGACCTTTGGAGCATTATTTTAGGTAAAGGCTGAGCTTCTATTAAAAAAATTAAAATGCAGGGGCTCAACTACAAGGAATTTTATTTTTCACCCATATCATAGTTCAGTAGTAGGTAAGGTCTGGTGGAATGGCTCTGATATCGTCAGTACATAGGTTCTATGTTAGAGATTAAAGGGAGGGAAGAAAGTAGAGGGCAATAAGCTTCTTTTTTCCAAAGAATTGACACAAGACGTACATATATCATCTCTCCTCATACCTTATTGCTCTGGACTTAGTCATGTGACTCAGGGCTAACTCAAGGAAAGCTGGGAAATATGGCTTCTAGCTGTGTGGTCTTATACCAGCTACATGATTGTAGAGGAAAACAAGGAGTTTAGGGCTTTATTATTAAAAAGAAAAAAGGGAGGATGAATTTGAGGGAACAATTAGCAGGCTCTGCTACATCTGGGTTTAGATCCCCACTCGTCATTATGCTGTTCCCTTCATTTAATTTCCCTCTCCAGGTGTCAAAGTAATTTTTAAAACAACTAATTTATTCTGTAGTACTGTTTTCAAATGCAACATATTACTATTCAAAAGAGCCAAGGGGCACGTGAGTGGCTCAGTCAGCTAAGCGTCTGACTTCAGCTCAGGTCACAATCTGAGTAAGTTCGAGCCCCGTGCCAGGCTCTGTGCTGACAGCTCAGAGCCTGAAGCCTGCTTCAGATTCTGTGTCTCCCTCTCTCTCTGCACCTCCCCTGCTGTCTCTCAAAAATAAACATTAAAAGAAAAATCTGAAGGGAATGCTGCTTCAGTTAGAAGTTGGAAGTGAGGGCTGACAAAAACTGAGGACTGATGGATGTGGGGGGGAGGGGAGGATGGGCATGGAGCAGGACACTTGTGGGGATGAGCACTGAGTGTTATGTGGAAACTAATTTGACAATAAACTATTTGTAAAAAAATAATAATAAAAAAATAAAAAATAAAAAGTGTAATTAAAAAAAAAAAAAGAAGTTGGAAGTGAGGGGCCAGAATCAGCATCTGAATCTCCTCTTTTCCCTCCGTATCTCACTACATGGGAGATCCTTGATTCTGAGAAATAAAATGGAAACTTCTCTCACAGAGTTTCTTATCAAAAAAGAATATGTTATGCTTCCTAAGCAGTCAAACACAACCAGTGAAAATTACTCTCTCCCATTTAAATAATGAAAAGTCCTCTTCAAGTCCTGATTTACATCCATCTTGTCAGCTAAGTGAGCAAGTGAGCACAGAACCATTTTCCCAGTCTGCTCTGCTAGAGCTTCTGACCTTGCAGAACATTCTGCCAAGTGTGAATTAATAAGCACTTTGATGCAAAGGGCAAAAGGGGAGGATATTTCTGTGATTCTTCTCCACAAATCTAATCTTGACAAATGGAATTGCATTATGTCTCATTAGATAATAAACTATCTAGATTGAAATTGCATGTAGGGCTAGAAATGAACTCAAATTATGCCTAACACTCCTGGAAACAACTTTTCATCTTCATTTCAAAAATAAAGGAGATTAAAAAAAACATAAAACAAATTCCTAAGGAAAAGTCAACAGAACTGAAAACAAAACACTAAGAAGTTTTCATTTTAGCCACTAATACCATGGCCTTCCATTGCTGAAATCTAAGAAAATATGGCAAACACCTTGATTGTGGGGGGCCATGGCTGGTTATTTCTAGTCCTCTGAGCCAAAACCAGGCCATTGTATAATGTTAGCATTATACAATAGTTTCTCATTTATTCATCCATTTCTTTTTTTTTTTTTTTAATGTTTTATTTATTTCTAGGAGAGAGAGAGAGACAGCGTGAGCAGGGGAGGGCCAGAGAGAGAGGGAGTCACAGACTCCGAAACAGGCTCCAGGCTCTGAGCTGGCAGTCAGCACAGAGCCCGACGCGGGGCTCGAACCCACGAACCGCGAGATCATGACCTGAGCGAAAGTCGGACGCTTAACCGACTAAGCCACCCAGGCGCCCCTATTCATCCATTTCTTGATGAAATTCCCAGTGAGAGAATCTCTTTCTTGAAATGCCCATGTTTGGGGTACAAATCATTTACATTTCAGATATCTGAATATGGGGATAAGTTATATCCAACTACTTATTAATGATACTCCTAAGGTTAGTTCAAAATGGATTCATAACAATGCTTATGAAAGAAAATTCTTTGCAGGACAATCTCATTGTCTGAATTAAGAAATGTACATGCTTTATCACAGTGTGATTTTTTTTTGTGGCCTATGAGCACGTGTATTTAGGTCATTGATGCTGTCTCTGTGGAATTCAAATAGAAAACTCAAAATGCTAATGCACTTTATATTTGAAAGAGTAAAGTTTCTCTGTAAAACAAGAGGTCTCTTGTTTTATAAAGAAATAACTTCCAAGCTAAACTAACATTTTTTATTGTCTTACTAGTGATTATTTTGCTCAAAAGAATTACAGAAGAATAATATTTAGGATTCATAATGAAACACACATTAGAGCATCTATCATTTAAATTTTGTTTCAGTTTCAATTATTTGTTTCAGTTTCGATTATTTTAATTTGCTCAGGATCTCGTGCCAAACTTATTCCAGAAAATGTTAGGGTTTCAGAGATTGCTTTACATGTTCTATGAAATGATATTTAGATTATCAAAATACTGTTTTGCAAATCCTAGTTCCTGAAGAGTTATGAATAACCACTCTTCAGTATTCAGGAGAGAAAATCCATGAAAACAAACCTGACGATATGAATGCAATGTGTTATTTTTTCCAGCCATTCATATTCTAGGTGGCGGATCAAACCAGCAATTAAACTATCTAAGTACCACAGAGACAAAATTATATTAAAATCAAATTATGGCACCTGATCAAATACTTTCTTAAATAAAAACAAAAAGAGAGTCGATAATCCCTCTTTAAAGAGGCCAGATGCTTCAACTCACAGGATAAACAGCATTTAGCAAGTCCCAGCTCAGAGGCAGTGATCTAACTGTTCCAGGGGTCCTGTGGCCCTCACAGTAAACTTCCCTTAGCCTGTCTCATTATTGTTGTCTTTAGTCCTTTAACTGTGTGTATGTGTATACGCACACACGTGTATAATAAGGGTCTGTTTTGAAGTTTATCTCTGCATGAAATCAAAGCCTGCCATTACAGTCGAATACTTGAAACTTCTACAGAATAAGGGCAATGTCTTTCTTATTGACCTCAGATCCCCAGTGATTGACACAAAGCAGGTGCTCAATAATTTTGAATGAATTAGTGAATGAATAAACTAGTGCCAAGATTTTCACTCCCACGCCTTATAAAAACTACTCCTGTCAGGGTCACCAGTTACCTTTCTGTTGCCAAAGTGAGCTGTCCATTCAGTGTCTGCATCTTTTTGACTCATCAGCCCATCTGACAAAGTTGGTCACTGTCTCTTCTCTGAGATCTTCATCCTACAAGACTGATCACTCTTTTTCAATGGTTTTGTTAGTTTCTCTTCTCCTCCCTGATTTTTAATATCAGAGAGCCTGGATTCGAGGGGTGGTGTTCTTTTTCTCTATTCTTCAATGAGCTCACCTGCTGTCATCACTAACTTTCAGATTTATATCTACAACCAATTCCAGACTATATAGTTGTTTATTGATATCCCCACTTGTTTAGCTAGTAGGCATCTCAAATTTCCTGTATCCAAAATTGAACTCCTCCTCTCTTCCCTATTCATCTGCTTATTTATACCCCAAATATGCCCCATTTGTGCCCATCTTCCTATCAGTTCAGGGCTTTTCTGTTCTCTAGGTGCTCAGCTACCCACTACCCCTACCACTGTGAGACTGGAAGTACCATCAGAAGCAGAAAAACTGGCTTGTTTCTTCCCCCTACACTCCTCCTCCCACCATGCTTTCCATTGGCAGATTTTATGGAAACCAGCTGGCAAGAGACTCTAGGAATAGTGGCCTGCAAGCTTCCAGACTCATGGTACACAGAGGAGAATTTAGAAGCCTGAGAGCGGAGCTGAGCATCTGTGGGCACTATCTGCCACAGACTACCAATTTGTCTCCCTGCTTCCCCCCTTATGCTCATGATTATTCTCAACATTGCACCCAGAGGCACTTTTTAAAAAATTAAAATTAGATAATGTCACTCCTCTGTTAGAATAGAGTAAAATAAAACAAACTTTATTTGCTCTCTATTTCACTGAATAAAAGACAAAATGTTCACAGATGGCTACAAATAGAATGTGATCTGTGGGCTTTCTGACTTAGCTCTGTGGCAGCTACTCTGGCCACACCAGTACGCTCCCTTTAGCCCTTAGCACTGGTTACTCTAAAAGCCTAAAACACTCTTTCCCCAGGTGGTCACCCTCACCACTAAGTCTTTTCTTAGTTATTACTTTTCTAATATTATTTTATTTTAAATTTTAATTTTAATTTTTAAATCAGACCCCAACGTTTCTAGTACCCATGCAATATTGTGATTCATAAAAATATATATATATTTTGCTCACTTAGGTATATTTGATCTTTGTCTGTAGTTCTTCACTCACTGCTCCTGAAACTCTTGGAGTTTCCTGTGAGGTGAGCAAAGAAGGCGTCTTTTGTTATGTTAATAAGGTGACTTTTGGACCCCACCCAAGGGTAGGGGCTGACTGCCAGAAGAACCAACTATGTGATTCAAGGTTTGGGAACTTTCAGTTCCACTACCCTAACCCCCAATCTAGAATTAGAAAGGAGCTAGAGGATGGATTAGTCAATAGTTGATGAGTTAGTCAACTGTGCCTATATAATGAAGCTTCCATAAAAGTGCAGAGGACAGAGTTTGGAGAGCTTCCAGGTTGGTGAAAACTTGCAGATCCAGAAAGAGTGGTGTGCCTGGAGAGGTCAGGAAAGTTCTATGCCCTTTCCACATACTTCACCCTCTATATCTCTTCATCAGACTATTGATTCATATCCTTTATCATATCCTTTAATGAACTGGTAAACAGAGGTGTTTCCCTGAGTTGTGTGAGCAACTTTAGCAAATTAAAGGAACCTAAGGAGGAGGTCAATGGAACCTCCAGTCTATAGGGGGTTGGTAAGACTCACAGGTAACAGCCTGGGGCTTGTAATTGGTCTCTGAAGTGGGGGAGTGGGATGCGAGAGTGAGGCAGTCTTACAATCCTGAACCCTTAGCCTGTGGAATCTGGTGCTATCTCATGGTAGATAGTATTAGAATTGAGTTGACACCAGCAAAGTGTCCAAAAACTGTTTGGTGTTTTCTTGAGGGGAATCTCCCCCTACACTGGATAGAAGTCCTGAAACCCTAAAAGAACCCCCTTCTCTGATTTCTTTGTTGCTGGTAGTGTTTTTAACACAGGACTTATCACCTACTAACTGACAGAATAATTTACATGTTTAGTTTTTCGTGGTTTTTAAATTTTTTTAAACATTTTTATTTATTATTGAGAGACAGAGACAGGCAAAGCATGAGAGGGGCAGAGAGAGGAGGAGACACAAAATCTGAAGGAGGCTTCAGGCTCTGAGCTGTCAGCACAGAGCCCAACATGGAACTCGAACTCACAAACCATGAGATCATGATCTGAGCTGAAGTTGGATGACCAACCAATTGAGCCACCCAGGCACCCCATCATGTTTTTTAAAAACTCATCTCTCCCAGCATAAAAAGATAAACCCCACAAAAGTATGAGCCTTTGTCCAATGACATTTTGTAGGCCTAGGCCAGTGTTTTCACTAATGAAACCAGTTTCCCACATGCTTACCCCAAGGAACATCAAATCAAGGCCATTAACTAGGCAATTGGTTTGTGCCAAGAATAGAACAACTGCAGGAAGCTCTTTCACACCTTTTCTCATTTATTTTTAACAGTTAAACTTTACTTTCATGCCTTCTCTAATAAATAACTCTGTAGGAGGAAGAATAGAAAATGGATATTACAGTGAAATGGTAGGGTAGCTGCAAAGAGACAGAATCAGGTATTTCAATAGAATCTCTGTCATCCACAGTAACAAAAACCCAGTCAAACCATCTGAGGTCGAAGGTTGATTTACTGGCTGTAAGTGGAAAATCCAGGAACTGACATGGAAATGACATGACTGGATCCAAATACTCTAGCCAGACCACCAAGAGACCATCAGTCTCTCTTTTTCCACATGACTTTCTTCTGTGTTGACCTTATTTTCGGGCAGGGACTCCCCAGCTGCTGCCAAGCCTGGCCACCAGCTGCAATAGCTTCCTTCCTGCTCATGAGGACTTCGGTGGAGAAAGCGGTTCTTTCCCAATGCTTCCCACAACGTTCCCTGACTGACTCTCACTGGCCTGAATGAATCCCTGTCCTTCTTGAACCTATCGCTCAGCCTTCAGTTGCCCTGGTTTAAGTCATATCCTGTTTCTCAGGCCAGGGGCTGGGGTGAACCCACTCAAACCAGATGAGAATGACAGATAAATGGTGTCACAATGACAAGTCAAGAACTTTTACCAAAATAAGGAAGAAGGGGCACTGGGCTGGCATTACAACTGATGCCTACTGTGTTATGAAATGCCCAGAGTTCTGAGAAAAAGTCAACAGTGTGTCGAGAGTAACATGATAGGAAACGAGGATGGGAAATTAGGTTGAAGTCTGATTTGTAAAGAGCATTTTTTTCCTTTCTTTTTTTTTTTTAATTGGAAAAGCATATGATCTCAGGAGATCTGAATTCTAGTCTCAAGTCTTTGTGGAACTATCTATGTGATCTTCCAAGTAACTTAATATCTATATAAATGTGTACTCAACCACAAAATGATAATTAATCTAAAACAATCTCTGAGTCCCCCACTAGCTCTGTCAACTGATGATTCCAATGGCACAACAAGGTGTTGCAGCCAGCCAGTGTACCTACCATAGACATACTTGCTATCACATAAGGGAAGAAGAGGGAAGTACCTGTTCACTTTCCCTTGCCACCAGCCAGAGACACTGTCTCATACCCACACCTAGTTCAGTAGGGTGTTCCAACAGACGTGAAAATTTATTCCAGGCAGAGACAACTGGGTTCTTGCTAGTGCTTCCCAGACCTGGCCATGCTTCAGCACTACCTAGAGAACTCAAAAACATATAGACCCAGGCCCACTCCTATGGCACTGACTTGAGCTCGTGAATTTGTATTTTTAGAATTCCCCTTGTTTTTACTTCCTTCTACTCTTCAGTCTTGGATATGGCCGTTTTCTTTTGGTCACGATTATTAAATTCTAATCATAAATCTTATATATCTACATGCCAAGAGAGATCTTGATTTGGGAATATGCATCTGCACAACATAGTCAGTATTGGTTGACACTAAAATTCAGGAGGAAAAAGGAAACACCACATTCGTTAACACACTTGAGTGTTTTATGCAGAAGAGATGCATTTCATTTGACAAGAGTTATGGTTTCATAATATATACAAGATGCATTCTCTTTATTCTTCCAGCTTCAGAGAACTAGTCATAACTTTTCAATTTTCACATAACATCCAAGTCACAATAAGAATGAAGGCATCCTTCACATATCTTCAGTCATTGATTGTTTTCAATAAATCTCCAGAAGTGATGGCAATATCAGTCATATCCAGCACATCTGCCCCCTTTTGTGATGAATGCTTGAATAGATCATTGCATTACATCTTATCAGAGTCTTAAGTTTATGAATCAATAACCTGATTTAGCCGTAATTTTTCTCAGAGCATTTTTCTTAGATTAGTTTAGCCAATATTCTGATTTTTTTCAAGTCCACCATTAAGATGTGATAAAATTAGGCACAAAAGACTCCTGAATTCTGGGGAAATAATATGTCAGTGCAGATATGTTTACCTTAAATAGTGTTGTCATTCTGACTTCCTTGTCTGTGTGAACATATGCTCTGGGTTTGTCAAGAAATAGTTAACTTCAGCATGATGCACATTCCTGGGACTAAAGGAAGGGAGTGCTGAGAAAGCTGAAGCAAGATGTAAATACAGTATTTCCTTCCCACAAACCTAAGAAAATAAACAAGCAGCAGACGTGCGTGGGCGTGCAAGCGCACACACCCACACCTCCCCTCACCTCCCCCTCCCCTCCCCCCACACACTACATTTAGGATCAGTATGTAAAGTGTCCTGCGAAGAGTTTAAGCCAACAATTGTTTCAGGTTCCATGGGAATAGTCGCCAAACATCAAACAAGTTCTGACGTTGCTAAAAGAGCTTGAAAACAATCAACTCCTCCTTTGCCCTAGAGAATAAAGGTGATATCTCATTCTTTAAAGGTACTCTCCTTGCCAGGGCTATTTTGGAACAGAAAGAATTAATATTTGAGTCACTAAATTGTTCAATCATTAATTTATCAAATATTTATTTAACCTCTTCTATGTCTAGACAGAGCCCTTGGTACGAGAGAAATTGTTAGTATCTAAACCATGACTGATACTACACTAGTTTTTTGAGCAAATTTCCTGAGACCATGGAGTTGTCACAGCCCTCCATTTCAGAGGAGGGCTCAGAAGTATCTCAGTGTCCCTACAGCCCAAATGAATCACCTATCAGGACCCACAGTAGATATGCACCTATTTCCCATGTTCATAGAGCACATTCTCTGTGCCCAGCACAGACCTAATCCTAATTCTGAGAATAGAGAGACAAATCAGACTCAGATCCTACCTCCTGGAGCTCCCGTACCAGTGAGGGAACTGGACATGTAAGAAAGCCTTGTGACAGAAGCCTTGATCCTCGCAAGTGCAGAGCGCTAGAGCACAGAGAGGGCACCCAGTTCCATCTCTCGTGACAGATGAGGAATTGGAAGAGACATAAAAAGTAGGGAAGAAAGACCAGGTGTGCATGGCAGAGAGGAGCATTGGTGCAAATGTAAAAGCAAGCATGGCAAGTTTGGGGGGAGTAGCTCCGAATGGCCTGAGAAAAAGCAAATATGAAGAGGAATAAAGAGAGAAGAATGTGAAGAGAGGAGAAAAGCGTGGTAAGAAATAAAGCAGGGCCAGATGAGGAGAGGTTTACTTGGTTTGCAAAGACATTTCTGCATGATACTTGAAGGCTAGAGTGGCAGTCAGCCCATTTCAGAACCATCCCTCCACTGTTATTGTGGGAATGAATGCACGTGAGGAAATCTGAAGTTAGGGAAAAGGTTAGAAGACTATCTGTATCATATAGAGAGACATGATAAGGGTCCACAAAGGGTGTGTATGTGGGGGGGGGGGGCAGTAGGAAAAAGGAAGGGATGATTCTGAGATTTAAAATGATCACTTTAAGGTGGAGGATGCAAAGGAGGAATCAGGAATGACTGGCAACTTCCCAGTTGGAGAAACAACAAGAATGATGGCACCTTCACTAAATGTAACAGGAAGATGTAGAGATGTGGGGGAAGATAGGGAGGAGGGTAAGAGGCTGAGCTCATTTTTTTCATGTTAAGTTGGAGGTGCCTGTGGATCCTCCAACAGAAGTTTCCCCTGGGTGAGGGGATGTGAGTCTGGACTGAAAAGAGAGCTGAGGGCTGGAGATGGAGATTCAGGAAACCTCTGCATAGAGGTGGCAGGTGAAGATGTGAGGGAGAATGAGGTCAATCTGGAAAGTTGCCCAGTGAGCACAAGTTAGTCTGAGAACAGAACTCTGAGGGAGGCCAACATTCAGGAGAAGAGTAGAGGAAAACCATCCATGGAGGAGAATAAATTGGATTAGTTTGGGGGAGAAGCAAGGACTGAACAGTGATCCTTAAAAATAGCAACAAGGAGTTCATTAGTGACTTAAGAGAATTTCAGTGCTGCATATGGGCAGCAGCTAAATTAGAGTCTAGGGCCACCCGGGTGGCTCAGTCAGTTAAATATCTGGCTTTGGCTCAGGTCATGATCTCGAGATTCATGGGTTCAAGTCCCATGTCAGACTCTGTGCTGACAGTTCAGAGCCTGGAGCCTGTTTCAGATTCTGTCTCCCTCTCTCTCTCAAAAATAAATAAACATTAAACAAATAAATAAATAAGATTAGAGTCTAGAACAGTGAATCAAAGGCCAGGGCAGAGAATGTGAACAATAAAGCTAGACAAAGGAGAAAGAATGGATGCCACCAGAAGAAAAATGAAGCTACGCCAAGGTGATTTCATTTTACTGTTTTATGATAGAAGACGTTTGTCTTCCAAGAGGAAAGAGGCACTAAGATAAAGATTGGACAGTATAAGCTAGAGGAAATCATAAATGGGTGAGGTCTCTGAGAAAACTGTATAGAATAGGTGAAGAAGATGTAGGGAATGGATTTGGAGTTAAATAGAGAGGACACCACTTCTCCTGAGAGGGGAGGGGGAAGCATTTAGTGTCTGCAAAGGCAAATGTAATTGGGGTGAGGGACCATAAGTTCATCCTGCATCACCACTTTTCATCACCAGAGTGGTCTGACTCATTTTAGGAGGGGGAGCATCTTGAAGGCTGTATTGTTGCAATCTCTTCCTTGGGTAACACAAGGAATGTGACAATCTTGTCACCAGAGGCTGATAATTAAAATGCACAAACTTGTGGGGGGCAAGCTGCTAAAAGATCTCTCTTGTTCTAAATAACTTCAGTGTTGAGCTTCACTGTGTGGGGATGAGATTTCACTGGGAAATATCCAATGACTTAGCTGGAAGGTAGCAAATCTGGCAGTCAGAGGGCAGCGTGGAGTAGACAAAAGAAGTTGCGTCCCAGAAACATTGGGCCCTGAAGAATGTCAGGGTTCTGAGCAATTTCCAGAAAAGATGAATCCTGATTTAGCTAATCAGGTGAAGAAGAAGGCTCACGTAGAAACACGTTCATCCACATCATCTTACTTACAATCCAGCATTGAGTATTACACACTGACAGTATTTTAGAATTTCTCTTGCTGGAGGTTAAATACCTGTCATCAAAATTAAATTTAGGGCCATTCAAAATCGAAGGCAATTTTCAGGTTTTGCGTGTCAATATTAATTGAAAAGCTAACCTGTAGGTATGATTTCCTGCATTCATTTTGGCAGAAATCCTATTTACCTGAAGTATCGTTAAGCAATGTTATAACAATATCAAAACTTGTCAGCCATACATCGAAGGCCATCCTAAGCCTCTCAGTGTTATTTCCCTTTTACGCAACCTTATCTACACAAGCTCTTGTCTAGTCAAATTGCTCTATTCAAATATACTTTTATTTCCTTCTATAATTTTATTTCCTACCTTACTGTCTGCCTAAAATCCCTTCCCCACATCTATTTTTCTGGATTGTGTTCAACCTCAAGAAACAGATGGCACTTCTTCTCCACTGTGAAGTCATTGGTAATTCTTCCTCATAATGACGTCTTACTTGACCCTCTATAGCAGGCATTGCTCATGTCACTCTTCTGTTACTGGCAAACATCACCTTTATTCTATTTTTATTTGTATTTGTATTTAGCCTCCAAATCAAATTGTGAACTCAATATAGCTAAAATCCTTTCCTCCACTTTTGTGTACCTCTTCTCTCTCCATCACTACTCTGTAACATGATCTCCAAAGCCTTCCTCTCTGACAACAATCCACTCTGTACCCCTAGTTCTCTTCCCCTTCTTCCCACCATAAATGTTCTCCTGCTTCATCCTTGTCTCATCCCTCCTTCTATTTTCTCTCAACCTATCAGTCATTTCTTTTTGTTTCCTTTTCTAGCCAGTCTAGATCATATGGTCCACCTCTTAGACCCTAGTGCTGTCAACATCATCAGCTTGTTTCTAGTTCAAAATCACCCACCCAGTCAGTAATGTCCAGCCTCAATTTATCCAACCATCCAGCCTCCACTACTATGTCCAGATGGCTGATGTCCCCTGAACACCAGAACCATGGTCCCCTGTCACAACAATGCACTGCCATTTTTCCGTTAAACCCCAGTCACCTACTTCTCTCACTTTGCCCTACAATCTTTCCAAAATGTTACTACTCTATTCTAGGAACTATCTCCATCAATACTCTTCTCACTCACAACAGAGATTTACCTTCTAATTCACAGAAAATGGAAGCTATTTTGCCTCATCTCCCATTATATCAGGTCTCTCTTCTCCCAATAAATTTATTCATTCTTATGTTATTGCTTTTCTTTAATCCCAATGAATGAATTTCTTTTTCCAGCGAATGTTAGTCATGTTATATACATCATGTTATATATTACCCTCCTCTGCTTCCTCAAGAACCTTATTCTCTTTCCCTCTCCTTCCTATACCTTCAGCTTCTCACTCTCTATCACTCTTTTCTCTCAGCTTATGAACATGCTCTAAGATATCCATAATTTTTTTTTTAAGGAGAGGGCATGAAGCTCTGCTGATTCTATGTCTCATTCATCTATGGTCACATAATTGTATCCACTTATAGCCATGCTACATGAAAGAAAGAGGGGTCTATACACACTCTCTTCAATTTCCTTATTCCCATGCTTATTGTCTTTCACTGCAAACCCACTTCAGAACCCTTGGCTTCATTGGGGTGGCTCATCCTAATGACACAAATGACATCTAGAAGAATATTTAGTCCTTGTCTTTGCTGATTTCAGTATCTAACACAGTTGGCTATCTCTATATCTCTCCTAGTTTCTAGAAACCCACTCCTGGTTTTTTGTCAATCTCTCCAGCCATCTTGTTTTTTGGTCCCATTTTGTTCCCTCTTCTTAGATATTTCTCAGTATCATGTCCTCAGTTCTCTTCCCTTTATATTATATAGTTTCCAACCTTAATTGCACATTGGAATTACCTCTAAGACTTATTTGTAATTATTGATGCTTAGTTCCCATCCCCAGAGATTTTGATTTATTTGATCTGGGGTGGGTTTGTACATCAATATTAAAATAAAATAAAGTAAAATAAAATAAAACAAAATAAATCTCACTGTTGATTCTGATGCACAATTAGGTCTAATAACCACTGATCCTATAGAGTTGCTTTTGTAATTCTATCCACTTCCATAACTACTTACTATCTATTATCAACTTTAGGTTAGCAAGCATAACAGGGGAAGTAAATCCTGGATAATCATGTCATGGAGAGAGCATAAATAGAAAAAATATACTGCAAAATACTTAGAAAACCATCTTATTTATAAAGACTTATTTTACATATTCTGGGATATATTTACCATTCTGGAGACATCATTCAGAAGTCCAGTGGTTTGAAATTACATTATTTAAAGAAAATTGGTGAAAGCCATCTTTTGCATATTGCTGTCTGTCAGAGCTCAGATCTTCCTTTGTTCAGATATGAAAAAAAAAAAAGGACTACACACAATCTATTTCACTCTGAGATACTTCTCCTCTTCACCTTTTAAATGGTCCAGCTGACTGCTGGCATCGCAAAGCCCATCTCCATGGGTAAATTCATTTTTGCTGGTTGACCCTCCCTTTCACTGTCACTTCAATTTTCCTTCTCTCCAAATTGTAATGTTTTCTCTCAGAGCCCATACCTGAGTTCACATACAGTATAGTCAAAATAGTCATTTAAAAAAAGAAAACAGGTGTGCTTGGGTGCATTGTGAGTCAGAATGTTGGTTTCAGATCAGGTTATGATCTGTATGATCTGGAGGTTAATGGGATCAAATCTTGCATCAGGCTCTGCATTGGCAGCTCAGAGCCTGCCTGGGATTCTCTCTCCCTCTCTCTCTCTGCCCTTCCCCCATTCTTTGTCTCTCTTTCACACACACTCTCTCTCTCTCTCTCTCAATGAATAAATAAACTTAAAAATTTTTAATTAAAAAAACACAAGTTTCTGGCTTCAGAAAACATGATTTGCAATTTTCATTCACATCCACAGAATGACAGTTCTCCCAGGCCAGCCTCGTACCCTTATGTCTGTTTAATAAGAAAGAGGGGTTCCCAAACTGTAATAGCCACTATGTAAGCTATCGTAGCATCCAGATGACAAGTATCTTCTAAATATTGTTTCATGGACATTTTATTTTTTCAATTAAGAAACTGTTTAATATTTTTTAAACCATATTTAATCCACAACCTGAAAAAGCTATATGCTAATCACTATATATGTTAACGGCTCCCAAATCTATAGCTCTCCAGTTCTATCTCAAATTATTCATAATAGTTTCAGACTGTCTTGCCAAAGGTCTGTTGAAGAATCCACCTGAATATTTACTCCAGAGACATCTCACACCTAAAATGTCCAAAATGAATCGGTTGTCTCCATCATCCTTTCTCAGGAGCCTGTTCCTTCTCCAGATGACCTCTTTTGGTGATTGGCACAACTAGCCCTTTGCTGGGCTCCTGCTTGGGGCCCTACACCAGTCTCTGCTCCTTTGCTATTATCTTCCCTCTCTGACACTCTAATATCCTTATCTCATATGAAAGAAGGTGAGAGATTTGGAGAAAAGACAGAAATAATTTTTCATTATTTTTTAATTGCCACTGTTGTTACTAATTATTATTAGTTTTAAACAGGCACATTCATTGTGGTCTCTTCAGCATTCTAATATCCTCCTACTAAAACTAATACAAAATCAAAACATATCATAGCCTACTTAACCCCCAGGAGCTGATCCTTTTCTGTTTCTAAGATTCTCTTTTCCCTTTCTGGCTCTGACTCACTTATAGCTACAGAGGCCTTCTTGCCATTTCTTGAACATGCCAAGCTTGTTCCTGATTTGGAGTCTTTGCCATTGATATTCCTTCTGTACATAATACTCTACCCCAGTCGTCATAAGGTTGGTGCCTTCTTGCCCTTCAGGTCTTAACTCAAAGACCTTACCGTAATGAGTATCTCTTTGTCCATAAACCTAAATAAAGCCAAGGTCCCATAACTA
Source organism: Hyaena hyaena (assembly GCF_003009895.1). Lineage (NCBI taxonomy): Eukaryota > Metazoa > Chordata > Mammalia > Carnivora > Hyaenidae > Hyaena > Hyaena hyaena. The sequence goes on along the minus strand of NW_024080986.1, from coordinate 1,595,241 downwards.
TCACAACATCCTATTTTACTTTCTTTATAACATATATTACCCTCTGAAATTATTGTGTCAGTTAACTTTTTTAGTTTTTGTCTGTCTCCCCTCATTAAAATGTAAATACCCTCTGAAGAGCAGCCATGTTTTCTTTTTCACATCTCTACCTCCAGGAGCTAGAACAGTATGAGAGCAGAGCAATGTTCAATCATTTTTAAACTAATAATAATAAATACTAAGCTATCCATTAAACATGAGGAGGTATATCCAAAACATTTGTTGGAGGTCGGGGGAGAGGAAACATCAAGAGAAATACTAATTTGGAAAATATAACAGTCAGTTAGAATCCCCCCATGGATAATTTGGCTTAGAATTAAAATTCACAAAGCACAACCAATTTGTAGAAGTAATGGGAACTAAGACAGAAGACATTTTCAGCAATTGTTTTGAAATCCACCTGACCCAACCCTGAGTCCCTGGATAGAGAACCACTGCCCCAGGAAGTACGTGTTTCTGGTGTTCATTTTGTCATTTAATTGCACCACATCTGGTGTAGTAATTTGACTCTTTAATGTACATTTGTATGCCTTTTCTTGAGAGGCAACATGGTGTGGTGCAAAGTGCACTCACTATGACATCAAAGACCCATATTCTAGGTCATTAACTAGCTCTGCAACCTTGGGGAAGAGCTATACCTCTCTAATTCTGCTGATTAGTCTGTCTCTTCCTGCCCTCCAAATCAACTAGGACACAAAAACCATTCTTTTGAGGTAGGATTTTCAAATGTTACTGCTCTTCCCATTTAGTGCCTTGACCTAGCTGCTCTTAGATTTAGCCCACACTCATTTTTTCCCCACATTCTACAATGCCCCTTATTATTTGCTTTATATATGCATACAGACATATATACATGTATGTATGTATACATATATATGTATTTTTTTCCCCTTTAGGCCATATCTTCCTTAAGGTCTTATTCAGGTTTACATACCATCTTCCAACCCAACTCTTGATCCCCACCTATCCCCAATCCTACCCCTCCACAATTATGCATGCAGTTAAAAAATATAAAATGTTTGGGGCATCTGGTTGGCTCAGTCAGTTAAACATCTGACTCTGGATTTTGGCTCAGGTCATGATCTCATGGTTTGAGAGTTCAAGCCCCACAAGGGGCTTTGCACTAAGGGTACAGGACCTACTTGGGATTCCCTTCCCCTCTGCCTCTGCTCCCCCACTCCCTCTCACTCGCTTGCACACACTGTCTCTCTAAAAATAAATAAATTTAAATATAAAATTAAAAATAAAAAATGTTTTTTAAAATGTTCATCAATAATTTTTGGAAAACAAGGTATCAAATACTTTAAAAAGAAACATATTCTTTGACAGAATTATTCTTTTAGAACCTTAATCTTAATAAGTAATTCCAAATGCACACAAGAATATATGTGCGAAGATGTTCAATCCAGTGTTCTCCTAATTGCAAAACAAAAAAGTGAAACAATGCAAATAGTCATCAAGAGCAGAGAGCTGAGTAGTTCATTAAATATCCAATGATAGAAGATTTATATATATGAATATATCATATGGTATATGATAGAAGGATATTCAACATTCTTGTAAAATGGTGTTTTTATGGACAGGAAAGTAAAACATACCTTTAAGTGAAGAAATCAAGAAAACATATCTTTAAGTGAAGAAATCAAGTTTTAAAAAGCTCTATGCCTTATCATTCTGGCTGTACACTATTATAAACACACACACACACACAAGACTGAAAATACAGTAAATGTTAACCATGAATATTCTTGGAGTGAGATCATGCATGGTTATTTTTCTTCTCAATTCTTTCTATAATGTTTCTAAAATGTACCTTCATTACTGCTTAATAATCAGGAGAAAAAGTCTTAAAACTTTGCTCATTAGTGAGCTGATGAATTTTTTAAAACTTATTACTGAACTAATTTAACTATTCAATCCCACTAATAATACTATTTTCCCTCCCAGATCCTCATGTGTGAAGCTTAATGAAAACACACTACTACTTTGCCCTCCAAGTATTAGTATTAGCTTCTTCCTATTAGGCTAGTGAAGTTTTAAAAAAAAAATGACAATGGCTTCTATTTCTTCCAGATTAGGGAATTCCAGTACACATAGTAAGACATGGCCAACAAATAGTTGTTAAGAAATTATGATTTAGAAGGATTAATGTTTGAACTCTGAAATTCACAGTAATGGAAATCAGTGCTCATTCATAGACATTAGAGAAGAAGAAAGAAAAGAGCTATTTGTTCAGAGCACATTGCATGTCAGATAATTCACATTCGTTTACTAGGAACTATTGTATGAGACAGGGATTATTAACCTTGCTTTCCAATTTGAGGGTGTTGGGATTTGGAAAAGTCACTTCACTAAAATCACTGAAGTAAATTATATTCCAAGTACTCTCCAAATGTTCTACTTCCAGTGGGCCCTTTGCTACATGAAGTTCTACAATCCAGCTTGGCCTTGGGTCTTGTTTAGGCCAATGAGCAGAAATATCACATTGTTCACCATGAGCCTTTGCTTCTCCCTCTCCCATGAGGCCAACAATGTCCTCAATAACAAGATTCAGGCTGTGTCTTTATTTTAGTTTCTGGAATAAAGAAACCATGGAGCAAAGACATAGCCAACTCAATAAAACATGTAATGTGAGTGAGCAATAAATCTTTATTGTAAACTACCAAGACCTGGCAGCTGTATAGCCTCGCCTCACCTCTGTTAAGCAACTGGTGAAGACAAAATTCAAACCCAAGTTTGTTTGGCTCCAATGTCCATGTTCTTTCCACTACATTGCTCTATGTTTTAAATTTTTTGATAAAATTTATTTTTATGCTGAGAATGAATGTATAATAAAACAATAGCTTCTGTGGATCAAGAACATTTTCTAAATGTTAAAACTGCAATAACTAGTATTGTGTTTCCCTGTGATCTCTATATCTCCTCTTACACTACCAGCAATTTTGAAGATTTAATCTAATACCCGGGAAATTGTCACTCATGCCTCCTGACTGACATCTCATGAAGATTTCATGTGTTGGGTTAGCGTTATCACCGAGTGAATCCCTTGACTTTTTGCTTTGGGAAGATTAATTGAGTTCATGGCTGTGTGTCACCTCTTATTTGTGAACTATTTCTGTGGATGAGGGAAAAGGCTCTTTTAAGGTTTTGGTTTTTGTCTTGACAAGGTACTATTAAGCTACTCCATGGGTCGGAACCTCTCAGTCCTAGCATTTGAGATGGCTCAGACCTATCAGGGAGGCTTTCCTAAAGAAATGGGGAACCTTTCCTACTGGGCATAGCCATTTGCTGCCATGGCGACTCAACCTCCTGTCAGCTACTACTGGACTTTCTATAGGAGTTTAAGAAAATTCCTGGCTAGCTCACCTGTCCTGTTTTGAACGTCTGGAAACTGAAAGTTAGTTCCTAATTGCTCACAGTTATAGCAGTAAGACTGATGATCAAACCTAGTCAAACTCATTAAGTTTTGATCTCGGGGCTCTAGAGCACACACATGAATATAAATACACATATACTATCTCCTTTTTAAGGCATAGAGCCCCTGAATTAGCCCTTGGTTGCTCACCAGTCCTGAGTATGCCTGAAGTCTCAGTAATTTTTATACTCAGTGTCTCTGACTCATCTCCCAGTTTTTCATGTAAAATTTCAGCCTTCTTTAACATGACATTCCTGTTCCCAAGATGTATTTGGGAAGTCTCCCCAGCAAGGATCCCTTGTGCATCCTGAAACAGGTCTAATCTACTGGACATAGTATAACTTTTCCCAGGCTTCTAATGGAAAATCAGCATACTCAAGAGCATTCCATCTCCACCATTATTTCCACTACTTCTAGATGACACTGTCTTGTCAAAGGTGTTGTCTCCATACATATCCTTATATATTGAAATTATATGGCCCTCAACACACTGCAATACAGCTGCATTCACACCCTCTCTAAGCTAGGGACCTGAAACACTGCGCCACTATCAGTGTTATAAATAATATCTTTATTTCTACCCACCCACTTCTCTTAGGAACGATGAACAAGCTATCTCCCCCCAAAAAAACATAATGTAGGTTAAACTAATGTCTCATCGGGGCGCCTGGGTGGCTTAGTCGGTTAAGCATCCGACTTTCGCTTAGGTCATGATCTCACGGTTTGTGGTTTCGAGCCCCGCGTCAGGCTCTGTGCTGACTGCTAGCTCAGAGCCTGGAGCCTGTTTCAGATTCTGTGTCTCCCTCTCTCTCTGACCCTCCCCTGCTCAAGCTGTCTCTCTCTCTCTCCTAGAAATAAATAAATAAATAAATAAATAAATAAATAAATAAATAAAAAAGAAAAAAACCCTAATGTCTCATCACCACTAAACCACACCTTCAGGTTGTCCTCACCGAGGACCAACACAAATTTCCCTTATAATTCTTATTTCTCTACAGCACCTTATGAATTGTCCTTAATTTATGCTTATAGTGTTCTGTTGAAGTATATTTTACGTGCAGTATAAACAAAACTTAAGGTGTAGAGCTTGATGAAATTTCGTATACTTCGGTGTGGCCTATCCAAAATAGAAAATATTTCCACAACTCTAGAAAGTTTCTTCAATCTTTTCACAATCAATAACCCCATGTTCCCCCTACCTCTACAGGTAACCACTATTTGAAATTCTATAACCATAGATGAGTTTGACCTCTTCTTGAATTTTATGTAGCTAGAATCATACATTTACTTTTTGTACCAGGATTCCTCTGCTCAAAAAAAAAATTGAATGCCTTAGTAGTTTATTCTCTTTTATCGATGAGTAATAGTTATATATATGTGCCATGGTTGGTTTGTCCATTCTTCTCTGTCAATGGATTGTTGGGTTGTTTTCATTAGAGCCCTGTTATGAACAATGCCACCATGAATATTCTTGTCTTTCTTGGATGTATATCTAAAAACAAAATGAATTAGCTGTAGGGTAAACATCTTTTTATTAGAACCATTTAAACAGGTCTACAAAGTAAAATACCATTTTATAATTCTCACCTACAAAAGACAAGAGTTGTAGTTGCTCCACATACAGAAAGGTATGTGGTGGTATTTCCTTGTCTTTCCAGTGAGTTCCTGAAAATCCAAGAGCCAATCGAATCCAGTCCTATGGCAAGGATAACACAATTTCTGTGTTTTGGTTAAACAATAATTTTTTTAATTGAGGTATAACTGACATAACATTATGTCAGTATGACTATGATTCTTCTATGCTTATAGGCTCCTAAACACTAGAAGCTCCACATAGATTTTCCTTTTCAAATATCAGAAAAAGAAATTACAGTAAAAGCCTGGAATGTTTGTCCTAATGGAATTTCTCTATGTGGGCTGCTACTGTTGTGCAAGCCTGAAGGAAAAGCTTTTCATTTTGTCTTGACGTTTTTATTACTTGATTGCTCATTTTCAGAATCCCTCACGCTTGAAGGGTATGTTGTGATTTCACACATTCAGTGACTCTCTCATTGCGGCCTTTGTAAGTTAGGGAGATAAAAGTGTTATCATCCTGCCTGGGACTTCATGGTACACAATGGGTGCTGAGTAAAAATTGTGGTCGTGATAATGAGGCTTCCCAGAGGAGGAGCTTGAACAGTGCAGCTCCCTGCTGGACCTGAACTGACACTATGTTCCAGGGAAGCACCAGAATTAGAGTCAAAGAAATTTCACACCAGAAGATATAGTCACTTGAGCCCCCTCTGCCCCTCAACACACCTCAAACATGCAACAGGGTTGATTACACAGCCACCATGCTCTTTACCTCAACTGGATATTTCATAATCAACTCAATCCAGGCCCAAATCACCAGATGGAAGGTGGTGAGACTTAAGGAGATAATAATTTGTTGAGAATTTCTTTCCTCATTGATTAAATAGACACCACCCCTTCATTAGAATCATCCTATACCAGCAAAATACATTTTACGTTTCCTTTTTTTCTGCCATATATATATATATATATATATTTACATATTTGCATATTTATTTACATACATTGCCATATTTACATATATATGCATATACATATATAATGCAACTTATATATATGTATACATATATATAAGTTGCATTCAAAGCTAATAAATGCATGATTTAACCATCATATTCCTCGGATTCATTTTCTATTTTCTCTGGGTTCTGTACCTTGCAGTCAACAGGCATCTGCTTTGGCAGCTTGCTGGTGGCCCAAGATGCAGCTGTGACTACTACTACTGATGATTTTTATTCTTCCCTAAGTCACTTGCTTTCCAGTTATCTCAAACTAATTATGGGAATTTCTTAAATCCACTTGAGGAAATGGCCCAAATGATTCCTTAAGAGAATATTCAAGGCACATATGGCTCTTGGTCCACCCACTCCAAGTTGCTTGACCTTTCACAATGTCAGTTTTCTCCTCTGAAAAACAGAATTCATAATATTTCCTCTGGGTATAGCTGTGAAAAGTGAATAGACTAGTGAAGGTAAAAGTCTTTTATTAATTTTAAGGATGGCCAAATATGTTTTGTTGTTCACAAACAGAAAAATCAAAATGAGTGCATAGAGCAGGGTATCACTAAATATCTGCATCTGAATGAATGAAGAAGATGTGTGATATTTTTCTCAGTGTGCTCTATATTTCATGTCAAGGGGGAAAATAAGATAAACCGTGTCCAAAAGAGAGTGAGTTGATAAAATGTATGTCAAGACAATATCTGATGGAAGGTGCTACTATAGCTAAGGATAAAAGAAAGGGGAACTAGAAAACCTGAGAAAATAAAGAAGTTGGTACAGAGATGATAATGAATGAAATATAATTATGCTCATAAAATCTAGTAATAAAGCTGTTAGAGTATATGATATCTAACTTCTCCAAGACCCATATTAAGAGTGACATTTAGGAGTTGTATAAGTCAAAGAACTATGTCAATTCTCTTTACCGGAGTACCTGACGTTTGCAGAACTTGACCCTACTTACCACTCACACCCTGGGGTTGTGGGATCACTTGAACCTTTGGCTCCAGATCCATTCTAGTGATTATGCTTGAAATGCTCTGTGTGCTATAATTGTTTATTGCCTACATCCAGGGGAGGCTCATCTGTGCTCTGGATTGTATCTGTTCAGTTCACCTTACTAACATTCCAGGGGCATCTTATTTTCTTTATTCTCCAATAGCTCAGTAAAATCAACTTGGATAAAAAGGACCTGAGTCCCCATCTTCAGAACTTATTACTGCTGATCAGAGCTTCATTAGTTGAAATGAATTTGGAGATGACTCCGATTAAATTTCTCTGGCTTTGTCTATGATAAGACTTTGTCTATAGACATTGTTACACTCCCACCTGACAAAGCCTGATTCGCAAAAATGGCAAAGTTTTAAATGGATCCATTTAAAAATGCTGTCTAGATATATGAAAATATTAGCTATAGGATTTCTTTAAATAGCTCTTTTACTGCATTTGAATAAGATTTTATTTACCAATTTTCAGTAATACATCTATAACTGGTAACTATATATATAACTGGTATAACTGCATGAGAATAGCACAGGAAGAATATCCTTAAAAGTCTAAAACTTACTTGGAAAGCATAAGAGAAAATGCCAGATATTAGTCTTGCTCATAGAGAAGAAAATGGTCTCATTTTTTCCCAAGTCTTGTTAAAGTTTTATCCAAACATGTGACACCCACTACCCAGTGTCTTTTGCATTCTAGTTGCTGGAACTTGACACCTAGATGTATCCAGAATCATTTTTTGCTTTTGCTTTTTTCTTTTTTAAGATAAACTCTCTTTCTTACATGTAAAAGGAAGAAAGCAATGCCGAGAGGGAATCTTAAGGTCAAATATTTATTTTGAAGATAGGGTGAAAGTAGAATAGAAGCAGCCTTCAATAATCCATGTTAATAAGAGACAAGATTAGTTTACTTAATCCAGACACTTTTATTTTAGATACCACATTCTACTTTTTAATTAATTCTGTCATGATAAATATTGGTTTTCATTCCTTGTTAATACCTTCACCAATTCTTCCTAAATTACTATCCAATTTTTGTTTCCTAAGACTTCAGCGGTATTCTATAGACATGAAGGAGTTAGATCACACCTCTTTAACTAATCCATCTATTTACCCAACTCACCCCCAAGCAATGAGCTAACCAGAAAGACAACGTATTTCAGTAGTGAGTAACTTTGATTTGCAGAACTGGATCAACCAGATTCTGCTCTGCCAGGGTCCAGGTTTCTGAATTTCTGTCCTCAGCAAAGCTCCGTAGGTTACGGCAATATATTGGAGACACTGGAATCTTGGGTTCATTTCTGGCTTCTTCCGCTGTACCTGCTCTCTTCCAATAGTCTTCAAACATGTACAAGACTCTCCCATAATCATTTAAAAAAAAAAAAAAAAAAAACCTTCTTTTTTGATCCCATTCTATTTCTTGGACTACCAGTTAAATTTTTTTATCCCTTCTCCAAATTCATCAGAAGTGCAACCTACATTCCCATTTGCTTGAGAACAAAGTGAAATCTGACATCTGCTTCAGTACTTGATTGAAATTACTCTTATTGTTCCTTCTAAGGTCACAAGAACTGTTACCACATCCAAAGGATATTTTTTCAGTCTTTACCTGTGGAAGTCAACTTGGTTTTAGTAGTGTTGATTACCTCCTGCTTCTTAAAACTCTACTCCATTGACCTCCATGCTACCAAGGTTTTCCTCATATTTCTGTAAGTCTTCCTTTTGCCTGTTTTCTCTGCATAACCAGTCAATATTGCCCAGGCATATAGAACTTTATCTCACCATTTCCCATCTATGTTCTGTCCTGCTGTTGTTTTATCTACCCCTGTAGTTCAAGAGTTATATGTTTGCTAATAACTTCCAAGTTCAAATCCTTGGTCCAGTCTCCTGCTGGAGACTGAGATTCTTATGCTGAACCATAGACAGGATAATTCTATGAAATAAAAAAAAACAAAACTTCAAATTCAATATTTCCAAAGCTGAAATTATCAAATTCTCCCTTAAAATTTCCCCTTTTCCTGTATTTTCTTTTTAGTTTATAGTACCGTCATTCAAACAAATGTTTAAATTAGAAACCTGGGTGTCATTCTTGGTTGCTACCTCCCTCAATCCTCAGATGTAATCAACAAAATCACAAACTCTTGTTAATTTTACTTCTAAAATGTTTCATTTTTTACCCCAACTACTACTATTATAAATAAGGCTCTTGTATTCGCTTACACAGTGTGGTAACCTCCTCAATTATCTAATTTACATTCTTTTCATCTCCACTAACCACTAGAGTTAGATCTAAAATGTCTACCTCTTATCTCCCCAGAATGAAGACTAAACTTCTTTACATGGAATACAGCCCCTTTCCCACCTCCATGCCCTCATTTCTACCCCACTCAGTCCCACACTTCATACTTCAGAAAATTCAAAATGCCTATAGTTTCCCACACAACATTCAATTTCTTGCCTTCATGCTTTGCTCAAGCTGTCCCTTCTTATCTTTTCTTATCTTGCCCTCCCCTCGGCCAACACCCCCTACCTGCCTGCCTATCTTCTACTCATCCTTTGAGAATGAGCTAAATATACTCTCCTAAAGCTTTTCTGACAGCAACACCCTCTTTTCCACCCCAGGGTAGTTGAAATTCTCTCCTCCAAGACCTCAGATGTCTTGTATATCTCCCTCTGCATACTTATCCTCAGTATTCACATAATGCCTGACAAGAACTGGTTCTCATGTATATTTGCTGAATGAATGAATGTGGAATAACAGGTCGGCTTCCTGCTGACTGGGCTTTAGCATTGTATCAGTCTAAGATATGATGTCATTTCTTTCCATTGTAGAGGACACAGAGAAGAATATGACAAATGATTTTATCACACTTCCTTTTAACAGTTCAGCTTCATGATGTTGTTTGAAATATTATAGGCTAGTGGAAGATCAAACACTTTCAGATCTAAATGTGGCCATCAAATTATGTTTCAAAGGTAATAATTTTAAAATAGCTTCCATTGTGGAAACTGTGTGACAAGTTTCCTCCAGGAGAGGACACAGTCAAAGGTTGCCTATAGGTTTCATGTCCTTCTATTACAAATTTTTCACTGGAGACACCAACAAGTGGACTAAGTTTCACCTGTGTGTTTACTTTCTACCCAGCCCTCTGGTACAGGGGTGGTAATTTAACATGGTTAAAGTTGGTCACCTAAAAGAAGAGAAGGAAAATCTAAAAGCATGGGAACCCACTCTTCCAATAATCAGGAGATAACATAGTGCATTTTTACACTATTTTAGCATTTTCAACTCCAGAAAAAAAGAACAGTGCTTCCTGTAACTCACAAGGCAGGGCCTGGGCTTTGTCTCACAGGAAGCATCTGGGTGCTGCAGGTCAGAGGCGAGGAAGGTTACAACGGGCAGGTTTCACAGGGAGTGATTAAGCATGTGGAAACTGGAAGTTTCACGGAATAGGATGTGAAAACTTTTTAAGACAAGCACAAAAAAGCCCAGACAACAGAACGATCAGTAGATATCTGAGAAAGAGACCAAAAGACTTCAAGACATAACAAAATAAGTCAGCTAATTACTACCCACTGTGTTAAAAATGACAGAAAGGGGAAAATTAAGAGACAGAGTTTTTAAGCTTAAAAAATGTCAGAAGAGGGGTGCCTGGGTGGCTTAGTCGGTTAATCGTCCAACTTTTGCTTAGGTCATGATCTCGCGGTTCGTGGGCTCGAGCCCCGCGTAGGGCTCCGTGCTGACTGCCAGCTCAGAGCCTGGAGCCTGTTTCAGTCTGTGACTCCCTCTATCTCTGACCCTCCCCTGTTCACACTGTCTCTCTCTCTCTCCTAGAAATAAAACATTTTAAAAAATTAAAAAAAAATGTCAGAAGAAATGCAGCAGTGACTGTGTATGATGCATCTAACATCCTTTGGGAGTTGATGGAGAACAAGGAAATACTGGAATGGAGAATAATCATCCTTTTGGTCAAAAAGTTTTCCAGTTGTATAGACAAGAAAGTATTTAGTTCTTTACCTTCAAAATGTTTCTTTTGTTAAATCTTATGTTACCTATCACTAATTTTCATTAAGACCTTAAAAATAAAAATTTTAAAAATTGTCTTAAATATCTGATTCTAGATAAGATGCAACTCTTTAGGTTATTCCACCCACACTGGTTTATTTTCTGATTTTGCAGAGTCAGCATTTGGAGATTTATATTCCACTTTCATCCATTGGGTATCCTGCATTCAAAGTACCCAAAAAATCTCCAGGCTCATGTACCCCTTTAACTGCCAGGAAGACTCCACCTTGCTCTTTATTACCCTTCCCCAAAGGTATTTGACTCCCAGCTCAGCCATTCCAAAGAATGCTCTAAGTTTCTTAAATGATAGTTTTTAAAAACTAAAGTTTTCAAAATAGAATAAAGTTTATTTACAGAGTTTAGTTTTTGTCCCTCTGGTAAATGAAATAATAGAAAAATACATATTAGTTTAGATTAAATGCAAATGTGTTTGGTCTGATCTTGTATGGGGTTGGATTAATAATTTGGAATAATACAATATATGTTTACCATTAATAAAAGCTGTATCTTTAGAACATTTAGACAACATCTTTAGAATTTAGTATCACCAAGTCATTTTACATACTGGAAGCCAAAGCTCTACATAAAATAATGTACAATCCACAAATGTTTTAAGCCAAGCATGGGGAGAAAAAAAAGAAAAACATGGTATTGGAAAGTCAAATGTATTGCCACACTGTATAATCCTAAATTCATCTGTTTATTATGCAAAACAGTAATTTCTTTATCATATCTAAACTATAAACACATCTGTAAATGTTACAAATGTAACATCCAATTGATGCCTCAATCAGCTAACTCTATCATGACACCCTTACTCCAGGAAGTTCTCCATGAGCTATGGAGACAAAAAAAAAAAAAAAAAAAGAAAGAAAGAGAGAAAAGAAAACATAGAAGAAAAAGCCATCAGTACTTTATATTTTATTTGGTTTAAGCAGTCCTTTTTGTTTTAGGATATTCTCAGGCAATAATTTCATAAATTCTCATGTAGGGCATTCCTACTAATTCAGTGAGAAAATCTAGAGAAATAATATTTCTCCATAGCAGTTGAAATAAAAATTAAGGTACCAGGAAAAAAAAACAAAACATTCTCTGCCACACAGGAAAGTAGAATCTGGAAAATTCGAAGCAAAAGTATAGAAAATTATAGTCTATTCTCTTCTATTTTCCTCATACAACATCCTTTTTGGCAGGGAGAGAATCTGGCTTCTTGGTACAGTGTGATATGTTATGTGCATTACTCACTCATTCATTGCTGGTTACAAATTACCCCCCCCCCCCCCCCCCCCCACACACACACACAGTTTCCAGAAAGCCAGGGACCAGACGGTGGTTTAGTTGAATGGTTCTAGCTCAGGGGGTGCTCATGAGGTTCCAGTCAAGTTAGAGTGACCAACAGTCCCAGTTTGCCCATGGCAGAGGAGTTTCCCAGGAAATAGAATGTGAGTGTTGACACTGAAAAAGTCCCTGAAAAACCTAGACTGTTGATTCCCATAAATCAAGTGTCATTTGGGCCTATAATCTCTAAAAATGCCTGGGGTTGGAGGGTCCACTTCCAATTTTACTCACACAGTTGTTGGCAGAAGGCTTTCGTTCTTTGCTATGTTTTCCTGTCCATTGAGCAAGCTTATAACTCAGCTTCCATCAGAGAGAATGATGCTACACTATATTTTACGGCCAAATCTCCAAGGCATACAACCTAACTCCTGCTTTAGTCTATTTGTTGGAAGCAAGACTGGAAGTTTAGCTCACGCTATAGAGCAGGGGATTATAGAAGGGCATGCATACCAGGAGACAAGGATCATTTTAGTCATCTTGGAGACTGGTTATGATATGGCATAGTAGGGTAGGGTAGGGTAAGGTATGGATGCTAAAGGAATGTGTTGAAAACACCACAGGTAGTTGTCCGGATGAGGCATCATTTTTTCATTCCACAGGCATTTGTATGGACCTGATATCATGTTAATACTTCTGTGTGAGCCTATACCCAGAGAATGATGAAAGCAGAGCAGTCCCCAAGGCGTGCACTCTCTAAAATATCACTCCTATGGGAGTTTTCATAGAAAAAAACATGGGTTTAAAGGAATTTCAAGGTTAACCTTGAAAGAGAAAATTAATTTAAAAAGGAAAAAGTTAGGTAAAGAAACCATCCCGTTTTGTAGTTTTTGGAAACTTTTCAGACCAAATTCTTGGTATAAAGCAATGTAATGCATGAGCGTTGGAACCAGACTGCCTGGGTCCAAATGCCAGCTTTACTGTCTTCTAAGTTTTGTCAAGCCACAGCTCTAAAATGAAGATAACAATGGCACCTACTTTATGGAGTTGTTGTGAGACCCAAATAAGAATTGTCTAAAGTGTAGGGACACCTGGGTGGCTCAGATGGTTAAGTGTCAGTTCACTGATGCATGCACTCTCTCTCCCTCAAAATAAATAAATAAACATTTTTTAAAAAGAAGAATTGCATAAAGTCTCTAGAACAAGGCTTAGCATACAATGTGCAACTGGTAGCCTTCGTTACCAACCATCACCATTCTTGAAACCAATGTCCCTTACTTCTTTACCACTGGATGCTTTTAGTCCACTGTCCCTTTTGCAGATCATCTCTTCACTAACTCATCTTTGTTTTTCCTCTTCCCACCTGCGTTTCATAGGATCTTAGCTTCAAACCTTTTTTTTCCCGACACATGCTTCTTGGGTAATGCCATTCTCACACACAACTTAAACCGCCACCTACCTGTATGTTGAGGACTTCCACAACATATTTGTCTATTCACATTCCTCTCCTGTGGGCTCCAAATATCAGCTAGACGCATAAGCAATAGCATCATGGAGATCTGAAATTGAGATTACTACCATGCCTGGTCTATTTCCTATTCGCTATTTCCCTTCCTTGGTAAATGGTGTCACTATCTCTCCAGTTGTCCAGAGTTCCACCCAAGGGTCATCCAGTCATGTTCCCCTAAGTCACATTCAATATTCAAAGAGTCCCCCATATTATCCCTTAAAATCTTTCAATGTATTTCTGTCCCACTGCTTCCATCTAATCCTCAGCAAGGCCTTCCTACCCTCAGAGAGGTATGCGAAAAGGACATGGGCTTCAAACACCAGCTCTGTCACTTTTTGATTACATGACTTCTCTAAGCTTCAGTATCTTTTATTTCTAAAAGAAAAGAAAACAACAACAATAACAACACAAAGCAAAACAAAAACCCTCTCCCCATCACCCTATGAAGCTTAGAGCTCCCTACTCAAGGCTCCCACTGTACCACCAGGGTGCTGACATCTATCCAACCTCCACCCTGTGCTGGGAGCTCCTCAAAAATAGAGATGTGTCTTGATGGCTTTGTATACCCAATAAAGTGTGATGCCTGGCTCAGAGAGCCCAAAAGATGTTTGTGGAATGAATGGGCTTTGTGATGAATGAGCTTCGAGCTTTTCTAGCAGCCAGTGTTAGAATCATCGCTATTCTCTTATCAACTGCATCCCTGAGCCCAAGTGCACGGATGTCCACCACATTATCCACCTTTGACCACCATGAACCACTAAACTGATCACCTGATGGGCATTTTACCTGAAACTGCCTCTTTCTAACCACAAGCATATTTGCACTCAATGGAATAAATTTTCCTCTCCTTTTAGTTTTAATTGACTAATCAAATCCATAATAAAATCACTTTAAGCTGGTAAGAGTCATACTGTCTATGCAAGATTTTTCTTCAAAGATAGGGAATTTGGGGGTAAATGGTATTCATCACATTTTGTTTTCCTTTAAAAAAATAATAATAATCTCTTATGTAACTCTTTTTTCCGCTTTAGGCCTGACAGTTGTGATAATGATTTGAATCAAATTTGAAAAATATACAATAATGTTTGCTGATATGAGCCCTTGAAATATAACTGGGTTTCATACTGGAAAAAAAGTGTGAGCTTTATCAGGCCTTCTCAGGTCTCAAGCTGCAGATACAAATTCTGAGCGATCCAGGTGTCCAGTAGCAAGAATAGGTAGAACTATTCCAGTTATTGGCAAATACCACAATGATAATATTGTCTCCAGAATCCATAGCACTTCCAAGGCTTCCCGTCCCCAGGAAGTCCCCTCAACATTCTGAAATATTCTGTGACTCTGGCTGCTAAACTGGTTTATCCCTAAAAAAATGTTCTTTTTGTTTTTCTATTTGTGATCTCAGAGCAATTGACATTTGACATGTGGTAGGAAACAGCAAGATGCTTTTTACAAAGGACAACCCTCCTCCCGCCCCCCATTTATCACAGGCTTAGTAATAGTGGAGAGCTCCAATATGATTTTATCTCCTGTCTAGTTTGGGTTTCTTCCCATAATCACTCACACATGATAAATGGCATCATCAATGACAGGGTAAATACTCTTAGAATGGACAAGCCTATTGATATACCCATTAACCTGGATAAAATGAAATTAAAGTTGTAAAACTCTTTGTCCTAAGATAGTCAGCATGTGTTATATTTAACTTTGGAACATCAGGTAGGTTTTTAAGATTTTTTTTAAAAAAGATTTTTTTCTCTAGGCAAGGTGTTTGTTATCATCTCTCATTATTTTGATTGTTATTTATTTCTAAATTTAAATTTCATCCTTTGTCCTTTGATTAAGATAGTGGGGTAGCATTCATCAAACTAGATATGGCAAGTAACAGAAATAGCAATATAACTGATTCATGACATATCATTCAGGTTCTGTAACCATAGTACAAATATACGAGAAACCTCTCCCTTTATAAGTTTTTCAAAAGACTGTTAAGCACTGGTATTGTCTCTTGACCTCTATCCCCTGATGCATAATTCAAAGTTCTATCAACAGGGGGAATTAAGCAATGATTATTGTTAATGTTGATGATCAGAATTAGTCACTTTTCAAAATGTTTAATAAAAATTGATGTCCTTTTCTTCATTACCAAATCACCTAAATTTAATGTGAAAACTGTTAGAAAATGTCAATAAACACAAAGAAGACTATGTAAAATATGCATGCTCTCACTTCCCTAGAAAATGACTGTGATATTCAGGAATGGTCCTTATCTCAATCTCTCTAGTTTTTTTTTTTTTTTTTTTTTT